>NC_089689.1:9711875-10027401 GCF_031753505.1 Anomalospiza imberbis
TTGCATTAATTTAATCTCTGTAGAAATTAATAACAAGTGTACTTCAAACTTTCCCTTCAAAAACAATAATTTTAATATTTATGCATAAGAAAAGGCCATTCCTGACCCTTGGCCAAGAGATTACTTTGTTGGTTTATCCCCAAGAAAATATTTTATGTTGATAAGTCGTTACATGAGTGATTTTTTGAACAGAAACAGAGCACACAGTTCTTACAAAGCCTTGATCACGAATTTATTTAATAGTGGTTTGATTATGACCTGAGAGACTACTCTTGATCTTGGAAATGAAATGTCCAATGTTCATTTCCACAAAAGTTCTAGGCATAAATAGCATAGTCCCTGATAAAAATCCCAAGTGTTGGGTTGTGGGTTATGTAATGGTCAAAGGAAAACATGAAAAGGAGGAATGTTGATGTAATTAATAGGTTTTTGAAATGAGAAGAGACTATACCAAAGTTAGTCCGAGATACTCCTTTTGAAACTGCTTCCAAAACTAGTTGAATAAATGTCTCCAAGCGAGGGTTCCCTGATGAACTCCCTCTTACAGTGACTACATTGAAAAAGTGCACTACTACAGGGGCATGTGCACTTCAGTGCCATCCTCGAAGAGAAAATTCTGGTGGGTAGTGCAAAAGTAGAAAAAACCTGTTCAGAACAAGAAATGTCTTCATGTGTACCTCATTTCTGGAATGTGAACTTCAAAATCTCAGAAGTTTTATTAGGTATTATTGATAAGCAAAGCATGTTCAGAGGGCATAGCTTCAACAAGAAACCTCAAGTAGTCTGTAAAGCTGTGTTGACAGAAATATTTTTTTAAGATATTGCAAACTCATGCTTTCCATTGGAGGAAAAAACTCCTTTTCGCCCTCCACCTTTCATGAAGTGCTTTATATTTGCAGACTGCATACCTTTTTAGGTCAAGGAAAACTAAAGTTGTCCTTTTATCTCTGGCTTTCCAATTATTTGTCTGGACTTAGGGCTAAACATCCTGCTCTGAACTTTACAAGGTTGTTCATTCTTATGAACTTTAAATTTTAAAAAATCTTATCTTTAAAGTTATTTTGATTAGGGCATTTAAACATATTGTGTTTAGAAGTTAATTTTTATAATAGTTCTGGTTTTGGCAGGGGGAAATTTTATAGCATCTCTATGTTTTGATTTATTCACATTATCTTATTTTTGCCCTTCACTTCCACAGGTATTTAAGGAATTTAACTATATTCCTACAAACCTCAGAACCATCTCAGAAAAGACAGATTTAATTTTGACTTTGAATTTTCATTAACATTCTTTTTTTTTGGTATCTTTTCCTTCAAGCTTATTTTCCTAGCAGTTCAGTAATTCTAGTCCTATTTCCAGCTCAACCTGAGTGCTTTGAATTTCAGATGGATTGCAAACAACCTCCTACTCTCAGAAGGAATTACTTGAGCTACAGCGAAAAGGGCAGTAGCTTTTTGCACTCCTTGGTGTACCTTCTCCTTACCTTAATCTGAAGACAAAATGTCTAAAATTTGATTATGATGATAATGATAATAATTTTAAAAGCCATAGCCCCTTTCATGTTCATTGCAACAATAATTTCTCTAAGTGAATAACACAAAGAATCACCCAAAGTAGTACAGATTGGTTTACTTGGCAATAATGGTCTACCTTTTGCACTTGATTTTACCTGTATAATCAGAAATAAGGGTGCCAGGTTATGGCAGCTCAAAGGAGGGCAAAGCGTGATTTGGGACTTGAAATATTTCCTGGGCAGCCCAAAGGAAAGCCTCAGGCATTCACAGCATCTACTTCAGCACTAAAGTCACTGACACTTCCTCTGCTTCTGCAACAGTTGCATGAATTCCATTCATTATACCCATATGTATTTATTTTGTTTCATTCCAGGTTTTCCAGTACATTTCTTGAAAATAATTGAACAGCATACAAATCCAATGTATTAAAACAATTGTATCAGGTTTTGCACCCAGTCTGTCTGGGTCCCTATTTAATCTTAGAAAATGAACTGTATTGCAGAAGCCATTATGTTATTAATGCAAGCAAATTATGTTTAAGGGAGCTGAGGTACCCCAGCAAATCTTTTATTCTGCAGCTCTTTTCTTGTTAATTTTTGAGTGCTGCTTATGAAGCCAGGAAAGCAGTAAAGTCTTTGAAAAGCATGAAATAAATTCTGTTCAGTGAGTGGGTAATTGTTCAAGGTCATCTGTTCGTTGTCTTTGTCTTGATTGTTTGAATTAGTAGCTAATAATGGGGCTGAACCGTGAATGAATTATTATCCATAGGGCATATTTTGGGGAGTGTCAGGAAATATTACAGGGTAATTAAGGTTATCCAATAGCAAGGCTGTGTTACTAGCAGATGTCTAGTAATTACTGTGTTTAAAAAGTGTGGGGATTAAACTAAGATTATAGCTTTTATATTGACTGCCTTTGCAAGTCAGACTTGGAATTTATTCAGTTTATTCTGCTGCCCTTTTTCTTTTGTTCTGATTCTGTCACTTAAATTCCAACTTAAACACAGGCCTTTCCTGGTGAATTAAAATAAACATCAGCAGATGGTATGCAGTAAATGTGTATACAAAATAGTAGTGTGGTTATTGAGGACTACAGAGATAACAGCATTGATAAATACTGCTACTATTTATTTGTTAACAAGTTCTGATTCCATTCTAGGGCTTGAACATCAGTTCTTTCAGGTTTAAAATAGTGCAAAGATTACTTTCTCTAAATAGTTTTTAATACTGTAACAGAGTTTAATATGACAGGAGAGCTCAATTGTTCATTTAAATTTCATTTGTTGACTTGGATATCTTCATGCAAAACCAGAAGTCCTGAGTTCAAAGTTTTGTTGTTATTACTGACCCTAAGCTGGTTTAGTGCTACCAGAGGCCAGGGAAGGGGAAGCATTTGTTTAGTCCCCGATCCAGCAAATTTGATTTTAGCAGATGGGCAGAAGGGAGATAATGTAATGGACAAGTATCTGTGGCATCTGGAATGTCTGGATTTAGCACAGTTGACTGGCACTGGGGTGGGAAGGGCAACATGGAAGCTGTCTGTGCACAGTGAGCCTCAGAGGTAATGAGAAACCTCTCAGGAGAAAAGAGTGATGACTAGGAAGAAAATGTCAGGTCATTGAGTGTTTATAGCCATAAAAAAGGAAAAGTGGGAGGTTTGAAAAATAGAGGAGAACTACAAAATGAGCATGCCAGGAAAGGAAAATGTGGACAACAGTGAATAAAGGTTTTGGGCAACTGTTTTATAGTATATGGGACCTTTTCAAAGAGGAACGCACTGGCAGATCATTTTTTTTTTTCCTTCACCATAATTTAAAAACACAATTGAAATAAAAACTTCACTTTGCAAATTGTACGTAACGTCCCAAAGTCTAAACCCCTTTGATTCTGGCCTACCAAGCCTTTGCATGATTTTTCATCGGACTAGCATTAAGCAGAGTAAGCTTTTTATTTATTTTGCATGTTGCTGGCAGTGCAAGAGGAGATTACACAGGAGTGCTATGGATTTGGAAGTCTGGCTCCCATGTTAGTGATTTTTGTTGGTGTGGGGCTAGCAGCAGGCAAACTGGCCCGCGGCAAACACAGTTGGTTGTGGCAGTCCAAGCCCCTGCTCACTCTACCTGTAGCTATCTTATGCCAGAGATACCCATTGATGCACAAGCTGTAATTTCAGAAACTCTTATAGCCACACTAGAAGGAATTCACTAATATTGTGTTGACAGCTTCTTTGGCTTTTAAGTAAGTATGGAAAATGTTACATGTTTATGACAAAGGATTGTGCTGATTCAAAAATGCTGATGTACGTGCGTGTATGAGCAAAGGAAAATAAGCAACAGTAACCTGACATGCCAGTGTCGGAAAGTGGCTTACTGTGGACATAGCACTAGGGTGAAACTTTGTCATGAACTGTCTAGGATGTCCAATACACAATTAATTGTATTAATGGCATGTGGGATTTCATTAAAGTCAAAGGCATTTTTCATATCTAAAATTAAGGGCCATATGAAGTTTTTTACTTGGCTAAAAAACATTCTTACAAGGTTCTCACTTGAAGAAATTAAAAATTAAAGCTAATACAGGTTCTGAATCAAATCTAAAGTTTTCTGATATTTTAAGAGTTACTATAATCCGAATGGATTTTCTTTGATATTAATTTTCAAAAAAACCCAAAGTTAGGACTTCTCACTTATTAACCCCTTTTGGAATTAATGTTTGACTGGTGTAGAGGAAAAGCTAAGAACATGGAAGGGGAAGGACGAGGAAGGGCAGAAACAACTAGCAAAACATTTGAGATTTCTCATTGAGGTAAATGATACATTTGAGATAAAGATAGAGGTGAAATATGAAGTGTCTCTGAATGTTTCTGCTTGTGATTATTCTGAGTTAAAGTCTATACTCATCCATGCACATTATAATGGGATTTCCATCTGTTTAGGTTTCCTGACTTTTTAAAGTGCAGGCCCCTCATCAGATCAATTAAGAACTTCAATATCTTTTAGTCCCTTCAGTGAAATACTGTAATGCCTCTTGTTTGTATTCCAAGTCATTGATATCATATATTAACATAAATGGCAAAATCTGATGCAAAATGCTCCAAGCCTTGTGGAAGACATCCATATTTCTTGGTTGTCTGGTTATTACCATACAAATGTCTGAGCCAGAGCCTGTTTAAAACTAAATGAGAGTATCTTTACTGACCTCATTGTACTTTGGATGCAGATAGAAAACTATATAACTATTTTCTTTCTTCTTTTTTTTTAATAGCAAGTTATTAGTTTTATTTAAAGAAAGTAAGATTGATTTTTTTTGGTGGAATTAGTTAAAATATAGCAGTAGGGAAAGAGGAAAGTCAAACACTTAATCATACCTTTTGATCTGATTGTAAATTAACAACCACCAAAGAAGTAAAAGCAGTGCTGCTTTTATAGCAGTTTGTATAGCTGAGAAAGGAGCTTAATGGAAAAGCTATATTTTAGCCTAAAGCTTTTCTTTTACTTTGTAAGGAAAAGAAACACCAATGATCAGGTTTCCCTGTGCTGAGTTCACTGTTGCAGCAGCAATGCTTTTACTGAAATCTCAACACTACCAAAAGCAACAGCCGTAAGCACACGGGGCACTGCATTTACTCCATCCAGTGTGCTAATAATGACCTTGGGTACCTCAGAGAAGAAAAGCAGACTCTGCAACTTCGTGAGGCTCTTTATACAAGAAAGGGGATAAAATCAGAGTGTTCATTAATAATGAAGGAATAGCCAATGTCATGAAGATCTGTCTTGTGTGAGACCTAGACAAACCCAGTAAAGGTGGAAAATACAGTCTTAGTCATGGTCTAACTTTAGGACACTTTCAGGTTTCCTTAACCTTAATCAACATGTTGCAAAGCCAGGCTTTTGCTAACTTTTCAAAAACTGTCTGTGTGCTTCTCTAAAACAGGGAATCTTCTACACTCAGATCAATGTTCAACAATCTTCAACATATGTAAGAAAAAAAATACATTCTTGTCATGGGAGATCTGGTTAGAGACCTCAGAAACTGACCAAAACACTAAAGCAGCCTAACAATAAAAGTTGGTTGAGCTATTGAGGTACATTAGGGACTGTGCAGAACATCCTTGGTTTAAATGTATGCTAGATTTTACTGGCATGTGTCATTTTGCTTTTCACATTGATGCTGTTACGCTAAAGTAGATTGTAGAGAGGTTTTTAACTTCTATTGTCCATCTTTTCCAAAAGGAAAATAAAGGGTACAGAAGAAGATATGCAGAGCCAATGCTTCGCCGTATAATTTAAAGTAGCAGAATGATCATTGGTGGAGTCCCACCACATTTGAGTCTTAAGTGCAGTGAAAGGTTGCTATAAAACAGATGTAAAATAATGAAGTTAAGAAACTAAGGAATTCTAGTAGACAAAAAAGGACTTTTTAGTTTTCTATTTTCAGCATTGGTTAGATTTAAGAAATGGGAGAACTTTGAGCACCCTGTGTTTTTATTTTAACCTCAGAACAAACTTTTAAAAGCTGTAATTTTGTGTGGATGATTACTAATGACTTTTTTTGATTTAAACCTTAGATATTTCTAAAATTATCTCAGCAGACATAAAATTAACGGTGTATGGAAATGAGTGAAACAAAATTGCTCACATATACACATGTGCTGGCATGAGTGGTGTTAAGAGATAGGGAAGTTGCACTGGAACCCTCAATTTGCTGTGCCAAGGCTTTTAGGATTGTATCAAATATCTTTTCTGTCTGCAGTCTGGGCTAGCGGAAGGTGTCCCTGCCCATGGCAGGGGGGTTGAAATTAGATGGTATTTAAGGCCCCTTCCAACCCAAAGCATTCTATGATTCTATTCTAAATGAGTGTTTCCACACCAACTCTTTGGCGTGGGCCAGCCCCTATCCTAAGATTAAAACTAGACATTTAGAGCTTGAAACTATTCATAATAAAAATGAAGTTTTAATAAAGGTTCGTTTGCAAATCATATAAAATATTCTATTATCATTTGATCTAGGCCTATTATTTATTAAAAGGTATTGGTTAGGCCACTCAAGTAAGACTCATTTTTCAGAGTTTCATTCTTAATATCATTGCATTGAATTTGTGGCTGTAACTCTTGCTCTGAGAACTGTGCTAACAGTACAGCCTGTGTGGTGATTCCTCATCTAAAACATGAACTCCAAGGTAAAATATGGTGTGAAAGCCTGTAACTTTAACTGGTTTTAATTTCAACACCTTTCAGATTATTACAGTTTAAATCTGAAGTATATTAAGCATTTTTGTGGACATTTGTTTTCTATCAATCAAGAATGCATGCTCCAACATCAAATCTTAAAAGCAGGGGAAAGAATTTGCAGTAATTTCTTCAGATCCCTTTTCTACTCTTGTAAATATCTTTAAAAATATCCCACCTAAAGACTGTTCTCTTTTTTGACTTCAAATATACCTAGTTTTAGATGGGAGAAGAAATAGTTTGATGTTTATTTTAGATCTACAATTCTCTCATCTGGCTCTGGACTTCATAAGCAGTATGGTTGGTGTTTATTTTTAACATGTTAAATCAGAAAGGAAATAAAAATGGTCATTTCTTGAAACATGATTTGCTGAACTCTTAAAAAGAAAAGGCCAATTTAGAAGGGTATCCTGTGACAGGAAATGACAAGCTGCCTTCACCCTGGTATATTGATTTAGGAGGGAGATGCTTGTGCAGAAAAAGCAATACTTGTTCAAGTCACTGGACAGTCTGAGGATTTGAGGAGGAGGTGGGGAGGGGCTGAGGCTTTACACTAAAAAGGCTGGAGTCATCAGACTTTAAAATAGCATGTGTGGCCTTTTTCAGTGAAAATAAAGAGCAATGTGGCTATAAAAAGCAAAGTAAACTACCAGTTGACTGCCTCTTTTATGCCATACACATCTCTGAAGGTTAAATTTGTTATTTTAGAAAAACATAGGGTAGGTTTGAAAAGAAAACCCAGGTTGTTTGGCTTCAGGTTTTTATTATGTGAAATCAAAAAGTCATCTCACACTGAAGAAGCAAAAATACTCACCTTTAATGTTGTGTTAATGAACAGAACTGTGCTATCTTTTAAAATGCCTTTAATAACTTTGTCTAGTGTTTAATAGTTAAGCATAGTTTGTGGACATAAATTTGACTGTCATATTAACTTGCAACTATAAAAAGGAAATTCACAGGTTCACAAGAATGTGAAGAACTAAATGCCCATACTGCAAAAATTTCCAATTTTTAAACTTTCTCTTATGCATCCAGTTTTCTAAAAAATGCTGCGTTTTTTAAATACTAGTGTTTGTCATATATGCAAATCACTAGTGACCTTTTGACTTTATAGGGTTATTGAAAGGAAATGAAAGAAAAAAGATATACAGATTTGAAGAGAAGGATGAAAGTAGGCATCTTATTCTTAATATGAAATACCTGTATCAAAGACAAGTCTCATAGAAGTTAGAGATATCTCTGGATTGTCTGAAATAGTAATGCTTAAAATGTGGTTATCTCATTTTTTTAACCTTTTTTTGAATTTTTTGTTTCTAATGCTTTATCCACGTAATACCTAACATGAGGACGATCTTTTTTTTTTTTTTTCTTTCTGTCTTAGCAGCAGTGGAGTTCAGATATGTAAAGACAGAAACATGAAAATATTAGTGTGCAATAAAAATCAGATTTGGACATGGGCAAAAATGCAGGAAACTTTTAAAGATCTAATTTTATTCATCCAGTGTTGAAAACACACTGCTTGCTCTATTTTATCGCAGCCCAAATCTACCAGGACTTCAGCCTTTACAAACCTCTCTTCTCTCACTGACTGGTCTGGAAACTGTCTGTCTTTGCAAGGACTATTCTTTGGCTTCTTGAGACATTTCAGCTCTTTGGATCTCAAATCACCTTTGACAATTAGAATTAGTAACTCATGTTCTTTCATCTACACAGTACAATCACTCTTGATTTCATTTAGAACATTCATTTTGTTTAAAACTTCAACCGTTTGAGACATCATTTTATACACGTGAACTTTTTTTCCAGTTAAAATCATTAATGATTATAGCCGTTCCAGGCAATTTGATACTGTTGTAGCAAATCTTTCCCTTTCTATGCCTCTACAACCCTTCTTAAATGCATTGAAAATGACACTTCCAGGGATTCATGTTCCTTATCTTTTTTTCTACTGCAGCTTAACTGCCTCTCTCTCTCTCCTTTCTTCTATAGGTTATTCTCCATACTGAAAGTGTTTTCTAATGCTCAGAAAATCACTTACCAAAATGTAATGTTTATTTGGGGAGCATTAGAGCTGTTGGACAGCAATATCTTGTCTGGCTGAATTATTTTCATCTACATAATTTTCTGGCTACTCTTAATGTTGCCTTTCCTCCTTTCCTAAAGAAACTTGTTTTTATATTTCAGCTCCTCTTTTTTGGTATCTATATACACAGACAAAGGAATTTATATAAGAACTGACAGCTTTTAATGATTTAATGAACACACAATGTTAAAAGGCAAGTGAGTCATAGCCATGGTATAAAACATTTGGGTGATCTTACACTTTTAACTTTGGGGAGTTCAGTAACTAATCAGTTCATTCACAAATTAGAATTTTTACGCATTTATGGTTTTTTTTCAAAGTATGGTCATAGTTTGTTCTGTTATTCCGTTTCCTATTTCAAAGAAGCAATAACATTTTCAGAAAAGCTTGTTGAAGTGAATGTAAAATAGTTTGCAAAAACATGGTCACCTGAAGAAAGTAGCTGGAAAAGGAGCACAATGATACAAAAGTGCAGAGGAGAAATGTTACTTCTCTTGGAGGCTTTGGCACTGGGAAGTTCCTCTCTGCTAAGATTATATTGTGAGCTGCTGTTTGGATATTGGTTCAATGCAATGTGATAACCTGAACAGTTTATGTCTGAAGGAAGTTCATGCATCTGTTAATTAGTTTAAAATATCTGCCTCAGGGCATGAAATCAATTAGGCTGAACATCTCACACAGGAAACTGGTAAATAAACATACAGGTGTTCCAGCCTGCATGCAGATTAGTAAGTAATATTTGTATTATTGAAAGCCCACTTCTGGTACTTCTGTGCTTGATATAAGCTACAGGGCAAGCAGGGCTGAGGGGTTTTCCCACTGGTGTTGACTAGTGGGGAGTGTTGCCCAGTCTGTGTTCCCAGAGCGGGAGGTGCCGCAGAGTTGAGAGTGCACGAGGTGCTGAGCCTGAAGTGAAAATATCCCTGAATGTGGACTGGTGGTGGGAGTGAAGAGGAAGCAGTCCTTGAGGTGGGCAGACAAACAGGAGAAAGAGGGACGGGCTGGCCCAAGAAATAGAATAGTGTCAAATATTTCATATGGGCTATGTCTAATGACATAGAATGACTGTGCCTTGCTGAGTAGGCCAGGCCAATATGAGAGCATAATCCAGCATGCAAAAAATTATGATCATCATCATCACCATCTGTGCCTGTGTATTTTCACAAAAATGAAACAGAATATGTTATTTCCCCATGTGATATGTGACAGCCTTTTTCTGCCTTTTCCCTCTATTATTAAAAAATTAGGGGAGAGAAATTTTTAGAGATCTGTGAGTTAGTAAACCTCAGGTTGTTGCAAACTAGAAGAGTATAATAGAAAAGTGTGACTACTTGGTACTTATGCATTTCACTAGCATTTGTTGATAACCAGTGCTGGAGGCAAGCCTGAGACCACAACCCACTGACACAACCCTCCAGTAGGGTCACTGTACCTGCTCATAAACAGACCTGTCCCACCCAGACTAAAAGGAGATGGGAAGTTTTTTCCTCCAGCTTAATACTGGAAGGAGTCTTCCAGGTCAGAACATTTAGCCAGGCACTCTTCCATGTCTAGAGGGCTGGGAAGGGTGAAATTTTGCAATAGCTGAAAAAGAGGACAAGAAGCTGGGTCTCCTCTGGTATTTCCCACAGTGGAACAGAAAACTAAAGATGAAAGAAAAAGATGAAGCAATGGAGGAAAAAAGCCAAAACCACCACCAAAACCTTCCATATTTCAGTAAAGGATGTGGAAATATTTCTACCCTTCCACGGGTCATTCCTCTTGGGGCACTCTATAACAAGGCACTGTGTATTGCACCACCTTTTTTTTTTTTCCCCTGGGCCAGTGTCCCTTTTGTTTTGGAACCTTTTGGATGGCCTGTAAGTCTCTGCTTTTATGGTTTCATGTACTTAAAGAGGTCTCACTAAACCAAACAGCCCACAGCACTAGAGCACTAGAAGTTTTTCTTTGAACCTGCCAAGTGCCACACTGTGGGCAGGGTGACAGACGGTTCTGAAAGCAGCAAGTCTGCCAGGAAGGCAAAGAAGGAGGCAGCAGCCTGGCTGTAGCAAAGGAAGGCCAGGGGGATATGGGATGGCAGTCGGGAGGATATGGAGTGACAGAAAAGTACCCAAGCACGGCTGGTTTGTTGATTGTCCCATGGAGGACTTCACTGTTGAGGCTGGATAACAAGAGAGCACCACTTGGGTTTTGCCAAACAAGGTGAGATCTCTGGTTCACCAAATGTTACACAAAAACATGATGAATCATAGATGATGTGTGTATTTTGACATCTTCCCACCTATAAATACTATTTTTACCTCGCAAAACACAAACTTTGTTGTATTCTGAAACTAGAGGGTCCTTTTTTCTTCATGATCTGTCTTACAGATTTGATAAAGTTTTCCCTCAAGATCCTGTAAGATGATATTAGTCAATAGTGCTAACATCAAAGGTTCTTTATTGAATATGATCAAGGAACCTCTAATGTCAATACAAGGGGCGTTTGTTTTGCAGCTGGTTGGCAGCCAGCCAGTTGCTGTGCAGTTATGAAGCTCCTTAATGCTGAAGTGGCTTTAAAAGTGTGGTGAAAAAGACTGATGGAAGGCCTACAACTCTAGACTGTGCAGGAAAGGGATTGCTTGTGTATTACAAAGGTAATATTTTTAGTTTATGTTTAAAAGGGGTGGAAAGGAAAGAAAAAAATGAAGGTAAAAAAGCAACTCTGTATTTTTTCAGCTGTGTATGCCAACCTGGCAACTAGTGCAAATTAGTGAAATGTTACCAGTGACCCATTTTCTCATCAAAGATGAATAAATTAAGTGAGGTAGAAAATTTAACATTAAATATACAGTAGAATAGCAGAAACTCTTGTGACTCTCCTTACTAGGAATTTTGTGCCTCTGGATTTCAGTTCTTGTGGTGGCAGGCAGAAACACGGTATGCTTCAGCCCTGACTCGATTCACAGAGTGAGGGCTGAAAGTGGCAGCTGACCAGGTGAATGACCAAGGGTTGAATTTGTCCACTGTAAATTATGCATTCAAAGGAAGCTTAACAGCAAATTATTTTGGAATTTGTCACACTTATATCCTAGGCTTGTGAGATGCAGTAGCGCACCTTGTTTATGGTTGTTTCTTTCAGTACCATTCAGATAAATCACCCTAAAACGGCAGTGATGTTGTCAGGCATCTTCTAGGGGTGTTGGAGCTGTGGAGCTGGCTGAAGGCTGTTTTGATGAGATAGCTGAAAGACAAACTAAAGTTTTGGCTCTGCTGTGAGATTTTGGAGCAGTGCTGCAGGAGTCAATGTATCATCCATCTATACAAAGGTCAGATACAGATGGTGGCATAGAATAGCTGCAATATGGACAGATTATTTTTACTCAATTGTGTGTGAATGGATTCTATTCAAGTTATTGTGTTGTCTCCTTGGATTATGTATGTTAATTTTTTACATTCAAAAAACAAGTGTATCTCTGTCTCTGCTAATGCTCTGTCACCTATACAAAAGAAAGTGTGTGAATAGTAAAACTCAGTCTTCACCCTGCTTTCGCAGCCCAAGACCAAAAATCCCACAAGTTAAGACTTTAAGCTACCCTGAAGTGAATGAAATAAGACTCCATTGGTTTGGCATTTTATCAGCTGATGCTATTGTTACCCATGGGAGCAGTGATAAATTTTGAATGCCGCAGTGCATGGGAGCAGCGAGTGAGGCCTGAAAGGAGCGTCAGTCAGTGAAAGCTCCTCATCTTGCTGCACTTGCTGACATAGAAATGAGAAAAGTTTGGTTTATAGTCTTAATGCTTTTATACTAATATTGGTTACAAAATCTAAACTGTGTCTTAATGTTGCAGATTGGGTTTGCACAAAGACTGAAGCGCAGGATGGAAGCTGTGACACACAGCAGGTTGTGGAGTGTCACTGGTGAGCTGGGGACAGGACAGGGACGTTCGTTTTAGGGCACATTTTCTCGTGAAGGGAGAGAAGTAAAGTGCGATAGCTGACAAGCTGGAGTTTGGTGTTCACACTGACAAATACGTGCATATCTAGGGATGTGAAATTTCCAAACATGCTCTTAGGGATGTGTAAAAATAAACAGTCAAATGCTTACAGTCTGATAAGGGCACATATTTACTTCTGATTTCGAACAAGCATCTTGGACTCCGATTCTTGTCTTGGCACCCACAATGAGCTATTTCTAATTTTAGTGGTTTGCATGGTCCTATTTTTAAAAATGAAACTACAATGTATAAGATGGCTGTTTCTTTATAAGGCTATTTGCATGCAGAGTTTAAGATGTGGCAATTTTAAGATTTTTTTACAAGAAAAATAGTCTTTAAAGTCTTTTATAATTGGTGAAGATACTCATTAAATGAGAGATTATGAAATAAAATTTCTAATCAAACCAAAATGTTTAAATAGGTTCTTAGTGTCTAAATTAAAATTTTGAATTGAATTTAGGTCATATCCATAGCTTTAGTTGATGTAAAAGTATAAAACTGGCAAAAATAAGTAACTGCTTTTTTGAGAATAGGAAATGCAGAAAAATCAGGTTTCTGCAATAGCAACATCTTGTACATGTTCTACATTTGAATGTTTGATTCAAATCTCATTTGAATTTCTTGCATTAAAAAAGAGATGTTTTATGAATTAGAAAAGTGAAAAGAAAACATCAACCATAGGATGAACTTGTCTGATATTTAAACTCAAACATTAAGTAGCTGAACAGCCTTGACATCAAACTAAAAAAACCTATAATTATGCAGTGGCAGTAGAAGTAAAGCTATTTTCACTAAGTTGTATAAAGACGTTGCTGATAATCCTCTTCTGATTTTTACCTGATTAAAAAATCAGTGAAAAAATAGAAACTTAGGATTTCAGAATTTTCATTTGAGGTACGCTCCTAAATAAGTAGAGGAAATAAAAATAGTCACCTACTTATGTATTGTCTTTGTTGCATCTTTTTGTGAGTGGTTCTTGATACTGTTCCTTTTCCCCTCCTACACTAAGTTCAGTCTTTTGTCTCTTTCTAACTCTCCCAAATCATCATCCAAACCACCTTTCTGAACTGTTGTAGCACTCAAGTAAGCACAAATATTTCTTATTCTTACACCAAGAAAAGCTTTCTAATATTAGAATTAACTGTGAATTTCCACTTAGACTTTAAATGTTCACCTAACTTTTGATACTGTTCTATATCTTTACAAATTCCATTTTTTTCCCTGTACTCCTCTAATAGGGAACCTCTAACAAAAATGGAATGAATGTATTTGAATCCATGCTCTAGCCACACAAACTGAATTTCCAGCATCTCATTCTCAGGTTAAGACATATCACTTCAAAAGTTTGGATACATTTTACATAAAAGCCCAAATGTGAATTAGCACACTTATTAATATTACCAACATAAAAACAGTGTTATCAATCTTATTATTAATGCATTTGTAAGGTTTTTTTTTTTGGAGGGAGAGGAGATGCTGGCTGTTTGTGCAGTGGCACAGCCATTCCATAATCAAGGATTGCTAATAAACATGACCTGATTAGAGTGCCCTTTTTCCCCTCTGAGTCTGTCAGAGCCACAGAAACCAACCTTGAGATCGCCCCTGGCTGCCACACAAACCATGGCTGAGGCCCTTGGCTGGGCATGGGTTTAGTGCCAAACAGCACTGGACTGTTTGGATGGAGCTTCCTGGAGGATTCTCTATAAACCCTCAACATTCATTTTGCTATTTGGTTCATGAATACCTCAGAGCTAACCTTTCTGGTAAAAATTATTTTCTTTTTAATCTAAATTTAATCCACTCCACTCTATGATTAATTTGACCGAGTGGAATCCTATGGTTGTGAACAGCCTTCTGTTTTCAGCTGGGCAGGGAAAAAAAATGTTTTAAAATAGGTCTTCTAATGTTTGTTTTCCCTTTGATTGCAGACAGTGTCCTTACACTCAGTAAATACTTCTGTAGCACTTTTCAACTTTAGTCCTTGCAGGCTATCTACTTAACATTCTCTCAGTAATGTGAACCTGTGCTTTCTGAGGTCAGAGGATATCAGCAATGGCTTTATATGATATCCTTTTTCAGATTTAGCTATTGATTAACTGATTTTATAAATGCATTTCTGTGACATTTTGTCATCACTATCTTCATCATTTGATTTAAATAAAAGCACTTCTCTTTTTTCAGGATGGGGGTTGCAACCTTTAGCATTCTGTGTGGAAACTGATTTGTATTTTCGTTAGAGACAGGTCTAAAACCAGGTGGCAGTTTAGAATTTTTAAATCGTGTAATCGTCTTTTACCCCAACTGAAGTTTGGGAATCTTCCATGAAATCATGGTCTATATGACCAGTTACCAGACTGTGTCGTGTGCAGGTTCTTCTGCTGCAGCTGTCCTTGTTCTTTTCCTTCTAACAAATAACTAAACCAAATGAGCAAGTGTACAATATTTCTAATAATTTAGAGTATATGTCACTGTTAATACACACTGAATTTCTGAGCTGTTCTGATACTCTTAGTTACTATCTAAAGAAACACCAGTTAGTTAAACATTTTACTGCAATTTTGACTAATTGTGTAGGTGAATAATTACCCTAATAAGGTTAAAATATATTTTTGTTAATGCAGTGTAAGTTTAAGTTGTCAATTCAGTGGATGACCAGAGTCCTCTGGAAAATGAAACAAACATTAAATTTCTCAGAAAAGTCAGCAGATAGTGGCTCTTGAAAAAAACAGAGCTTTCATGTTTTGAGAAATACTTTTTAAACTTTCTTGTAATTCAAAGAACATAGGATTATTCAGAAAAATGGACTGTATATAACTGTATTAACTATTCATTTTATACTGCATAGAAAAAGAACACATTTTTTTTCCTTGCTGTGAAGTTTTCAGTAGAGATCACTGTAATCTTAGCATGGGAAAAGGTATACACTGAACTTTTTGGTCACATCTACTGCCTCCACACACTCAGGACCGTTTTGTTTGTTTTTTTTTTTTTCTCTAGACAAGAATTGTACACCTAATTTTAAGTTCTTTGAGATATTACCTCCTTCAGCAGCCTGATGAGCAGATATTTATAAGCCTTCTCCCAGATGAGTTTTTTCTTTTTCTTTTTCTTTTTCTCTTTTTCTTTTTCTTTTTCTTTTTCTTTTTTCTTTTTTCTTTTTTCTTTTTTCTTTTTTCTTTTTTCTTTTTTCTTTTTTCTTTTTTCTTTTTTCTTTTTTCTTTTTTCTTTTTCTTTCCGGAAAGGTGGAAGTGGTGAGAGACCGTTAAAGCAGTGGTTAAGAAGGTAGGTGTCTGTGGGTATTGATGGGAAATAGTCGTTAGAGGAAAGCTGCATCACCACACAGGAAGAAGCACAAAACTCTTGAAAGCATTTTCTCCAGCTGTTGCGGAAGAACAATTTAGACAGTAGAACTTGAAAGCCACAGATCTTATACCTCATTTCTAGCTGATAGAGTCCTTCCAGAAAAAAAAGACTGATTAGCAGCAGCCTTTTAACAGCTCCCTCTCAAAGGCTCAGCAGTTTCACAGAAAAGATGAGTTTAACAGTAGGGAAACAATAAATTGCAAATGTGTAATCAAATTTATATAGGATGGCCTTCAAACTTGGCAAAGAAAAACACAAAATATGAAAGAAAATAGTGAATCTTTGATTTTTGAAACAGAATATGGCTCCATAATTTATTACAAACCTGCTTGGCAATAAATAGCAGCCAGTGAAACTTCTGAAAATTACATTTAAAACCATTTCTGAGTGTAATTAACTTTCTCCCCCCTTACCCCTCCCCAGTCACACTATTTATTTATTCTTTCAGCTATTTTGCATTAAGGGCTGGGCAAAATTTCCTAGTGACTTGGAGTCATTCAGTTATCTTCAGGAGCTGTGAACTGACAGCTTGGTGTTCCTCTTTCTTGTCCCACTTTCCTTAGACTGTCTCAAAAACTAGACAGACTATTTTTCCCATATAAATGTCCAGTGTTCTGCCATCAAGTAACTACTTCACTTATTTCTCATGACATATTGTTGGTAGCTATTCTACTTCTAAAGGATTGCCCACTAGCACCCTTGGAATAAATATTTATCAGCTTTTCTTTGAAGTATGCATTTGGAGACAAAGCAGACCAGCATGCGCTTAGAGCCAATATTTTTCTTTCAAGCAAGATTTAAGGGAAGCAATATTATAGTTTATAAGAGTAGTACATGATTCACTTAACTGATGGCACATTTTATACTCCCACTTCTGTTACTGACCTGTTACATCACCATAGGCAAGATATTTCATCTCTGCTTTTGTCCTTTCCAAGACAAAGATGGTCACTATATTTTTTTTGATCTGTACATTTTGAAGCACCATTTAGTAAATTCTGTCTTGTGTAGTGAATGTGTGTTCATGTGTGATGTCACCTTCTGCAGTCCTATCTTTTGTCATAATTTTGCAGAATTTAGGGTTTTTTTTTACAACACATTAGAGTGACATTTGTCTAGAGAAAGCAGCCTGTCCCCACTCAAAGCTCAAGAAGAAGCCATGTCCCATTGTTCTCAGAGACACCCAAACCCAGGTCTCTCAAGCACACAGGAGCTTCTCCTCCTCAAAAGGACAAAAAAACTGAGCTGCACTTGGGGTGGCATGTTTTTAGACACATTCTGAAGCAGAAAAAGGTCCCAAAAATATTCTCCAAAAACTAACCACCCTCTAAGCCTATAGCAGTCTCAAATATTTAAGCTTTTCATACTTCCTCTATGGTGCAAACCTTATGTTTCTCTATGTGCTATATATTTCCATAACTTAATTTATAGTAGTTGGGTTTGAGTTGCTTGTGATATCCTGGATTGATAAACATTTCTAATTTAAGAGGTATGCATTTTATCTAGGAGCAATCTGCATAATTTCATATGCTAAAGGATGAAAGGGAAGGTAGAGATGTGATAGTTCACATATTGAGAGGCACAAACTGGCAAACTGTGCTCCAGTGAGAAGTTGGGAGGCCTAACTGAGAAAGAGAAACCTCATGATGGCAGACAGGATTATTTTGATCATCTTTGATATTCAGGATTTCAAAGCAGTAATAGACAGGAACTCATAGGTAATTTTGTTTGCAAAATAATCTGTACTTCTACTGTAGATTACTTTGGTCATTCCTACTAACAGTCATAGGAAATGAGGCACATGTGGGTTTTAGATTATACTGTTTTGGCATCATTGTTTGGAAGGGGGAGACCATGGTACAATTGTTTAGAAAAAGGCTCCTGAATGGCAATAGTGATCCAAAAAGCTTTGTCATGACTAGACAAATCTAAGCACATATATTTCAGCTGAAGAAAAGGACCCAGGATAAGCCAGAACACTGAATAGTCTGCAGTTTTTTATAATATGTAGCCTCTGCAAGAATAATCTTAGAAAAAGCAACTTTTCTACAGTGCAGACACCCCCCGAACTATAAAAATACATACATGATGATGCATTTGGTATACATTAGCTTGAGTTTAATGTTGTTACCCAGAAACACTCTTTCTTATACTGACAATCTGTTTTTTATGTGAAGGAGAAAAGTAATGGGGCTAGTATATACCTACCATAGTGCAGATGTTGCTATTTGATACCAGGAACCAAATTGACTGTGCTGTCTTTACTGGAAATCCTAGTTAATGTTTTGCTTGTGTTAATATTTCCATGTGCTGATCCTCTTGGGCAACACCTCAAAGTGCTTGTGTTTCATTGCTAAAAAATTTTAGTCTTGTTGAAAATCATTGGGATTTGAATTTTTGAGGTTGGTATTTATGTTTTGTTTCAAGTTTCACCAATTGCTACATCAGAGCAGTACATAAAACAAGGGATTTAACTTCTTTAGGCAGATATCCAAAAGGTATGTGGTCTGAAATGTGGGAAGCAAGACTTGACTCTCTTTGCCAGAGATACCAATGTCATTTTGAACAAGCCTTTTAATATTTCTGTTCCTCACATCTTCAGTAAGGAAAGGAAAATTATGGTAGTTCGCTGCTTGGAAATACCACCTTTCAGAGGCCACTGTAATTATGCTTGTATGTCAAATATCTTTGGTTGCCTCGTTTTCAAAAAAATCTGTTCCTGCATTCTGAACTAGTAGTCTAACTTTGGAAGAAAGTTCTGTTGAGGTCTGCACCTTGGTGGGTACATCAGGTGCTAATTCTGTTCTGAAAGGCTCATCTGAGAAATATCTTAAAGGCAATGAAATTCTGTGTCATTATAATTTTAACTCTTCTAATTCAACCCCCAAACAAAAATGAGTACCAAGATTTTTGTCCCTTTCACAGTGGGGGTGGGATGGGAGGTGATGCTCTTCTGTGTCTGTATACTTCATACATGAGTGCGATGACACACTAGAGATGTATATTCTTACACGAGCAGATGGTATCTGTCCATAGCTCAGGCAGCCTGTGAAAGCCAAAAACTTCTGAAAATCTTCCAAAAATAATGACTTGTTCCCCAAGACAAACTTACTCAGGATGCAGTTACCAGACAGAACTCAACATTCTGTATTAAGAGAAGCTGTTTGAGCAAGGGCAGTTATTACATGCTATGACATTTTGAAAATGGAATTGATGGATTCTTCTCACATCTGGAGCAGACACTAATGGAAACTCCTGTGAAAGTGCTGAGACCATTTGAAGGAGCCGCTCAAGAGCTGACTGCTGAAACAGCACAGCTCAGCCAAGTCATGCCACCAGCTTACTCTGGGGCTGTTGATGCATGACTCTTCTCCTCCCCACCACCCATGAAGTCATCCAAGGAGGAATCTTATTTGTTGCCAAAACATTTAGGGGAGAAAAAAAAGATGATGCATACTATTTAACCCCCCTTTTTTTCTGGTTCAGAGAAAAGTCTGTTTTTATGGAAGTTTGCTTTCAAATCCCTTTCTTTGAAAATGGTGGAAGTTTAGTGTCAGGGGAGTAACAACATTAAGTGACCACAGATATCTGAAAGGTTGGGGAACACTCATATTCCTTTGGCTGCCACTTTTTCCATAAATTCCCTTTGAAACAATGCTCAAGGGTGTAGGCAGACAAAATTTTAGTTGTTAAAACAAGAAAAAGCGAGTTGCATACTCTTGCTGTCCTTTGCCTCTGCTAACTCATTGAGCCCAACTTACTGTAAAATTCAGATACTTGTTTGCTGGGATTTCAAATAAACCATCTGGCTAAGTAATGTGATAATTAAGTGTCTTGAATTCCATCCCACTAAATTGTCATTTAAAACAACAATGACAACACTTTAGTAGTTGAAGATTATTAATTTTTTTTTAATTCAATGCAGGTCATATTTAAATCTCAAAGCCTGGGTAGCTGGATTGTCAAGACAGACTCTTCATTTTGAACTGCTGACACACATTAGTTAAAATCTCACAGATACTATAAAGGATTGGTTAATTATTCATTAAACAAAACCAAAACAAAACAGAAAATTCCCTAATACTAAACATAAAAACTTCAACGGGCCTTCTTTGGGAAGTACTCTTGTTTTTGCATATGTATTTATTATTCCATAATTTCACTGAATGGGTAGGATAAAGAGTTTTCTTATATTGTTTGCAAACTGCTCATAAACTCTGTGCTGATAAATTTGTTTTGTGGTTGTTCCCTGTTGACATTTAGATCTATTTCAAAATACATGGCTAAAATTCTGAATTTTTCCAGTACAAATGGTGACATTTGGAACAATTTGATATATTTTAATGCTATATAAATATTGTGGAGTAATAAAGTTGCAGAGCACTGACCAAGCACTGGGCCAGCTCTGAGCTAGAAGATAAGAACAGAGGGCTGAAGCCAGTTTCACCAATCATTCCTCTTTACACAGACCCCTCTGAACACAGTACAAGCTGTTCCTCACAGTACCCCACAACGGAGCAGTTGGAGAGTTGGTGAGTGACTGAAAAGTGCTGGCTTACACTAGTAATTCTAATAAACTTGGTGACGAAACTTGTCATAAAGTGTTATTGGAAAAATAATATCTTTACCGTTTCTATTGATTTTTGTGATTGCACAAAAGGAGTTTGGTGTTGAAATGTGGAAATTACATAACCTAGACATGATCTTAGTAAAGTGTTAGCTAATGGGTGTGCTTTCGTGTGTCTAGGACCTATGGACGCTTCCCTTCTAGCTGACATGTTTTAGGAAATAAAGTGAATCCTGTATTTGATATAAAAATTGCAATTACACAGGTGCTGGTTTGAAATTGTTTACTGTTAGTCACGAGAATATTCCTGCTTAAGCAGTGAGTTTGGACTAGAGGAACCCCAGGAGTACCTTTCAACCTGCCCCATTCTGTAACTGTGATTTTTTAAAGGTGAGGAGGTGAACACAATTATCAAACACAGGATGGGAAAAGTCTGTAAAAATGCCATTAGTATCTATATTTAAAGCCAGCATAGCAAAATGCAGTTTCGAGCAGGAAGTTGAACCAGATGATCTTCAGAACTACTTTCCAAATTAAACCATTCTGTATGAGATGTTTCTTAACCAAACATTGCCCTGACCACTAGTCTTAGTTACTTCAACACCAAACTTCTGGTGGGGAAACTCTTTCCTTTGGTGAGTTATGCTGGAATTAAGGAGAGGGGGAATAGAGGAGCCCAGAAGACCCAAGAGTTACATACGTATGTACGATTTCACAAATATTTTATGAAAATTATTACTTATATTCCACTCAACACTGGGCTGAGGGGGTGGTGGTACAAAGCAGTTATATATGGTGATCTAGCCAGTTTAAGTCTGTACCAAAAATATAAAAAACTGTCATGAGAATTTCAACGAAAAGCATAAATATTTTTATTTTCTCTGGGTTGATAGACTTAGAATAAGAATAGGTATGAAAATCTCATATATTTCATTCTTCAGCTGTAACAAAGTAGAGAAGGAGCAGATAGATACTGCAAAGTAAATTTATAACAAATCTTTTTCTAGGGAAGAGTCAAATGTTTAAATCTTCCACATCATAATTGAATGCCCAAACCAAAGGTGTCTGTAGAAACAATTTCTTCTGTAGCCCAATAAATTTTTGAGGTCAAGAGGCTAAGTAGCTCACTGCTTGGCTCTCAACAAATGGGAGCCATGATCTCACCTGGCACTGGATAAAATGAGGGAGCAGCAGGCTGCCAGAAAAATAGCAGCAATTCTTACTGGTGCTGTGACTGCAGCTCTGAACAAACATTGATGAGACAGTGTTTCAGAAATGAGATGGAACCAAATGAGGACACATTATTAGGAAAAACAAGTTACAATTTACAGTCTAGTGCTGAACTGGATAGTTATCATATGGTGCTAATACCCATTTCACTCTTCTGTGGAGCAGGTCTGGGATTTAACATCTTGAGATTGGTTTAATCCACAACATATGTGTTTTCTTTTATTTCACATATGTGTTCTGCATTTCCCTTTTTCCAAGAGCTAGGATCAGCATGATAATATGCTGTGATGAGAGAAATACAGAGAGAATTGTTGTGATATAGCTACAGAAACAATATGGTACCTACAAGAAAATGTGTATGTTCTCTTTTACGGGTTTATTTTGTGGCACAGGCGGTGTTTCCATTAAGATTAGAAAGAAAAGTTTCCCCTGTTGGTCATGCTAAGTGTGTGTATGTATGTCCCATCCCCCCAAAAAGCTTCAGTAACTTAACTGAACATTTACTAAAATTTGCAGCAAAGTTTGAAGCATCCTGAAATGATAAACCCTAAACATGTGTCTGTCTTCTACCATGGGAATGCTGTAAAGGAGGATTCTGTCACAAAGCTTGGGATCACTTAGATTTTTGTGGGTCTTCGTGGGTCTGGATCTATTTAAATCTAGCATTATAAGACAAAGGACTGAAAGATTTTTTTAAAAGAAAAGGATGATTTATAGCATTACTTTATCAAAGTGGAATAAAAAAATATATATAACTTGAAAAGCATTTCATGTAAAGATGTCATTTCCTTTCAGTACTAAAATATAGGTCTATCCCATAATATATTCTTTTGTTATGTAGGGCTGCACTAGAGTATACTACAAAATAAATTAATTCCCTGTCATAACAATGTGGTATATGCAATTCTAGCAGAATTGTTTGTCCAACACAATTTTCTTTCTAGTCAGAAAGGCCCTAACTGTCACGCTGAAACTGTCTTTTCTGGCAAAAGAAGCTCCCTTGATCACTGCTACATACCCACAAGGGATTTTCTTTTGTCTTCTTTGGTCATAAGGTTGCCTTACTGTGTGAAACTAGTTCAGTATGGTAAATGAAGTCTCAGCTGAAAACTCATTATGTAGCACGGTGCCTCTCCCCAGTGTGCTGTTTCCTTTTGCTAGCATCTCTGTTTTTAAATAAGTGAATATGGAAAGTACATTTGTACTATAAATAGTCTGTAAAGGAAAATCCAGAAAAAAGACTTGCTATCTTTTCTAAAAGGAATCAAACATCTTTCATGTGTTTGAACTGTTGCATTTGCATGGAAACTCCTCTTTACTCTCATGAGAATTCTAGGGAATTTATTGGATGTATTTGAGCATGCTCACTGGTGTTAGGAAGTAATGACAGAGGTTATCTAAACGAAACCTCCTATTTGATCTACCTACAGCATTCCTTACTCTTCAAAAGACTGCAAACAAAATTCTCTTTTAGTATAACAGGCATGTAACAAGTCTGGGAAGACCACTAAATTCTGCTGTATAATTAATATTGAACATGAAGTCTCTGTGCTGATACTCTAAATGGAAAGAGTTGGAAAAGAAAATGAATCATCCTGGTATCATTCTGCACAAATTGAGTGGAGGAAAAGTTTTAATACCTGGTTATAGGCAGACACTCAGGTGGTCACCTGCTGTGCTGCCTGAGGGGATGAGCCTTGTAGCTGAGCATTGACCAAACACACAGTGAGGCAGAGGAGCCACAAAATAAACCATGCAGCCACACCTTCACCAGAATGTGACATGTATAATGGGAGAAATGTGCAGCAGTGCCAGCTCTTCTCTTTCTTTATTCTCTGGGTTTTACAGGGTGTCATTTCAGGGGGTTGAGTCTTACTTGTGTAGATCAAGTTAGAAAAGTCTAACCTAGACTGGCCTCAAGAATGTTATTTTCTGAAGCTTTTCTGCATCTAAAATGGAAATCCTTATGCAGTCTGCACTGCAGTGCAGCATGGCCTCTGCTGAAAGAATACTACATACAATGTACATTGTTTACCAGTAGTATACAGTGATTAATTTGTTTGGTCTGAGATGATACCCCTAAGTGGTATTTGCCAAATAAAAGTGATTTGCATTTTGGTCTTAGACTGTTACTGCTTAACCAGAGGAATGGGTTCTTTGCAGCATAGTCTCTAAATCTACATTCAGAGACCTTACAGAAACATTCTTCAGATACAGAAATTCACAATAAATCTTTTGTAGTAGTGCTACCCAAATTGAATTTCTTTGGCCACTGTGTTGCATAAAGTATGAACATATAGTTTTATTATTCACTAGACAAATGTTTGAATTTTATTTAGCAAGTAGGTTTTCCAAGTGCAGAAATGCATGTTCTAAAGATGGACCAAAATTTATGGATTTGTGTACAAAGGGAGTGGGTAGCAAGGGAAGATCACTATAATTTCTTCTGGCTGACTATTAAAATGTGCAAGCTTAATTTTTTTGCCATTGTATTGTCATGTGACTTGAAAACATTTAATGATGGATGGCTAAGCTTTTATTATTATATATACAAATATGTTTGTCACTCTCTTTGTTTTTTGAAATGAACCAAACAGGAAACTTCATGTCAGGTCCTTTGATGATGTATGTTCTTATCACAAGTAGGAAAGTCTACATTCAAGTCAGTATTTTTTCCATCACCTGTATTCAGGTTCTGTGTCCAAACCACCTCTACATTTTAGAAGTCAGCATAAATCTATCCCATACAAATATTTCATTTATATTGTTATGAGAAAAGCAACAAAAGTTAGTCTTAGTTATTCTGAGTTAAGACAGTATTTAGCAAAAGGAAACTGTTCCAGACAAAAACATAAACATGCTTTAATATCCATATGGTTTATCTTGCTGAGAAGCTAGGGAAAGCTTGATTCCTTACATCCATTTACAAGTATTTAAAACCCTTCTAACTTCTAAACTTTTCAAACTTTAAAACCTTTTTAACTTTTCAACCATTCAAAACTTAAATTGTAGGGAAGTGCTTTGGAAACAAATGAAAAATTTATGTGATAGGATTCTGTGTTCAAATTCTGTGCTTCTGCAAATTATATGTGTGATGTTAGGAAATAAAGCTCTTCCTTTTAATGAGGTTGTTTCACATTGGATAATAAGACATTTTAACAATTGTTTTTAAGCCGCCTGTTTAAATAGAATGAGTTGTTTCAGGGTTGGGGTTTTAAGATTTTACTTCTGCCTTATTTCTGAAGAAAAGTGCTGTGCAGGAGAAAAAACTGGATCTATAGAAGATACTGCCAAGAGAAAACAAAAAACCAAGAACAAGAAAGAAATCATAAAAAAATTGAGAACATATATTTTTTCTTTTAAAGAGGGTGGGTTCACAATTTACAAGTTCAAAACTTGAGCAAGAGAAGGACCAACTGGGCTTGTCAGACTGACAATTGTGTAACAAGCAGTTAATCCAGGCTGGTCTGGGGGACATCATCTGCTCCTCCTCTCACAGACTGCACTGCACTTCTAAGACACTGTAACAAGCTTAAACCCATGATAAAAGATCTGTGGTCACAATTACAGTGTGCCACAGGAAGAAGGCAGGAGACTCAGCAGCTTTATTGCTGTCACAGGACATGGCAGTAGCAAGGACTCGCTGAGTGAAATTTCCAGGTGAGCCTCAGATGCAAGGCTGGGTCTGCGTGAGCAGGGGAGACCCACAGACCCACTTCTGCCAGGCAGTGCTCCCTGTGGGGAAATGCCTGCCTGGCTGCAATCTGGTGATCTGCAAGTGCTTGAGCCAAGCATCATACAAACTAAAGGGATTTTTCTATTAGCCAAAGGGTTCTGTTGCTATTTCTAGCTACGGCTACATTTCTTCAGAAAAATACCCCAGGAGTTAGCTAATGTGTCACCCTGGGGAAAGTGCTGGGGGAGAATAGGTGATGGAAAGAAAAGCTGCTAGGTCCTGCAGCAATCGGTGAGAGTGCTGAAGCAAGGGGGAATATAAGCTTAATACAAAGGTCCTATTGAACCATTTTGTCACCACCCTCACAGGATATACTAACAAACTGTGTGGTTTTAGAAAAATGCGTTCTGTCTGCAGAGAGGTGCCTCTTGCTCCATACCCTCCCCACCAAGCAGTTAGGTCAGACATGTGAGGCTCTCTGGATTTTGGTTGCTGTGGCCATAAAGTATGGGACTAGAAAGAGAAGTAGGAAGGGGGTTTTCTATGTTTTGCTGAACATCAAAGCCAATCCACATCTAACATCAGCAGCTGGCTTCTGTTATGGTTGAAGGAAACAAAAAACAAAATTCAAAAACATTTGTATCATTAGGACAGTCTCCCCATAAAACACTTCCCAAAATACTTGTGTAATAAAAAGCTAAAAATAAATGTTAACTGCAAATTTGAGAGATTTAGGTATTAAGTATCTTGCTTCATTAATATTTTTGAGAGAGGCCTGTTTTGGAATAAATAATGCTTGACCAAATCAATTTTTAAGGTGATTGTTAATCATGCATATGTTAGTATTGGCTTTTTTAATTGATACTTCATTGAAACTAGTACGTATTAGCCTGGCTTTGGTCTTTCTAAGCTGCTCTGAACTATAAGAAAACAGATGAGAAGGTCATATACTAGACCTTTATTGACAACACCTTTGTAGCATTAACACTGCTGTCAAGCACCTTTTTATACCTGACACTTTGCATTCCTATTATCTCAGTTATTTCCTTAACATGTGGTAATGAGACTGTGACAGAGCAACATGGCCAGGCTCTCTGAACAGGCCTGAGAAGACAACAGCCTACTAGGTTTTATGCCTTTCTCACCAAAACACTGGTAATTTGAATTTACTCTTAAAAGGTTTGATGCCTCTTTGATTGTTAAATCAAGACCTGTTTATTAAGCAGTGTGTGTTTGATACATGTCTGTCTCTAGATGCCTGGTTCTCATTACTTCAGATATTTAACTTGAATAATCGGTCAATTCCCATGAATGATTTAAAGAATTTGATATAAGCTGAAATAAGTTAAATGCCTAATTTTAAGCATAGATAATTGAGTGACCTACTTCCTTTCTGCTTAAAATGTTCAAAGAGGCTTACTTTCAGTTTCTGATGGATGTGTTGTTGTTTTATCCAACTCTCTTAATCCCAACCTTATATAAATCCCACACTGGTGTATGTCTGAGCAGAGACAGAGACGGGAGTTTCTGTGTGTACACTCAGAGAGTGAATGTCATTTGGCAGCCTGAAAACTTTGAATCAGACTTAGTAGTGTTGTTCCATGGGCCTGACGGGGTACAGCATCCTGCAGAGGGGTGCAGAGGAAGCATTCCTTGTGCACTGTGGGCCAGAGGGTGATGGAGCTGCTGGATAAAGCAGGTAACTGCTCTCTTACTCCAGTCCATTCAGGCCTGGCTTTCAGTGGGGCAGTTCCCAGGCCTTGATCCTCTCACTTCCCATATGAATTGCTGTAGAACTCAGTGGGTTTACATTCAGACAGGAATGTTTTTATCACTATCTTAAAGAATTACCCTTTCAGTGGTGCTGAAAAACAGTAGTACTGTGATCCTTGTCTTCAGTAATGTTATGTCCTCTCCACACTAGCTCACAAATTACGTAAACCCCAGAAGGTCAGCTCTAAATCCAGACTTTTCCCAGTGTGAGAAGCCCTCTCCTTGGATTTCAGCTCTACCCACTCTAGAAATAAAGGCCAAATGGTAATGTTTGAGAAGGATTGGGCTTCTACAACTGGAGTTGGATGATGTATAGTAGTCTGTGACTGCTTTCCAGTTCTAAAGATATGATTCTTGAGCTTTGATGGAAATAACTCTGGAGCACAGCTATAACTAGCATCAATCCACTGTGACTCAGTGCATTTTAAATGATTGCCTTATTAGAAGCTGTGCCATCCAGTATGTGGCTTACCCAAACAAGCTTTCCTACGAACACCAGAGTGCAACTTTATGAACCCTGTCAGTCCAGTGGATTTACATTCCACATCATTAAACTCCTCCTGCCCATATCTTTCGTTTTCTTTCACTTTCCCTGCTTCTTAGTCCCTGGTCCCTTTGCTATGCTGCCAGGTATCCCCACATCTCTTCACCTTTCTGGGCTGAAAATAATTCTGCAGAATTATTAGTATATTTGGTAACTGTGAGTGTAATATAAATGATTGTATAGGTTTTCATCTCTAAAAATGTAATGCCAATACCAAAAAAACTGAAATATACTACAGTTTTTGTCAGGTTTTCAATTGCCTTTTCCCCACAATCTTTGAGGTGGTTGCAGTGCATCCAGATCTTAAATTATAGCAGCTCTGAGTAAATGAAACAGAGTTGTGAAAGCTGAGAATATTGGAAAGCTAAGCAGCATATAGTTTGCTGCAGCACCTAACAGCAATGGCTGATTTAGAGAAAATGTCTGTCTGCTTGCTGGGGGTGGTATTAAAGCACTTAACTTCTCCCTCTTTATTGGAAGGAATGAGGAAGCCTTGATATAAAATGCTGGTACTTTTTCAGCCTCAATAGAGTTTTACAAAGGCTCACTTTTGTGAGTTTTAATCTAGCCATAAAACAGTGGAAGTTTATACCATATCCTGAGTTTGTATACTGTATCTCAGGTTCAAGTGATATTCTGGAAGCCGTCAAGCTTTTTCAGAAAATTGACTTGGGTTTCTTGTGCATGAGCACTTTTCCAATCTGCTTTACAGTAAACTTTTTGATTGCTGAGATTTTTTGTCCACCATGACTAAAATAATGTGAGTTATTTTTTTCTTTCTTGTCTAAGCCAATTCATTTTATGTTTGAACCAAGATGTCATTTTTTTCCAAAGGCTGTAGATGCTAGCAATGTCAGGACCGGAGGAGCAGCAAAAATGAGACCAGTTAAATAATTCCAGAAATAAATTTGGTCATAGACTTTTAGAACAACAACAACAACAAGAAAAAGACATTATCTTTATATGGAAAGGTTCTTCACTACCACAATGTTAATAAACCCCTTTATTCTTGTTTTCTTTCTTTCCCCTTAAGGCCTTATGATTATAATGTTATTCACTAACACCTAAATTTAGTTCTGAATCAAGTACAGTAGCTCAATAGAACACCACACATTAAGATCCACATTGAATTTCACATGACAGGCTTTACATTTGCTGAAGGCTTGGGGGCTGTGGTTTTAACAGTCATCTCACATTTTGTTTGAACACAGTTTGATGTACGTCTGTGAAATTTGTGTTTTGCTCACACAGGGGATGATTCAAGTCTACAGCTGTCGCAAACAGTATGTAGGACCTAATTCATGAATAAGCTGTCTATTACTATAACCCCAAAATAAAAACAAATTACAATCACAAGAGGAAATTGGTATGAAATGTAAGAGTGGAACAAAAAATTAATCCCATTAGTATTAAATTTGGACACAGATTCACCTTAAAAAATTAGTGTACCTGCCTCTGCCTCAACTTGTATTATTGCAATTGGATCTTTGTAAAGCACACCTCACTTATGAATCTAGAATTCTAAACTCTTGCATAGTATTATTTACCCTTAAAAATATATTAATTCATTTACAGTGCTGTGAAAATAGCTATAATGGTAAAAGCAATGCAGTCACCTAATCATGCTGTTGTCCTTGTATTTGTCAGCAATCTACATGTAAGACAAATACTAAAAAATACCATGTGAGGAAGTTACCCTTTCATAGCTAAGATAGGTTTCCTCAAGAACTTAAGAAACCCAACATTCCTTTCTGGAAGTGTCTGAAGTTATCTTCTAAGGCTGGGATAGAAACGTCCAACACAGAATGTACTTAGTAGCAGATTTAATTATGTCACTCTTCTGTGGGCAGGACTCTTCCAATTTGGCCATAATACAGAGTTATTCATTTATTTACACAAGTTTACTGATGTAATATTTCAGAGAGTCAAGTGACATTTCTAGTCTTTTTCCAAGTGTGAAAATAAGTATGAAGTGCCAATTATACAGAAGTGCTGATGCACTGAAGTATTTTGAGAGCTATTATTTTATCCAATTGTATGTGTTAATACCTAAATAGTAGAAAAATATATATATTACTCAGATAAATATGAACCAGAGTTAAATAGATATGTGTGACATATAACTAATTAAGCTAGTAATTGGTGAAGAGTAAAACTTATAATGATTTGACACTAAAAAAATGTTGTACAGGAGTAGACAGCCATTATTTTTACTGAAGTAAACTTCAGAAAATATCACAAGAAGCCTATTTATTTAGTAGTAGTATCTATGATTTTGGATTTTTAAACTCTCTTATTGCAAAAATTGTCCCCTAAAAGACCATTTCCATTCATCTCAACTTAAATGTTCACTTTCACTTCGGCTACCCTGGCATATAACTTTTGGCTGTGTGAATGTCATTATGCTTTACTTCTAAATCTTAATTTTTAATCTAGACTCAGAGCATCAACATGAATGCAGTTCCCCTCTTTTTCTTCTTTCTGTGTCACCTGAATGACCATCTCTACCCTTAGCCTATTCTTTGAGAGGAAACTTTTCCTTAAAGCCTCTTCAGCCAGAGCTTCAGAGCTACAAAGGTGGCTCCTCATCATATGAACTGACCTTCCTCTCTTATGCTCAGAGCTTGTTTGACAGCCCAGTGGGACTGAAAGAGTGTGTGTGGTGACACATGTGCCTAGGTTGCTGCAGGTTCAGGTCTCCAGGGACGTGTGTGCCCCAGTTTATACTAGCTGCTGGGTAAGAACAGTTAAATACTAATCTGATTATTATTAGTGCAACATAGTGCAAGATAGTCTGGCTGGTAGAAGCAGGTGCAATTCATAATCATCAGTCTTTTCATATGGGAAAGCTCTATCTGTAGCCATGCCTGAATGTCACGTGTTGTACAGGATTAATGTGTGGCACAGTTATTTAAAAGCATAAATGACTGCATTTAAAATGAAACTAAATCTGAACAAGCTTGGAAATGAATATTTCCATATGAAGTACCTGTCACCACATGATAGCAGCATAGTTTTTGTTGAAGACCAAAAGCATGCAACCTGTGTGCCTTGAAACACACATGAAACTTTGGAAAATGGAATATCATTGCTACAAACAAGATGAAGGAATTGTTTGAGGTAATTAAAGCTGCACCGCACAATAGTTAATTCGTGTATGTGACTGTCTCTGTGTACAGATCCCTCAAGTGCTCTTATCTAGTTTTCTCCAAGCTTGTTCTGACAAGTTTGAATAGTGGTGGTTTGTTCAGAAGCAGTCAGTCCTTTTAACAATGCAAAGAATTAATCTTTTGTCAGTGCATACCATGTGCAACAAAGGCGCCATTCTGTACAGCCTGATTCGGTGGCTGTTTTTCAGCAAAGCTGATGACTGCATTTCCAAATTGTGAAAATTTAACACTGCTGGCATGGCTGGAGATTTATTTTTTTCTCATGTGCTCAGTGACAAATAAGCTCAGAGTTTAAATTGTTGCTATTTTAGAGGAGCTCATTTTTTCACTATAGTTGTTGGATTTTAAGACTACGTGCCTTACTTTATGGATATACATAGTCATACTTGGTTTTATTTGGTATTTAGGGGAAATATTGTACCATTTTCTGAAATGTCTTGAAATATTTAAAAAACACTTCTGGCCTTAATTTATTCTCAATTCTCAAAACCTTTAATTTATATTTTTATATTAAAAGAGAGAATCTCAGGGAAGTCACAGTTGATTATAATAATAATTATCAAGATTTATTTTGGTTTGTTTTATTTTAATCAGCTTTAGCATAATACCTATTTACTTTTTTAAAGTTACACAGATTGGTAATTTATATCTAAATAGAAATTGTAGCTTTTGAGTCTTTGGATTCCTATTTTCATAATGACTGATGTTCCTACATCAGAAATTGACCCTATCTTACTTTTATTATGAAGCCTTGGGTGATTTTACTTACAGATGTATGAAATATTCTCTGTCCCTGGAAGTCTCCAACCCTTGTGAAAGACCTTGCTGTAGCTCATGAAAGACTATAACATATAAAAATCATATTATGGGCTGTAAAGGAGTATAACTTGAAGATATATTAAATAGGCTGTGGAACTTTAATTACATATAATCTGTCAGACATAGGCTGACAAAGACCAAGCTTTATTAATAATTTGCAGATGAAAACTACCAAGGAACCTGAATAGAAAGATGGGCTCCTAAACTTGTGACTGTAGGTATAGAAAGGATTCCAGGCAGAGAATGATAAGCCTGTAGTAAGGATAACACCTTTAGTTTAGTATATTTGGGGTTGTTTTTTTTTTTTGTTTTGGGGTTGTTTGTTTGTTTGTTTTAATGAGATTTGTTTTGGATTCTGTGGATACATCTGTGTTCACATTCCCTTGAATTATGTCTCTGGTGTCAGCAATTCAGCAGTGTCCACAATGAGATGATGCTGAAAGATGCACCAGGAGTGTTTGCTATCCCTTCCCACTTTATCCTACGACAGACCATTGTGGGTCTTAATGCCTACACGCTGTGCATGTCTCTGAAGAGAGAATGTGCTGTAGTTACCTTGGCACCAGCAAACATTTAATCATCTCAAACATCATCTTTGCTCTGTTACTGTAGATGTTGTCCCCAGAGTAATCTATTCAATATCAGTCCTCAAGTGCTGAGCATTATATTTCTTCTATTTTATTCCAGAATTGGCTTGAAAAATGAAAATTATGTTGGAATGTCTCCAAACCTTTTCAGTGCATCAGAAAATGATAACAATAAAAATTCATGCAGATCTTGTGAGCAGCATACTCTCCAAGTTTCTTTAGTTTTAGTATCACTATTTCAGTTAATCAATTGGATTTGTAGCTAATTCTTCCCTCTGGTGAACAGACAAAATTAATGACTCAGAGCTATCACTTCCACAATCTCTCTCTCAAAACACTGTCTTTGAAATTTTGAATGTAACCTTCACAACTAAGGGAATTAGAAGCTTCAGATCTTTAGCTGAATTTTCAGGTCTGGTTTATCAAAAGCTTTTCTATGAACTAGCTTGATTTAAACTTCTTCCTAAGAGAAATTTCTGCCAAAACTTTAATTTTTCTCTTCTATGGAGTTGCATGCAGACTCAAGGAGGTCCTTGTAAGATTAGTGAGTCCTCGTTCACCTCTTGGTGAGTCCAGATACAAAGTTTATCAGTCATCTTACCAAAGGTATCAGTTTCACATTGCATTTCATTGCTGTCATGTAAAGACTCTGCCATAGCCCAGTGCTGAAGTGGCTGGGCAGATGCTTGGTGGCAAAAACCATGGAGATGGGGGTGAGGGCTTCTAGAGGCTTTGAACAGAGATGAAAGAAGGGGAGCATGGTCAGCCTGTGAATTTTCTAGAGCTTGATTTCATATATGTACAAGTTTCATCTTAATGACAGGGGTTGAGGAGAATGTGTTAAAGCAGTGCTGTAGTACCTTTTTCCCAGGCATATGGTGAGTAACTTCCAAATGGATATAAATGATCCATCCTTTCCTTTGATGTGGCTTCACTGAACACAAAGCACAGATAAAAGGTTCTCTGCAGTTTATTATAAAATTGCTAGGCCAAATTGGAAACCCTCAGGACATACTCATATCCTTTAAAATTTGCCAAGTGCATTTAACTGTCCCTGATTCCTATTACAATAGTGGTTGTTACAAGCAAACCTAGGGCCTCCCTTCTCTTACATGACAAAAGTGGTGCTCTCCAAGCATCAGAAAGCTGCAGGTCAACAGGATTTCATTCTCTGGTTTGTTGCTTTTAGGTAAACCCAAAGCACGCTTCTTCCTGCTAAATTCTGTGTTTCTTCTTTGTGTCCTCTTTCTGACTCTCACATCTTTACTGAACTATTTCAGGTCAATACAGAGTTTCCTGGCTGGTCAGGTACCAATGAAATGTAAAACTTTTTTTCAGAGGTTATTTCTTGTGGGAATAGTTAGTTCACAGTTACAGAAGGTGGTATTTAGTGAAACTGGACAGTGAAATTCTTAGCATGTCTAGATAAACAAAAAAATTTCTAAAGAGAGGAAGAAAATAGTCCTCTGGTTTTTTGTAGTAAATTTAGCTGCAAACACCAAATCCTTCTCTTGTCAAGTTAAAATGTGATCATTGCATTTATTGTATTTGCATTTTTTCAAAAGTGTCTTCACGGGGTGAATATAATGGAGCTTTCTGAAAGATCCTTTACATTAACCAACAGCATTTAATAAACAGGCTGTATTGTCTGCAATATCAAAGGCAGATACACGTTGTCCCACTTGGAGGTGAATGCACAGATCCCATCACTGTGAAATGGAGTTACATGCCCAAGGTATGTGAGGAGGAGTAGAGAAGATGCCTATTTAGTCCTTTTCCTGAGCATGCAGGTTCAAGTCATACTTCTGCATCAACCTGCTGGAAATCAGCTCTGCGGAGAAGGACCTGGGGGTCCTGGTAGACAACAAGCTGTCCATGAGCCAGCAGCGTGTCCTTGGGGCCAAAGAGGCCAATGGGATCCTGGGGTACATTGGGAAGAGCAGGCATCACACAGGGGGTGATCCTACCCCTCTACTCAGCCCTGGTGAGGCTATGGAGTGCTATGCCCACTTCTGGGCTCCTCAGCATGAGACACAGAGCTCTTGAAGGGAGTCCAGCAGATGGGGACAAGGGAGATAAGGGGACTGGAACATCTCTGTTAAGAGGAAAGGCTGAGGGAGCTGGGACTGTTTAGCCTTGAGAAGAGATAAGTGAGAGGGGACCTGATCAGGGTCTGGCAGTGTCTGTAGGGAGGGCTCAGAGCATGGGCCAGGCTCTGCTCAGTGGAGCCGGGCAGTGGGACAGGAGGCAAAGGGCAGGGACTGATGCCCAGGAAGTTCCAGCTGAACACGAGGAAGAGCTCCTTTACTGTGCAGGTGACAGTGTAAAGGAACAGATTGCTCAGAGAGGGTGTGGAGTCTCCCTCACTGGAGAGATTCCAGAACCCTCTGGCTGCAATCCTGTGCTGTGTGCTCTGGGATGACCCTGCTTGAGCAGGAGGTGGGACCGGACAATCCGCTGTGCTCCCTTCCAGCCTGCCCCATTCTGTGATTCTGTGATGCTGGATATATGTTGGCAGCATGTTTCTCTTGAGGTAGCTGTGTACATAGACAAGGGTCCATATTTATGATATATAAATGATGAAAACCTACTGTAATTAGTAGCAAGTGTTGTGAAATAAAAAAACAACCTTTTTTTTTTCTTCAGACATGATAATTACTGGAATGAATCCTGGAATTTAATTATATTTTCTAACTATAATTAACACTCTATTTAGACTAAGCTGAACTGTTTTACCTACCTTGCCCCCCTAAATTATTGGGTTGCACAAGCACTAATGGGAAAGTTAAATTTGAGAGATTTGAGAGATGATGGAATGACTCAGCTACTTACAAGGCTGTTTGCAGTGGTTGCAAGGTTTTACATCTTTTAATTTGAATTACAGTTTATATGCAATCTGATAAAGCATAAAAAGTGAGAACACAGGCATTTATCTAAATATGTTTAATAATACTCTTGTGCAATGTAAACACATCACATGGCCATCCTTTTAGCTTAAGTGACCATTGCAAATTCCTCAATCCTATATTCTGTTCCTCACTTAAAAAGGCATCTGTCATTTTCATCTCACTACAAAATCCATTTTCCTTAATCTTTTTTCTATCCTGTAAGCATAGTTCATATGTGTTGACTTGTTAAGGAATGACATGTGGCAGGATGCATGATGTTTCAGTTAAATAATGTGACCATATTAATTATCTACAAGAACAGTCTAAACTTTAGAGTGTGTAGCTGCTAGCATTTCATCTTGGTTTCCTATTTGTTTCTTTTATTTTTTTAGCACTTAATTGATTCTTACATTTTCTTTTAGTAAGAAACTTTGTGAAATTTGTTTGCAGCAAGTCAATTGTTTCTAATATAGAAACTATTTTCTTAATGGAACAGAAATTTTACAATGAAAATGAGGATTCTTTTTTTGTGGCTGTGGCTAAGACATTTGTGGCTAAGGTAGTTGTCTCTTAAAGAAGCAGTTGTTTATGTGAATAGGTCTGTTTCTGATGATAACTGGGGCCTCTGTGAGATACAAGCAAATAGGAAAAATTTCTTGTCGTGCCTATGTGAAGACTAAGAGCTGTGGCAGAGGGCTGTCCTGTTCTTTGGCATTCTCAGTGGCCACTTCATAGGCTCTGTCCCCAAAGGAGGAAGGCAGGGAGCTGTTCCAGTTTGAACAGGAGAACTGTTAGATGAGAATCAAGTTAATAACTTAAACTAGTTTTACTGGGCCAAGAAAGTGAGGAAACATAGTCTGAGAGACAGAGATTATGACTATGTGGAGGGTTAGACAGCAAGACAGCCAAAACACAGATTCAAAAAGACAGGGGCTCCTTCTGACACTTTACCTGACCATCTACTGAGAGATGCATCGCCAGTACTTCTTGTCTGTGTTTGGATGTGCTGCAGAGCAGGGAGGAGCTCTAATGTACAGCCTGGGCACATCTTGGCTCCTGTGCAACTGCACAGCAAACCCAACTACTCACTGACCATAGATAACTCTGGAAAATGTTCAATTTACACTGTATTTAGTATGGGGGTTGCCTGAGAAATAACACCGAAGAACCACTGTGTGTGTGCAGGCACAGGATTTAGCTTCAAGGTCTTAATAGGGCTCTCCATCCAAAAATCCTCCTGAAAGCACACAGGAATTTTCCTTCCTCCGATGGCTGCAGAAATAACCTTCTGTCACCAGCCCATCTACCAGCAGGGAAGCTTCTGTATGTTCACACTTCAGATCCTCCTCCTGCTCTGCCTGTTTTGACTTCTATAAGGCAGTGGTATCAAGGTGATAACTGATGTTTCCAGTCAAGCAACCACCCTGAGGATATCAGCCCTCCCTAAACACCCCCTCTGGCAGCTGTCCCCAGCCATTCTGGCACAGCAGCAAGGGCTTGATCCAACCTGAGCCCACATGCCTTCTGTCTCCCTGCCACTGGAGATAAACTCTCAGGAACCTCTCTGCACACTACCTCATGTTTTGTCTGATTTCATTCCCACACTTGCTGATATTTTTATCAGATTAATGTTGTCTTTATATAAGCTTCGTAGAAACTCCAGTCTGTATACAATATTGCAGTAGAAACCAGAGATAAAGAAGATATTGCTATTGGGGCTATGCATAACCTTTCTATTCTATTTGTGATTTTAAAATATTTTAAAAGGCTTTAGTTTTGACTTAAAGAGGGATCAAACTTACCTTCTCCTTCAAACTGAGCAGTGAGAAAGTCTTTTCATTGCTCTGTTTTTGGGGAGTCTTGGTACTTTATTTCAGTCCACAACTGACTACACAAGGACACAGCACAGAAGGAGGGATGGCTTTCACCAATTAATCTGTTGGCAGTTTGGGTGCACATTTGCTTATACTGTAATAAAACGTATACTGTAATAAAACGTATCTTGCTTTAAGACAGGTCATGTTAAAGGCTGGAAACAATACAGTTTTTTGACAGAAAATTCAGTTTTTTGAAGTTTCATACAGAAAACTGTATTGGAAATTTTACATGGGTGGATTCTCTGGCTATTACTTATCTGTGTTTGGTTCAAAGATTGTTATGGGCAAGAATGTTGGTATTTAGCAAGATGATGTTGACAGTACCACAGGTATTGTGGTATCTGGTGACTTTGTCTGTGCTTGGGGAATGCAAATTCCATGGATAGATTTCTGCTCTGTTGTATCCATTTTTATTATACGCTGTCATAACTAAATACCGTACTGCTGCATCTTGTTCAGACATCAGAGTCACAGGAACTTTGCAGCTTCACCTCCAGTTTCAGTGTGTTGTTCATCCAATTTGTAGCTTTGACACCCTGTTATTAATATATCAGCCCAATTTTGCAAGAAACTTTTAAATACCTTTTATGTGATTTTGTTACCCTTTAGTGAATATGGCAAATTACATCCAAAGGCACCGAGAATGAATACAACAATTTAAATGTAAAGGCCCTGAAGAGCTCCTAGCTAGTGCTGATGGTGCAAAGCCCACACCACTGATACCCAACAGAAAGAAGTGTCCTGGGGTGTAATAAGGAACTGCAGGCCATGTTTGGGGGTTGCAGATAGTCAGTCATTTGAAATGAAAGGTGTTTACTTACAGAGAAGGGGAAAAAAAGACTTCTGCTACACTCTTAGTTTCTATGGATTGTATACATACTTATAGAGCACAGAAACAGCTAGGTTGGGAAAGACCTTTGAGATCATGGAGACCAACCTGTGACCCCACAGCACCTTGGCCACCAGACCATGGCACTGAGTGCCATCCTAAGTCTTTCCTTAAACACCTCCAGGGACAGTGACTCCACCAACTCCCTGGCAGCCTTTTCCAATGCCCAATCACCCTTTCAATGAAAAAACTTCTTCCTAATGTCCAACCTAAATGCTATATTGGATCTATCAGGATGATATCAAAGATGGCAAAAAATAAGGAGTAAAAAAAAATTAGTCTACAACTGCAGCATTTATAAAGGGCTTGAAATACTATTAGTGCTGAAAAGGTGGCATTTCCAGAAGATGCAAAGATTTAGTGCTTTTCTTTATAAAGCCTCTTATTGAGTGTCAGCTGGAATCTGGTTTCTCCAATGGAAATATTTTAGTATAAACCATAATAATTTTCTTTGTCAGACAAGTTTATTTGTATTTTACTGAAATGTATTTGTTGGGATTGCCACTGTTCAGTTATATGTGGACAATAGGAATTATTTAGACAATACCTTAGAATGAAAAACTTGTTAATTTGAATGTGGTTATTAATAGATACCTCATGTATTGCACACTAAAATGGTAGAACTTATTTTTCAGAAAAATTAGACAAGATTGAAAAAAGTCATTCCCTTTCATGCTAAAGCTACTTAATAATAGTTTTTTTATTATTATTCCTACAGCCCCTCTAGCAAATCAGGTTTGGATTCTTTCTGATGTGCATTTGTTTGTATTTAAGACATTAACTTGTCTAAGAAGTGAATATGATAAAGGATCATATTTCAAAACTATGAATGTATTCCAGCTTTGTGAATCAAAGACCTTCTGACAGAGCTTTTACTTGTCAAAATAAAATATGTATTTTAACATTTCTATCTGCATACTCTGATGTATATCCTCTTCCAACCCATATTTTAAATGTCAGTTGCCTAACCCAAATTGAGAACATCCATATATGAAAAGACTTTGTCTACATGTTTGGAATTATGTCATTTTTACATCAAAAATGCATAGCTTAGAAAGAAGATTCTACAGTTTCACTTTAATGTTGATATTAAAAACCACAAGTATTTTTTAAATGCTTCACTAATTGTTTTATTTTAATTGGAGCAAACTTTGTTCTGTCATAAGTTCATGTTTTTTCTATCAGCATTGCACTCTCCTTTTTAGGGTTCTGTATAAGCACATTGCACATATAAATTTAACAGGGTGGTCACAGGGAAGCACACATCTATGTCATGATGCTTTTCAAAGACTTTATGAAACAGTATTATGACTGCAGGTTTTCTCAGTTCCAGGAGATTGTTTTAACCAAAGGACTATTATTATCTTGAATTAGTGTATTTCAGGCTCTCAGGAGTCTCTTCAACCACAGAGCTTGGAGGAGATTTATCCCTTCTATTCTGGTGTCTCTTTCTTCAGAAGCCCACAGACACAAACACAGCAAACCAAGCAGGGAATCACAGGAGAAAACTTGGAGCATTTTCAGTTAAATACCAATGACATGTTAGTATTCACTTCAGCCAGCTTGCAAATCTCACTGATTTTCCAGAAAGAAGAGTATAAGCAAAATTTGCAACAACAGCACTGTGCAGAGATCTTTTAGATAGAGAAAAAAAAGCACTTGACTAGAGATCACAGCATTTCTTCTCTGTATAAAACTCATCTTTTCTTACCAACCTTAGAGTGTTATTTCTTGTTTGTCAGAATGACAGCAGCCAGGTCAGCGCCGTGTAACATGACAAAGCGCAAAGGGAGGGACAGGCTTCACTCGGAAGGCTGGCAGCGGCAGCAGCGCGAGTCTTGCCCTGCACAGGGGCACCGGAGTTCAGGGCTGCGTGCGCCAGCCGCGCTCGGCTCCCGCAGCGCGGCTGCCGCAGAGCGCCTTGGAGGGCGGTGCTGGCGGGAGGCACTGCCAACGCTCCCAACAGTATTATTTGTCAGGATAACGCGGTTTGTTTGTTTGCCAAAGCATGTATTTGATCAAAGATCTCAGGGCTTATCTGTCTCAATATTTTTGTCATTGATTATACAATGTCTGTATTTTCTAGGTCACTTATGTATTATGCTTATAGATGAGCATGTCAAAGAAATGTATTCGCTAATGTTTGTTTAATGTGAATGCATCTGTAATCTCATTCAAACAATGAATACTTCCTACTCTTTAATATCTTCCACTCAACTCCTTTTGGAAATTAACATCTTTTTATATATATTATCCATAATCCCAAATAATATCAGCAGATATAACAGGCTTAAAAAACCGTAACATTTACAGTTGAGCCTTATAGTCTGATGCATGTTTTTCACTAATTAACCCATTTTAGTTGTTTTGTATCCCAAGACGCTCTGTATTCATCATTTATATGCTCTATTTAACTCTTTTCAGGCAGAAGACAATATGAATATATACAAGCAAACTCCTGCATATGTTACCCTAGTGAATTGCTCATTCTTTGATGAATGTGCTAACTGGAAAGTGATTATTGTAGCTGAATAGAAAATTCTTGTTCTCTTGTTAAAAAAAAAAAAAAGGCTTTTTTTTCCAGGACATGGTGTTCCTAAAAGAGACAGACTGACTCTATATGAAATAAAAAATACGTATAGCAAAATTCCTAATTTTTGTATAAAAAGAGGCTTTCAAAATTGTCATAAGGCTAATATATAATAACACTGGAATAGTGTAACTGTATTCTGTAGCATTCCTAAACAACAGACCCTGCACAAACACTGATGTTGCCTCGCTATTGTCTCCACAGAATCTCTGAATGTATTTGCATATTTGGAAACCTGTTTTACCAAAAATATTTGAATCTGAAATGTGTGATTCCTGTCCCAACAAACTGGTAAGTAGGTGCTATTTCTTTTGCATAATTCTGTAACTTTAAACTGAATTTTTAAATTGGAATTATCTGGATGCTTTAAACAAACAGAGTGTTCCTAGAGGAATTTTTATTTTCACACCTGGAAAGCAAAATGCCACTGACCTTAAGAACTGTAATGCAGTGCTATCTCTGGAAACCAATGTTTGTCCCAACTGTTCCTTGAGTGAATAACGTTTTTAATGATCAAGAGCTTTGAATGCCTTGTTGTGGTGTACATGTCCTTGAAACAGATTTGGCAATCTCAGCTTCCCTATGTAATAACACAGTTTCACCTTGGATGAAACACATTATCAAGTATAATGTAATGTCCAAACCTTTAGCTTTTCTTTTTATTGAGATGGTTATTTGTGGTTGTTTCTTTGGACATGGGTCTCTTGTGACTAGACAGACAAACTGAGATCTCTCAGTACTTAAAGTCAGGTAAGTAAAAAACAGGGTAAAGGAAGAATTCGTGGTGCTTAGGAAGCCACATATTATATGCTATAAAATTTTGAAAAATATATTTTAGACATCTAAAGTCATGCAAGAGTAAACTTCATTCTGTAACACGTCAAAAATATCTGTACCATCCCCTCAGAGTACAGAACCATGTGCTGGTTGCTTTTTGTTTGGTTCAGTAACATGAGATGTTACGGTTCCACAGTGGTTGTTAGCCTGATGGACATTTCCTGAAGTCACTAGTATTAAATTTAGAGCAAATACACGTGCAGGATGATTGTTTTGAGTATAGAGAACTTTTAAATTGAGAGAATTAAATCAAATAAATATTCAAATTTGGTTTGTGATTTTCTTTCTTTTTTTTTTTTTTACTATAGACTGTTTTAGACTGAATGGGAAACTGTGCTCACAGTCACTTTTTTCTTAGGCTGTATGAGGTAAAAATATCATTGTTATATAGTTTATTGCATTGAAAATGTGAGTTAAAATTAGGTTGTTTCCATCAAAACCTATCCTAAAGCTCCTGTTAGAAACAACTACATCACTAAAAGGGCAGCACAAGAAATAAAGTAAAATATAATTTAGTGCCTATGAGCAGGTAAATAAAACCTCCTCACCAAACCACCCTCACTCAAAGAACAGAAATAATTCCCAAATCATGCATAGACAGGATACTTCAAAAGACACATTTGAGACTGGTTAGAAAAGGGAGTGAGAAAAATTTCTGTTTGGCGCAAGTAATTATCTTCTAGGATTTTACCCCACATTGCATGAATACACTGGTACCCAGTTTAGCTTGGAGCACAAATCTTTCATTCAGAACTAAACTCTTTCTGTTTCTGTACATGAATTACATATTCTGAGGAAGCATCATGCAGTTACAGTCTTTTTAATATATTGTTTTACAATTTGGCATTAGTTTATGACATTTAGTAATCATCAATGTCTCAATACTTATGTCTGCTTATTTATAGGAAATTTCTCTCTCTAATATATCCAGTAATATCAGAATAACCTGCAGTTTGAACTTTGATGTACAAAATCTGTAATGATGGGAGTTCTTTGGGAGAATTCAGCTTCAAATTAGAAATAGGTCATTTATTCAAGAGGTCATAGAAGTAGGAGTAATTCTTTCCTCCTTTGGCATTTGTCCTTTTTTTCATATGACCACAGTCCATTTTTTCCAGCACTGAGTTTTTACCAGTATGTTAGAATGGTTTTGTCGTGCTGAGATTTGTTACATACTCACGTTTTATTGCAATTGACAGTTTGGGGTAGCTCTGTCCCTTGAGTTTTGTATTTTATTTTCTATTGAAATGTTTGCTACTGTGTTCTGATAATCTCTGCCTGTGAAAACAGGAAAAAAAAAAAAAGAGGGTTGATAGCCTCATGTTAGAAACACTGCAAGGGGACCAAAGATCAGAGAGACAGACACTGGAGGAAGAGTTATTCAGAAGTGATTTGTGAACAAACGTAAGAGCTGCCTTCCTTCCTGGTTAATATTAGCCATTAAATGTATGAAAGCAAGTCTTCCATTTGCCTGGGAGAGCTCAAAGGGATCCATGAAAGGGACTGTAATTCCTAAAGGAGATCCGTCATACTGATCAATAGCTCGGGTGAATTTTGACAGCATTTCAGGCTGGATGATCCCAAATTGGGATCTACCAGCTTAACATTTATCAGCATTTAAGTTTAAAACTTTGGGCTTTGTGCAAAGTTAATTATATATTGCACTATGTTATACAACTTGAATGTTTTTTGTTGCATTTTAACTGATCCAAAAGCAGAAATATATTGGACATGGACAGATCAAATTATTTTGCCTGGGGAAGGATCCTTTGAGAGATCCTGGGAATTTTTGAGAGTTACAATTAGCTAGGTGCAGTGAATACAACGGTGGTGGGAGACAGATAAAAAGGACTGGCTGTTCCCCAGTGTTCCATAAGATTTCCTTCCTTGGCCTCACTGTGTACAGGAGATTTGAGCCTTATGTAAAACTGGCTCTTATGCAAGGTCTTTGACACGTCTGTGTGCACTGAAAGTCACTGGAGAAGGCTGCAGGTATCCCTCTGCTTTTTAATTTTTTTAGTCAAAATATTTAGAGCTTTACAACTGAATTCCAAAGAAGCAGCACTGCTGAGAGCATCTTTATTTCACACAGAGCATTCAGCATCTCTGAGAACTGATGCTTTCCTAGATGGATTTGGCATTGTCAGCTTGCTTTCACTGTTATTTTCTGAGTGTTTCATCTACATTTTTCCTCTAGTTGTCATTGGTGTCAAAAGAGAAATAAGACAACTGATTCAAAGGTCAGAGACATCATTTCAGATTTGATGAGTCAGTGACAACAGAGCTCAGAGAAGTAGCCCTTGGCAAGTTTAAAAGTAGTGACAGTTTTGACGGTGAAATGGTTCCGGGCAGCTGGGAAGGTGGCTTCTTTCCACATAGGAAGATAAATAATGAACTAATACTTCTATTGGTGAGATATGTGAAAGATTTATTTAGGGACAAGTTTGGTCCTTAGTTTTCACAACCTGAAAAGTGATGAAGGTTTGAATATTCCAGCTGCTCCTATGGTGATCACCAGCTGCTGGTAGGAAACTGATCCGCTAGGATGGAATCTCACCCCTTTCATGGTACAAAAGGATAAAACCTTGCCCAACCATATCCCTTCTTTTGCCCAAATATATTTTTAGTTCAAGAGGTCCTGTGCAACTGGGAGACAAGCTGCCTCTTACATGGCACCAATAATGGATTTTTTTTCCCCTGAAGTGAGGAAGAAACTAGGGTAACAGTGAAATGTAAGCCTATGTTAATAAATGCAGGACATTTATGCTGAGACCACTTTTATTTGCCCTTCTTCTCCAACTGAAGGTACATTTAAAAATTAAAGTAATCAGCTGGGTTAAGTCACACAATTTTTCTTATGTTGTGGGTCCTCAGCTGGCAAAAGTATGTGCACTGCTCCACATCCTGGAAAAAAATAGAGGAAGAATAAACATAAAAACACATTTCTTACAGGGGAAACCACTGACTCTGTAACCTCTGTGTTTGGTGTCAATAGACTTTCACCAAGAATGTCCACATCTAGTTACTTTCCTGTTGACTCAAATGTAAAGTCTAAACCAGAGAGGGAATCTTTGGTAATATTAATAAAACATTCCTGCTTTACACTTTGATTCTTGCCTAGAGTAGGAAGCTGGTCACAGAGAAAGTAGGTCACTGAAATAATTACTGTACTGAAAATAATATGGCCTGACAGTTCTGGGGTTGAGCTACTGTGTGTCCATCGGGCTGCAGCAGGTTTGGAGTATGTGTATTACCATGAAGATGTAAGTCTCTAGTACTTAACTTTAACGGGGTGCTTGTGTCTAATCTTCTATAAGAGGTGCTTGCTTGTCAGCTAGATGACATCTATTTTCCTTTTCAAAGCTACCTGCCAACTATGTTAAAAAAAAAAGTGAGATCATCTATAATTGATCTTGCAAGAACTGCATTTTTATTTGACCAGAGTGTGCAGATGTGTTTCGTTTCTGGTATTTGCTGCTGTTGACCAGATCTGTCCAGTCATTTGGCATTTATGTCCTCTGATTCTTGCACAAACTTTAGAACTGGATTATTTCTTGTAGTAACATTGCAACTCACTTATATATCAGATGTTTACATTGAATGGAGAAAAAAATAAAAGGTGATGGATGTCTGAAAATGTATCCAAAGGACAGCTGAAGGTCAGGCTGGACAGTCTTTATGTTGCATTAATTTTCAACCATTGCCTTATCTTACATACAGGGTGTATCATAGGAGAAATATTTGACTGTGGGGGATGTTTTTCTGCATTTGTGATCATTTTGTGACACACATTTTGTGTGTCAAATATGTGCCATAATAAAAAAAAAAAAATTGTAGCTCAAAGGAATGTTACTAGTAAACATACTCCTTTCTAAAGCCTTCCAGTAAAGATACATAAATCAACAGGAGAAAAAGGGTCTCTAAAAGATAGGAATGAGCTCCAAACCATAGGTTTGACTGAGGAAAATATTAAGAAAATAAAATACGATTGTAGTCTTCGAGACAATAAAACTGCTTTTTATGTTTCACAACTCTATTTTTAGACAGCCAAAAGCTCTGGTGTGTTAAAAAGCTATTCCTCATGAATTATACATTTGTTCTTTTTCATTTGGCTACAGTGACTTTGTCATATGAGTCCTGAAGATACTGAAGATGTATGTATGGTATGCTGAAATTTTCTGTTGGCAGTATGCACAGTTGTCTGTTCAAGCTTTTTGACTTGCTTTGTATATTTATATGTTAACTAGATTATACACTTCTTTGTGACAGTGATTTTTTTTTTTTAATCTGTATTTTCAGAAAGATTTAGTGCATTCCTTCTGCCTGGACTTTTTGGTTTTTTTAATTAAGAGTTCAGGAAGGTAGGAATCCTGTTTTTAAATTTTCCCTTTAATTTTTAAGGACTGGTAGGACAAAAGTGTTCTTCACTCAGCTTCCTGGCTGCCCTTGAGCCTTACAGAGATACAAGAGAGACCATTCAGTTTGTTGTCAGCGTTGGGCTAAACCTGTTGATCAGATCATCTTGTAAAGTATTTTAGGCAACCATCTTAACTCCCAATTTCATGAAAAAGAATACAGCCTGCTTATGCCTGCTGGAAAGAATTCATTTCCCACTTGGTGTTTTATTCCTGAGATTGTGTTACCAAAGCTGTACATCCTTGTCCTGGTATGAAGATGTGTGCTGTAACCTCAGCTGTTCACCGGAGTGAGTACCTTTTCCTGCCAGTCACACCCCCTCCCCAAACTGTCCTGCATGCTAAGGAGATGTTTGGTGTACTGAAAAAAAAAAAAAAAAAAAAACAACAAACAAAGAGAGAGGCAAGTAATTTCCAAAGTTGCTGATCTATTTCTCATTATGGTGTATTTAACTGGTGGCATAATTGGCTTTGAACGGATAGCTTTGCAGCAGTCAGTAACAAAATCTAGGCTGTAGGCTTCAGTTTGTGTTTTACCAGGGATGATTTGTGTCACATCTGTCAGTAATTTCGTTTCTCTGTCTTCTCTATCTGCCCTATTTCACTAAAATATTCTGGAGGTAAATAGATCATCCTCTAGCATTCAGAGCCCTCCTCATGGAATTCCGACAAGGATCTATCAGAGATCAATGATTTACATAAAATTATGTTTTCTGCCATTGAGAGGACAAATGAACATACTTGTTTTCATTTCCAAGAAGAACATTTACTTTAGTGTTGAAGGAAAGGCACTATCTCACTCAAAGTTCTTCCCCAACCTCAGCTTCCTTTTTTCCTTAGCTATTTCCATCTTTTCAGATGCCAAAGATTCCTTTCCACAGTCACTTGTCATCTGTAACCCTGAGTATTTTGCCTCTGCCTTTCTTGGCCCTGGCAAAGCTACAGATTAGAAATAAAGTCAATTCTCTTGCTTTCCAAGTTCAGTTCATTCTCACTATTTCTAGTTAACCAGGTCAAAAAAGGTGAAGCTCCTCTCAGATGGGGATTGTCTGATTTGGTGGTTTGGGTTTTGGTTTTTGGGGTTTTTTTATCTTCCTAGTTTGATTGTGGGTTTTGTTGGTTTGTTTTGTTGGTTTGTTTGGTGATATGACATAAATTTAAATTGTGAGCTTGTGTAGAATGAGTAATATTCAACAAAATGAGTGGATACAAGCTAACAGTCTCATGGATGGGGAAATTTTACCCATGTTACAGTAGTTCTGGTTTCTTTCTGTCAAATTATCTGTCTCTGATTTATTGCAATTTTAAACACACAGGAGCTGTAAATTAGTATTACTTTGACATCTTTTTCTTAGCCTCTTTCTTCTTTAATTAAGTGGCCATTTAAAGTAACTAGTCTTTTTTTTCTGAACCATACTTTTGTTTGGACTCATATTTGCCATATCCCTAAAATCTGGAGTAGAATTTCTTTGGGTCTTGCATGAGCTTTAGAAGGAAAATGAGCTGAAGTGGAGGGCAGCTGTGTCCCTGCTGCTGGGATGTGCACAGCAGGGCTGGCTGGGGGGCTGCAGGTTCCCCCACTCCAGGACAGAACCCGTGCGTGGGGGTCACAGGAACAGGAGAGGCTCTATTCCTCCTCTTGGCCCCAGGCACCAGGGGGCTGAGCCTGAGGTGCAAAATCAAGGGTAATATTGCCAATACAGCTTTCACCTGCATGTGAACCCTGAAAGGGTCTACCCCAGAGTCTGTGGGAAGGGGAAAAGGACTCTACACCTTCCACGGGTCTCAGAGATCCCTAAGGACCACTAAAATTACTGCTACTCTTCGTAGAAAGAAACTTTATGCATCTTTTATACGGCAGGATAAGAACGTAAAAGGACAAATGACTCAAGGAAATGGGTAGAAATTCTCGCAGATTCTTAGTTTACTGAACAATTTAAAATTATATATTGCATTAGGAAACCATGACCTTCATCTATCTTTATTTTCTTCGTAATAAATTGAGGGCAATTTTAATATGTGTTCAGTTACTCATAGCAGTTTTAAAATGACAGAAGTTCTGTAATTAAAAAACTGATAGCAGAGCAAACTATAATGATATTTTAGAACGTACTTGTGGCAGCCCCCTGGTAGGCTACAGCTTGTCTAAATATAGGAACTAACATGAGAGGTTTCCATGTTCTATGTCAATGACATTATTGCTCTGCCAATTTCATAAAAACAAATCACAATTGTACCCCTTTCAAATCCTCCTCAGAAATGGCTTGTGTTTATACTGCATAGTTCAAATTTTGACTTCTTGTTTTGTTTTTAAAATAATGTCGCCTTTTTTTATTTTTTTCACACATGCTTATTCAGTAGAATTTCCCCTAAACGGAAATTTTGAGTGATGATTGTTTTGAACATGTACCAGAGCTTACTTTTTACTTGATACACTATGGAGGTCTCCTTTTTTGTATGGCCAAAAACAAAAGGAGAAGGGAAAAATATAGAAAAATAAGCTGAATATGTCTTTATCTTACATTGGGAAACTGACCTGCAAAGCCTTCTAACCCGTGACAGGGTTGTGATTTATTTTCTTTATGTACTTCATTTTGAAATACTTAGTGTTCAACTCAAAAAGCTGACTGAAAAACATTCAGTCCCTGTATTGTATCTTATCAGTAATTTAGTTGGGTTAGAAATGAATTCTAGGTGGTATGTGGACAGTGCTAAGATAATTAAATAAATTAACTAGATAGTATTTCCATAAAGTGAGGAAGACGCAACTTCAGAGACCGAAAACTTTTGAATGCTACTATATAATTCTGACTTTTTTTTTTTATCTCTGTGTCCATGATTTTGTTTTCTTCCAAGTCCTAGCACTTGGCACCATGAATAACTTTGTACATATTTATAGGATATTTTTAGCCAAATCAGAGGATGCTGTATCTCTTTTCCACCACAAATTTGCAGAATAGAGGGTCACATGGCTGTCACAGTAGTGTTCAGGCAGCAGTACCAGAAAACTCTCGCCAAAACCCAAAGTATGCTCCAGGCCCATCCCTGAATTTGTCAAGTGGTGTTTGCACCATTAGGGCTGCAAACAGGGGTCAGCAGGACAGCGGGGAGGAACCTGTCCCTGGGAAAGGACAGGGAGGGAAGGGCAGGTGAGGCCGAGAGGAGGAGGAACCTGTCCCTGGGAAAGGACAGGGAGGGAAGGGCAGGTGAGGCCGAGAGGAGGAGGGACCTGTCCCTGGGAAAGGACAGGGAGGGAAAGGCAGGTGAGGCCGAGAGGAGGAGGAACCTGTCCCTGGGAAAGGACAGGGAGGGAAGGGCAGGTGAGGCCGAGAGGAGGGAGGGCAGCGGCACCGGCGCGCTCCGAGATGCTGCAGCGCGGGGCGGTGACGGTGACACTGACCCTTGCTGATGGGCTGGCCGGGCTGCCCTCCCCCACCTCGGGTTACGTGTGAAGCTGTCTGAAAACGGCCCTGGAGATAAAAGAAGCACGGAGGGTTCTGTTCCCCTCGCAGTCAGGTTTCGAGCACCGATATCCCAACAGTTCCATGAAGCGCTGTGAGGGCCAGCCGTGCTGCTGCTGGTTCCCTCCAGCTGTGTCAGCCCAGCCCGCAGGCAGGTCAGCGTTTTCCTGCGCTTGTCTGTGTGTACACGTGCGGTGAGGAGAATGCAGCAGCCAGATCTGTCCAGGAACGCTGCAGGAGCCAGCGCAGAAGAGGGGTGCCGCGGGTGGCTGAAGCAGCTGGGAAGGGCTGACGGGCTTGCAGCGCGCTGCTGCCCTGAGCAGCGATCCCCGCTGCCAGAGCGGCCGCCGGGGCCATGCCCCGCGGGTCGCCCTGGCGCAGCGTTCAGCTGTGCAACTGAGCGGCAGGCACAGCTGCAGCGGTTGGGCGGCTGCTGTGAGCACAGCACCACGGTAATTCACTCTGGAAGGCCTTTCTCGTCTTCAACAAGGAAACAGAACAATAAGAGAGCAAAATTCTCTCATTCTCTCTCCCGCTTTTTTTTCCAGACCATTGGAGGTAGCTTTATACTACCAGCAAGATTGCATTGTACACTTCTTCTAAATAAAAACGAGGAAAGAACACTAGGTATGTTCTAGGCATAGGATTTTAAAATTAACTTAAAAAAAACCCCAAGTTTGGCTGAACTTAGATCTTGTTTGCATTTATCTTTGCTAGGGAGGGACCTGAAAATATTATTTTATTATTATTAATGTAAAGAATGCGGTAAATACTGTGAAAAAGCCAATGCTGTGTAGCTTCCCTAAGAATTTTAGGATGCAGGGTGACCAAAGTGTTACTGTAGTTTTCTTGCATGTGCTGTACTAGTCTGTTTTGGCAAGTTAGTATTGCTCTTGCCAGCTGTGTTTGGAAGGGAGGAAATCCACCTTACAGAGGTGAAGGAGGTGCCATTCAAGCCTCCACGCAACCAACCCAGAATTGTTTACATGGTGCAAATTGAATTGCTCTTAACCCTGCAATATGCAGGGACTGTGCAAAAAATGCATGTCAGTTATGAAAATCAAATTCCAAAACTTAAAAAGCAATTTTGCAGTTGGTCTTTCAAAGTAACCCAGAAAGTTTCAGACACTATCTGGAAAACTCTTTGAAAGTGTTCCAAACTAAAGCTAGGTTGGGATTTTTGGGGAGGGTTTTTTTTTTTGGTGGGTTTTTTTTTTTTTTTGTTGTTTTTGTTTTGTTTTGTTTTGTTTTGCTATCTTAAAGAAAAAAAAAAGTTGATATCATTAAAAGCAAAGCCATTAGGAAGTGGGTCAGTTATTTGGAGAGCATCACTTAAGTCATGTCCCAAGTGCATTGAAGAGGTATTTTTTTCTCATAGACTTTCTGGAAAATAAATGCAGAAGTCACTGAAGGAGATAAAGCTTTTTTTTATTAAAAAAAAAAAAAAAGGAGAAATTAGGAGGGTGATTCACAAAAGAGTCTGAATATAGATTTTTAAGACTATAATAAATATAAAACTGCAGGATTCATTGACCAAGATACAAGGACATGGTTCCCTCTCATTTTATAAACATGTTATCTGTAATGCCAGAATGATTATTAGCTAAAAGTCAATGTTCTTTCCTTGACCATAGATTGGATTAATGGTTGTTCTGGAATGATCAGTGCTTTGCATTCTGGCACATACTGAGAACAGCAGAATTTCCTAAGATTTAAATAAAATTGAGCTGCAGAAATGCAATACTCGGAACAGACAGGTTAGATGGATGTTTGCTACAGCATTTGTTGTCCTGTCCATCTGCTTGAAAATAATCCGCTATATTAAATTTACAGCAGACATCTCTTACTCTCATTCTGTGCTGGCTTGCTGGCAATGTGGAAATAATTTATAGACGTATAGGTAGCATCTTTTGTAATAAAATTATTGCTCATCTACTACTACCTTAGGGAAAATCATGAAAATGGCAGGCTTAGAAAGAAACTAAAGTAAATAAAAGACTAGGTATGAGTTGCATAAGATACATTCAAGTTTATTTATACTGCAGAAATGACTCAGATTTAGTTCTCACTGTTTTAAGCAGTAAGTGAAAATACTTGAAATAATGAATTCTCTCTACAGGCCTATATTATTCTACCTCATTAACAAAACCAACCAAACAAACACAAACCCCAAAAAGCAAGCCACTATGACATGAGATTGTGGCGTGCAAATGAAGAGAGAGATGGGGGCTAGAAATAGGGGATTATCTTTCTGAAAGATTTTTAAATGTGTCTTAGTTAGTTTTTCCAAAAAAACCCAAATCCCTTACTTCTGAAACCCATGAAGTGAGTGCAGATGCACTGTCTCTTAAACAGTTTTAAATAACGATATTAATAATATAAATGAGTGACTCGGAGATGAGAAGAGGACAAAAAGCCAAACATTTATTTCCTCTTTCTATCATCACTTTCCTGGAAGGCATTACATCAGCTTTTCTTCCTCACACTCACTTCAATACCTCTGCTGGCAGAAGGCAGCCTGAACTTGCAGTGTCCGGGAGGAGGGTGGCCACAGCAGTGGTGCCGGGGCTCCGTGTGTGACCCAGCTACCCCCGCTGCCAGCTGATGTGTGACACATGCCAGGGTGTGTCCCTGTGCCCCCGGTGCCAGGGAGCAGCACAGCGCTGTGCCATGGGATCGGTCCCTCTGCCCGTGTGGGGTGCTGGGCATCTGCGCTGGGCACGGCGGGAGTGGCAGCCTCTCCGGAGAGCCTCCCAGCACAGCTTGTGGAGTCCCGTGCAGAAATGGCCTTAGTTCTGTAAAACCAATCCGAAAGAGTCAGGTGAGAACTGTTGAGAGAGAATGTGGTGCTTTTTTGAGAGAAGGAAGAATCTAAGGAGAGTTAAAAGTGATTATTAAGACAAAGTAAAATGGGAAGCAGCTTGATAGTACACAGGGGATTGTTTATTGCAACTTGCTAATTCAAGTTGATATTTAAATATCTTAGAATTGTTGAAGGGGTTAAAAAATCATAATAGACAGAGCAGCCAAGCCTCTACAACTGCATGAAAACCCAGTTACACCAACAAGAAGCTGCTCTCAAATGCCAAGCCTCCGAGTAGCCTAGTTTGAAATGCTGGTTAGGAGCCATGGGGCTGCGGTTTGCATGCCAACTATCTGGGCGTCAGTGATTTTTTTTCTTATTCTGTGCTGTGATAGCACCTAATAAATGGTTTATTTTCTTAGCAATCTTTAAGTTCGGTTATTGGGATGCTGGAGGCGGATGGTTCTTGGAGGAAATCTGTCAGCCCCAGAATTTGTTTCCCTGTTGGTTTGTCAGAGCTATTCTTTTGACCTTCAAGGTGCAGAACAGGGTTCATCTATTCACTCAAGCTTTTGCCTGAGGAGAGGAGACTGAGGGAAATCAAGCCTGTTCTTGGATCACAGTCTATTTGGCTTGACGTTGTCAGTAAGTGTTATATATCACTGTAAATGTTTACTTAGCCTGTTGGTGAAGCACACTTTATAAGATGAAGGATATATAAAAGCAGTGTGGCTATGTGTAAAGAGGGAGACAGTTAAATGGCACTAGGGCAGAACAAAGAAAGGAAAGAAATTAAATGCATTGGGGTGGATTACAGTGAAATATATATGCACTGAGGTGGACATTAGCAATTATTTTCTGTGATTTTTGCAGACTAAAATGCGTCTGCTAAAATTGAGGACTCTAGGTTTTCATTAAATTGTGTTCTGCATCTGGATGAAAATATGTATTTTAATTTAAAATATAAGACTGAAAGTTGCACGGTAGGAGTGATATTTACAGAAGATGGATCTGCCAACCCTTGATATGTAGACTGCTTAAAAGGAAAAGCTGAACATGGACATGAAGAAAGCCCAAGAGCCAAGGGGCAGTGGGTTTCTTATTCCAGACTGTTCGTGGTATGTCCATGCTGCTCAGTAGAGCTTCTGAAACCTTTGCATGGCAAGGCTGACTCCAGCTTCCCTGCACAAAGTGCTCTCTCTGCATTCCCAGTGGGACTATTAGGAGCCCAAGATTTCTCGGTTAAGAAGCTGTTGTCAATGTTATGTCAGATAAAAAGAAGTCTGCCCCATGGGCATTTACTTGCATGGATGGATATTCACATTTTTAAAGTTTTAAATAAGTAGCCTTTACAGATCTGGTAGGTGGTCATGTTTATAATTCTCAAATTCTCTTCAAATTTCAAGCTGTCTGGAATGTCTTGCCTGAAAAATTTGTGCCAACAAAAGTTGGAGTTTAAATCAAAAAACAGAAGTTTTGTCTGGTAAAAGTAGCAATTAATTTATTTTTTTAGATGAGAATTTTTTTTAGTTGTGACTTCTGTTCTGTTTCTGCTTGGAAATGAAATGTTAAAAGGCTAGATCAAAATTAACCGAAAATTTCTTGAGAAAAAAATTTTAAAAATACTCCCATTTTTGGGCAGGAGAAGGAGTTGCATTTTCTGGCAAACTTTTCCTACAAATGTTTTATAAATACAAAATGAGGTATTGTGGAATTCAAGAAGGAAAATAAGACTCCCTGCTTTTACAGAATACATTGAAAAAGTAACTTCTTATTGCATGGCCTTTTCCCTGATCCGTGTGCAGCAGAGGCAGAACAGAGCCCGAGCTGTGCTGCAGCCCCAGCAGAAGCGCTCGGAGCTGCCCCAGTGGCACGAAGCCATGCCCAGCCCACGGGTGATGCCCAACACCGCCCTCTCAGCTGCCTGAGAGCGCCTTGGGCACTGCTGGAACAGCCTTTCTCACTCACTGGGCGCAGGAGGAACCTCGCTCCGGTCCCGTGCCAGCCCAAGCAGTGGCTGCTGTGTGATCACAGCCAGCACCGAGCCATGCAAATGCTCCTGTCCATTTACTGTCCCTCAGTGTAAAAACACAGCACGGCTGATCAGCCTCCTGCCTAGACCAGCTGAGTGTGCATGAGAGGGAATGAAAGAGATTTTGTGACTTTGGGTTTGGTTTTTTTTAATAATAATTTCTAAAAACTATAGAAATGAGCTTATGTATCAAATTTCTGAGAAATTATTTTTATGAATAAATCTGATCAATATAAACTTTGTACCCATCCCCCATCTGAGAAATTTGGTGCAAAACTTCATCTTCTGAACATGCCTTCAAATATTCTGAAAGTGCAGATCTGAGCATCCTGGTTATTGCTAGCATATAATGTTGCTTAAAAAAAATAATTTGCCATGAAATTCTGTAGGCAGTGTGTTAGGAAAGGAATTAGAAAATACAGTGAGTAAGAAATAGATTAGCTTGGGCCATTATAACCAACCTAAATTTTTTAAATGGCTGTCCACTTTATCTCTCCTGCAGCTGCATCAGACCTTGTAATGGGATTAGGCTTTTCCTTAAAATCTTTTTTTTTTCCCAGAGCCATACATTTCTGGCAGGGAATAGTATTCCAGTTATCTCTCCCAAAGAGATGATGCACTTTAATATAAAAGCAAAGAGGGGGCACCTATAAAAACTGAGTCTGAGTGTGAACTCATTTCAGCATGGTGGGAAATGGTGCACAGTGTCTGCCTTGCACAACAGGCTGGTCCTCATTTTGTTTATGTACAAACACTGTTACTGGAATAACTTTGTGGCTTAGTATTGGTCTGGATGAATGCTACAAAAATCCCATCTCCTCACTAAAACAGGAGAAAGAATTCAATGTCAAAAAAAAAAAAAATCCTATGCTTTGTCAGCTCTGACCTGAATAAGGACATGAACTGACCACAACTGCCCAGTAAACTGCAAGTGTTAAGATGTTCCCAGAAGGATGGAATTCCTGTAGTTCAGCTTTTCAGTGATCTCAGCTGTAAAATGACTGCCACACTCTATTTGTAAATTCTCCCAGTAAATGGAGCATTCTGATTGTAGAGAATTCTGACACAGCTGGCACCCAGAGTCAGGGTATCAGTTGCTCATAAACAACTGCTAACACTGCTGATGAAAAAGCAGAAAGAGGGGAGGCTCTGTGAGGAAGCTACAGTTGCTGATGCTGTTGAGGGTATCTTCAGAGAGACCTGCTCTATCAAGCATATGGAATATATCTGGGATACAGTCAACTTGGTGTAGTAAGTTATTTCTTTGAGGAAGTCAGCTCGATGCATCTGTGCTAGCTGTCCATACCATGGTTTACATCCTGGATCCATGGAAAGCACACAGGAGTCTGTGGACACTCAGCATGCTCCTTTAGTGGATTCAGAGGCCTTTCCTGTACTTCCAAAGGGATCTGCCTTGGTCACATACAGAGCACTGAGAACAGTGCTGTCATTGCTCTTAGTGATTTATTTTGCTCCTGATTTAAGCAGGATTATGAATTGAGGTTAAATTGTACATCTCTTTAATCCCTATTGTGGGTAGTTTCAGGACAGATATGCATGTGTCAGGAATTCTTAGCAGTCTGTGTTTAACATGGATGAGAGCAGAGAGGGCTGTGCTGCACAGCCTGCTCCAAAGACAAATTGAGAAGTGTTGAGCGGGCTTGTTCCTTGGCATGACCTGGGTAATCCTCTGTAGGTGTGGCAGAACCTACAGTTTGTTCTGCCAGCCCAGCATGACTTTGGGAGGCTGTCCTAAAGTATAATCAGCAAAACCATTTTGCTGTGTAGCACCATTTCTCAGCGTTTCTGCCCAAAATTTAAGCAGGATTTGAAGCAAATGCCTAATAATAAATAAAAGGGTTTTAACCCATATCTTACAATGCTTACATGTTAATAAGTAATCTATAGAATACATATGTGTATGCATCCACACACTGATATGTGTGTATTTGTCCCTGCTGTTACGGCCACTCCAGTTCCAGGTGTAACATCTGCCGAGGGTCACAGTCTGGCTGTGGCAGCTGGGGTGACTCTAAATGACTCTGACTGGCACAAGTCAGAGTGGGAGTAGGGCAGGCGTTTTTATGGGGCAGGGTAGCACAGGATTGCAGTGGGCCATAGCAAACAAGGCTACAATATCATTACCTATGACTCTAACTCTGTGTTATGTGTTGAAACCAGGCATGGAATGTGCTTTGGAAGTTCTTTTGTGTTTGTTGAATACAGCAATATGCAGGGCCTTATGCATTAAGCATAACAATCTGGTTTTCAAATAGATGCTGTCCTGAATTTATAAGTCCCAATCATCCTTCATCCCCATGCATATGTGTAGAAAACACTGCTGTGGAGTAAGGTAAAGCCCCTGATTTATGGCTTATCTTTTTTTTTTTCCATGTTACTTGGCTGATTCCTGTGTAAAATAGTTGAATTGAGTAAACATGATGCTGAGTATGCCCCAGGTCACTTAGACTGCTAAGACATCAAACTAAACTTCCATGAACACTTCCATGGGGTTGGGTTGATTCCAGTGGAAAAAGGACTGATAATGTAGGTTTCCAGTCTCCTGGGAGTTCATTTTATGACCTGTCTTTCTACAGTCTAAGAGGTGTTTGTCTTGTGTCCGTATGATTATAAATGAAAAAGCATACTCTGTGCTCTGCTCCAGCCATATAAACAGAAACACAGACACAAGTCTTTATTGAGCTACAGTGAGCTGTTCAGCACAAAACTGAACTCCAGCCAACTCCACCTCTCAACACTGTATTAAAAACAGCTCAGATCCGGTTTTACATTTCCCTATTAGACTTGTGTTGGGATTACACAGGCTAAAAGCAAATGGAAGGGAAAAAAACTCACCTTGAGGTTCAGACTTTCAGTTAACCAATAAAAAAAGAAGGAGGCATCTAGGCAGGGAAAAGACATCCACAGGAATCTTCTCCTGAAAAAAGGTTAAAAATTACGAGTAAGAGAATTTGAGTGCTCAGTTGTGAATAGGAAGCAAATAAAGTACTGTGGATTGCAGGACAGGGAAAATATGATAGTGAAAACTGAAATCCTTCAAGAGGATCCTTCAAGAACCTCTAAAGAGCTGCTGCTGCTGCAGAAGAGCTACAGGGGCTGTGAAGAAAAGTGGAATAATTCACATGCATTGCTTGAGCTGTGCCCATTTGCTGCCAAACCTGTTCATTCTCTTGTGTTCCCTGAACCAGGCAAGCGCTCCAGGAGGGGAGAGATTTTTGATATGACAACCTCAATCAATAAACTGTTCAGCAGACAGGACTCAGGGACATGGTTGGCTCCCCCCTCAGGCTCTCTCCAACTGTTTAATAAATTGTAATGTGTTCTGGGAAGTTCTGGTGGCCTGGACCACAAAGCATGTTGCCTTGTTGGGTTGGCTTGTAAAAATGGTAACCTGGCTTGGATGAAACAGGGCTCTTGACCCAAGCTTTGATTTAGAATGGTTTTGCTAGTAGGAGCAAGGTGAGAGGAAGGATGGAAACAACATTTTTAATACTTTTTATTGTTTGGGTTTCTTTTTATTTTTCAATTTCCAATAAATAGGTAATAGTACTAGTTACAAAGAGTAGTGACCGTTCTTGTTTTTTTAGGCCACAAGGAAAGAGAAAACACTAGAACAAATGCAAGAAAGCTCATTCCTGGGAGAGATGTGACATAAATTTTAGGCTTAAGTTCAAGATGTTAAAAAACAGGCAGCTAAATTTTTGCATACTAATTACTGTCCTTACTTTCAAAACAAGTAAGTACCAGGTACCCTCACAGTGATCCATAGTTTTAAAAATTAAACTATCTGAATAATCAAATTCGAGTCTAGCATTAGGTTGCCATATAAAATCAACAAAGAAAGCCTGTTCTGGAGACTCAGTTAAATGTCTGGCTTCTTGAGGGCAATTATCCTAAACTATTTTCCAAGTTATCTGAAACTGCACTGCCATAATTTACAGGAATTCAAACATATTTCAGAAACTCTCCAGTATCATCTAAATGGAATTAATATCTTACTGGATGAGGGGGTCTGTAAACAAAGTTGTCAAAGCCAAGAACTTTCAGTGGTTCTTTTAGGGAAGTGGGACATGCCAGAAGTTCAAAAGGTACTCAGGTTAGAGGCTGTATAAAAAAAGACTTATTTTCCTGCACTCATTTCTCTATTTATATTTAGAATATACTTGGCATCAATAATTAACAAAAGTTAACACAGGATTAAAACAGGATTATTCCTCTTCCTGATATTCCTAATAGTACACATTGCATTTGAAAATTTGATTTGGTTTGAATATTGTCAGGGTTCTACACAGGGCTACAGCACAGCTTTGTTCCTTCAAATATTATTAAAGAGGACTTGTTGAGACTGTAATATTTATTAAACAGTTTAAATCCTCCAATTTCATAAACAAATGCTCTGGCATCCTTTTTCATTTGGGTGTAGAAGCTGCTTGTATGCAATTGTTAATTGAAATCACTTTGCTTAGTGACCCCCAGGCAGCTTTGATGCACTGCATCCCTGATTTCTGATTGTGAGACCAGAAGTTAAAAGCAACAAAAGATAATTATTTTATTTCTAGTCTTTGTTTTAATTCATAATTTTGAACTTAAGTGCTTCCAATGTTGCCAGACAACAGTACTATTTTCTTTTTAATTGCGTAATGTGAGAAATGTTAACAAACGCTGTGGTAAAAAAAGAAATACTGCAATTTACTGATTATAAAAGCCTTCTGTAATTTAGCTTTATGTACCATGCTGACTTTCAGTCACCCAAGGAAAATGTCCTTTGACATGGCCTCCCTTGCAATCCTCGATCATTTCAACACAGCTATTTATCTGCATTTCAGATCTATTTATGAAATGCTTAACAACAACAAAAACCATAAAAAACCCTCGTATGAGCAATATGCACAAATTCCATGGATCTTCTGCGTGACTTGAACTGCCTAATTGTAGAGTTAGTTCTAAAAATGGATGACTTACACAAGGGAGCACTCGCCTGCAGCCATGGTTGAAAGTGCATATTTCTGTGAAACATTCAAATGTGAACCTCAGTTCCCAGAGTTAAAATGAAGATTTACATATTTGATAAGATCTAGAATTGCTGTATATCTTACAGCAGACCTAGATGTCATATGGGTCACTGGAAAGTACAATTTATAACAATAAAATGACTATCATTCAACAGCAAGAGTAACACAACATAGACTGTCATTAGAAATCATCCCCCTTTATTCGGGTTTTAGTTACAAATGAGGAATGTTCAAAATGTTGAGATCTTTAATTTGGGCGAGTCTTTGTAAAGGAGAGCCCTTATAAAAATTTCCTTTTTCTAAAATGAGTAGTAATTGACTAAAAAATAAATTCTGGTTGGGACGAAAAAGAATGATCCACTTAATCTGAAGTCTGAAACCAAGCTGAACAGGAAATTACTGTAATGGTCACTTATGCTTACCCATCACTTTGGACTCACAGAAAATAACCAATTTTACAAAGACAGGAAAAAGTTTTTACATGGATAGGTTAGCCAAAATCCAGCAAAGCTAATGACCAAATTTTTCAATGTTTTGGGCTGCTGTAACTGCTGGGGAAATCATTTTAATTATCATTCTAATAGTTTTTCTAACAATTTTTCAGTAATTTACCTGTTCTGTGTGATTGAGGAAATGAGGTCAGTTACATACAACAGAAGACTTTTTGGAGGGAGTTTGCCTAGGGGGTGTGAGAGATTTTATTTTATTTATTTATTTTCAAAGTATTGGAAGCAAAACTATTTAAGGCATCATGATGCGAGAAGCAATTCTTTGTTATGGGTTTGGATAATAACACAATTTGGAATCTGTTGTTGGTGAGCATATGTTCAGATTTGTTTGCTAGTACTTAAATCTGTATGATCAGAACTTGCTTCTTGGCAGAGGGGTCCGAATTCCTCAGTAGCTGGAAAATACATTCCTGAGCATAGATTAGTTGTCCAAGTGCTCTTGCTGGCAGCATGCAGAAGCTTTGGGGACCTGTGGCAAACACCAACATAAACAAAGAGCGTGCCTAGGAGAATCTGCCTGTGAGCATAGTGTAACATGTTTGACTGGATGATCGTGGACTTTCAGACACAATCCTCTGTGCCAGAGAATGTTGGAATTTCTTTCAAAATTGTAAATTATAAATATCCATTTCCTGTCTTGATAAGCATTACATCTTCCATGGGAAATCCATAGTAATCCTCATCTTAATGCTTATGTAGGAACTGATTTTGGAACTAAATATTGGTGGTTGTCCTGATTATGAAATGATTAGTTGAGATATATATGAGTATAATAAAATCTCACCTAATACTCATAAATCTGTAATTGATTATGAGTTCAGTCATAAGGGGACAATATAAATATTGATTATACTTGGGCAGTAGTTGGCAAGATTTTACTTTTCTATCCCTATACCCAAAACCTCAAATCTAGGAAAGAAAACCTTATACTGATTTAAAAAGAAATGTATAGGGTAGGAGGGAAGTATTTAAATCCAGAAGAAGGATAATTCAGCAAATGAAACTGAAAAAACATAGGACTAATAGAAGGTTTATAAGGGAGGAAAAAAGCTAGAAAAAGTCTACAGTCATTAGAGAATGGTAATATATTAAAATTGATGAATCAATTATATACAATTACTAGATGAACAGGTAATGGGAGGAGTAGATGTTTTCAATAAGTATTTCAATTCTATAACTAGGAAAGCAGTAGAACATATATTAATGGGATAAGTTGATGAAACATTTTCCATTTCTTAAGTTATTCAGGAGAATTTTTAAACATCCACTGAGTCAACAGTCAACAGAAATTTTCCCCCAAGTATTTTAGGAGATGTGTCTCATAGGGTATTTTTGACTAGTATTTATTTTTAACAAATTAGTTATTGTATTTTGTATTGTAATATTGTATATTGTAATATAGCTAGTATTTATTTTTAACAAATCTTGGAAAACTTAGAAAATTTCAGAAGCCTGGGGGGGAAAAAATCTCACATACCACTGTTTAAAATGTTAAAAGGGATAAATCAAGTAATTATTAGTGTTGTTCACCTGACTTCAGGCATGGGAAAAATGAGGGAATGGCCTTTAAAACTCTAATACAGGTTGAAACCATGGTACTGTAAATAATATTGCTCAACAGAGGATGAGAGAAATAAGTTTTTGTCAGATCAGTTTATTTGCAAGACTGTATTAAAAATAGTGCTAATAGTGCTTTATAAAGCTTTCAACTTAGAATGGTGCAAAAGTTTGAGAAATCAATTTGCCATGGCACATATTGAATGAGTAAAAACAAGTGACAAAACAGAAGTCTATCCAGAGGCTTGTCACAATGTTTTTTTCCAGCATGAGACACTGAACATCTGAACTTCAGAGTCCCACTTCCTCTTTCATCCAAATCCAGGTATCATGGCTAAAAATATATCAATACATTCTGAATCCAAAAGATTAGGATGTTGCTAAATTTGAAAGGCTCAAACGGACAAGTTATTTGGTATCAGATGGAAATTATTTAGGGTTCTCATCAATGATCAGTCTCTCTACATGCCTTTTGGAGGGAGGCTTCCATGAGCATTTAGATGATTTTTAAAGTCCATCAGCCAGTGCTGGTACTCTCACCAACTGGCCAGCACGTACCTCAGTCATTCCTCTTACATCCCACAGCCTTCACCTGTACAGAAGCTAATTCTGAACTCTGTAAAGGTCTTGCAAATATCACCACCATCAGGCGATTACTTCACTTTTACTTGGCAGTCCTTAGAACAACTTTTTATGCCATGCTGCTGTAATTTAAAACAAAAGAAAAAGATAATTATGCTGGTCAGGAGCTGATACCTGATTTTTAATTTCAGTGATCAAGCCCAGAATAGCTTTTAAATCCTACTTAAACTGGATAATTTCTAAGAGAGATTTTGTGTAAAACAAATAAAACCCTAACTGTCCATGACAAGCATGGTGAAGATGATCGTGTACCCTGTGGAGGGTACTTCCTACATTTTCCTGGACTGATTTATAAAAGGTTGAAACACTTCACAAAATGTTTAGATCACAGAGATAAAATTATGTAAGTGTGAGTTGAACTACTTTCTTGCCTTCTTGCCCCTAAATGATGGAGTGCAGTTTCAAAGACCACAGATTCTATAACATCTTTCTGTATTAGCTATGACATCTAAAAGCTCTTTCAGAGAAAATTTGAACTTGAATACACTATGCTATAAAAAAAACACCATACAGAAATGGCTTCATTCATAGTAAGCCTTGGAAAGCTTCACATATATTTTTGTCCCTCCTGTTCCATCTGGGATGTGCTATTTTAGATTGGGTTAATTCATAGTATTGTTACAGTTTCCTTAGTTATGAAAACATAGATACAATATATAGTTCTATGCTTCATATACTGCAGTTTTTGTTAGGAGTTTGTTTATTGGCTATGGGAAGTGTAGAAATTAATTCAAGATGGAGAAATGTACAGTAAAAGACACATTGTCTTGTTACACAAAGACATTGTAGTCTTAAATCTTAAAAAAATGCATTCTGACTGAAGTAAGAGTTTTCCTCTTTGTATTTGAGGAGCCCAACACAACCAAACCACTCTCGAGGCATCAAATTTCATTTGGAGAAAGAACCAGGATTCTCTTATACACAACTGACATCATTTTTATCTCATCAAGATGGAGTTTTTCAAATATAAACAAGCTGTTTTCTTGGTAGCCTCTATTTGCCTCAAAATGCATATCTCACATAATAGTTTAGAAATTCCAAGGACAGCAGGACTCATTTTCCAGCTGACTTCAGTTTCTGAACTGAACTCCCTGATCCTTTTTTGAAATACTTAATTTATACTTTCTGTCCATCCATGCATAATGATAGCATTTTGACATGTCTTATATAAAATGCACTTGTAACAAACACTGCATTCACAGTAATGTTTATGAGCACCACAGATTCTCTGTGGAACAATTGCTAATGAAACCAATGTCTAGAGGCCACCTAACTGTTCCTGTTCAGGTTTTCCTGGCCTCACTCTAGTTCAGCTTAAGAATTGTGCTTTGGTGCAAGGGATTTTTTCAGCCTAGAGTGAGATCTACTTTTTTCTCTGGAGGAACAAATATGGAATTAGTGATTGGAGCTTCGTGTCTCTGGCTTAACAACCAGAATAGGTAAACGCAGCTTATACTGAAGCTCCAACTGCCTCATTTCTGACAGACTGGAAGTTGAACCTGTGTGGTTGAAGCCTCGATCTCGCAGTAACACTTGGGGTTATGGTGCTAGACTCTGCATGCAGCTCTGAGAGCATCACTGAGGCTTCACTACAGCTTGTGCTACACTTCTGTAGCCGCCAGCCATGTGCTTGTGAGAGCACAGTGAGGAAGGCATTGCCTTCTAGCATGTCCTAGCACTGCAGGGTACATGCAGGCTTAACCTACTGAAGTCAGCCAGAAAATGTCCCTTGCATTTAACTGGACCAGGGTTTCATCTTTTGCATGCTTTTAATTTTTTGGACAAAGATGTATAAGTACTTATTAGCCATTTTGTCTCGCCTGTAACACATGCTACTAAAGCTGGAGACACATCAAGACTCTTTAATTATCTACTCTAGGTATGTTTGCAGGATGTGTGCCTTTCTCAGGTAGTTGCAGGTAATGGTGTAGCCCACTTACATGTCCCCTTTTGAAACTGTAAAATTATATTGTTCCTTGCTCTGAATTTTTAAAATTCCTCAAGAAGGATTTGGTGTAAAATAGAGGATTAAACAAAAATAATGTACTTAGTTTTAATGCAGAATAATGCAATTTATGTCCCTGCACTAGTTAGCTTATCAAATTGAGGATGCTGAATATATGTGACATATGAGTTCTTTTTGCTGTAACACATTTAAAAGATTATGTTGAAATGGAACAAGATACTTTAAAAAATCAGGTTAAACAAAATTTTCAACTGTATGTACATTAAGGGCATATGACTCTAGCTAACAAATAAACCATATTTATCTAACTACATTTAATCCACAATTAATTTGTTTCTATAAAGTTTGAAACAACTTCCATTTTGACTATATTCTTTTTAGAATTTATGTTCCTGGGCAAATTTTGTGCTGTCTAGTACTGCTCATAAAGCTATTACAGGCTACAGGATTTTGTAGGATTGTGAAGTCCAAATTTGGCTTGCTATAAGCCAGATTCACCAGTTTAATACTGATGTACTACAAGTCATTTATGACTTGTGCTCATGTTGTTCTAAGTGTTTTTTTAAAGGCAGTGAGTATGATTTTTCCTGCTGCGTTCTGTCTCCTCAGAGGTCAGTTATGTACTACAGTGTAATGTGTAAAATAACCTCAAGCATTTGCACACCAATGCTAATGCCCGAAGACATATTCTCTAAACTGCTCTCACTAATAATCAAGTTTAGGATATGGTATGGATTTCCATTATAAAAAACCTTAAAGCTGAAAGTTTACATTTTGCATTGCAGCCTGAACAGTTGTTATACCTCAGGAAATTCAGAAGTGTGAGTTATCTGAATTTTTGTCCTTTTCTGTCAGGAGCTCACCATTGTGGTCTGAACTGACATGCTCGGTTATTCTGATGTCTGCTCTTGCAGTGCCCTGTGGTTAGAGCTGCTCTATTCAATGACAGGAATTAAGTACTTAAATACTGAGTGCTCAGTGCTGAATGTGTCTGCTTTTTGGCTAGCATGTGACAATTTTGCATGTGCAAGATAATTCTTACTCTATGAAGGTTTACACCGGTTGACTGTACTATCTCATGCTGTATTTTACTGTCAGTAAAATCAGTATGTACTTCAGGTTTGTGTGCTTCACGCACATATTCCAAAGAATATGCAAAGATGAAGCCTCATTTGGAAAAAAAAATGTGCAGGATGGATTTGCTGGTTATGTATCCAGTATTTTCCTGTAAATGGAAAATTTCCTGTATATGGGATGCTCTGTAGATACCATCTGCAGGTTCTGCATTTGCTGGAGTTGTGTCCCCTACTACATGGCAAATCTCACATTAAGCTAAAAGGAAAGGAAGCATGTAATAGGAATTCAGATGGGAAAATGTATTTCGTCATGTTTGATCACTGTAAAAAAATCCAGTGTGTAAGTAACTTCTTTCAGTATTTTGCAGTGTTTGGGACTGTTTGGAAAAAAGATTAAATTTAGGCCAATGTCTGGTCAAAAATCCATGTTTTAATGTGGAATGTTATCCAGCCAAGCTTTAACACCAAAAGTGTTTTACTGACATCACTGGAAAAATCTTGCTAATCTACATGTTTTATAATCTGAAGAACTGGCTCTGCCAGTGCAGCCACTTGTGCCAGAAGCCCCAGCTGGACTAATTGTGCAGATGCAGTAGAGCTCTGCACAGGTGTGAGGGGGCTGGAGCAAGGATTTCCTGGCTTCCAGCAGCCCGGACCATAAGATTTCCAGAAATTAAGTAGGCCTCACATTAGGAGAACAGATTAGAACAGTGATTGCAATGATTTCTTTATGATATAGGTGTGGACAAGGAAGTTTGTAACAGATGAATGGTGTTGATATAAATATAGGAAGAATTACATGTGTTTGTGTTTATCCTTTAATAAAAGAATGTACTTGGACCTAATTTAGATTAGGTGGTTGAAGTTACTCTGAAGTCAGTCTGCTAAGAAAAGCTAGAAACTTTAGAATTCAGATTGAATAATCTATTAATTCTGTCAAGAAGCTGTTGCGTGTCATAGCTAAAAATAATATTTTGGAAAAAATCCCACCTTAGACTGGCTTTCCAATAATGTGTTCATATTAGGCTTCAGTCCTACCTGATTGATACTCTAATGGGCAGTCACACAGACATTATTGGGAAAATTGTCAGAGTTCTAGTGAAGGTGTTGAGAGAGAATAAAAGCAACTCCCTCTCCCTCTTAATGCTTTCCTCTGTAGCTTTTAAATTACAGCACCATGGCATTAAACACCTCCCAGATGGAGAATGAGAGAACCAAGCTGTCTTTCAGATGACCAAATCACTTAAAGTTTGGCCTATGGGATAAGCATTAACTAACTCCACAGGGAGGAAGCAATTCATTTCTGATTTTAACTTCTGTTACCGTGTCTGTTCTGGGCATGCTCAAAATTGCAACAAAGATCAGAATATCATAATAACAAAACCAGTCAAAATTAAAATGAAATTGTAAATGCTCTGTGTGCTCACAATCTTCTCTTCTCATATCCAGGCACTACTGGCCTCTTCTCAAGTAAAAGCTTACTTAGATTAAAAAATACTTGGAGTATCACTTGTAATACTTCATTGGAAGACAGTCTTGAGTATTCTTCTGAAACGCAGAGTGCTTAATAACCTCGACTGTGAATGCTGTCAAATATTTATGCTTCCTTCCTTCCAATGTTTATTCAGAATGCATTGTTGTACAGCTGGGAAGGTTGTTAGGAGCTGATGACTGGGACTGCAGAATGACAGATATTCTTAAAGGGGAAGAAATGAAAACTTTCCATCCAGAAGATGCAGATGTTGATGTAGCCTGTGATGTGTGGTGTGAATTAGTGATGAGTAAAGCAGCATCCATGCGAGATGAAAGACTAAATCAGAGTAAAGAGGATTCCTCAGTAAATGAATCCCTTGAAAGGAAAGCACCACTTAGCAGCCCAGATTTAACCAACTTGAAACACAGACACAGAAAGAATTAAATTATTAAGTAGCTTATGAAGATGTGGCGTGGAATAAGGGGGAACTTTTGAAAGTACAGTGCTAACTTTTTTATGATTTTCTCAACGGATAGAGTACACTTCAGTGACAACTACAGTCAGGTGTCTTTTTTCATGTAAATTGCTCCAATCTGTTCTAACAGACTAACATAATTTTAATTAGCAAATAGATAAATAGTGTAGATTAATGTAGTTAAAGATGCTCTCCAAAATAATTTTCTTTAGAAATTGTCATTCTCATTTTCTTTAGAGAGAATAAGTCTTTGCTCTCAGCAATTTACTGCATAATTCACAGTACTTCTTATTTTTAAATAGCTGTGCAAACATTACGTAATCTCCCAGCATCCCTGTGAGCTAGATAACAGAGTCTTTCTCATTTATGGGTGGTGTGATCAGGACTTCAGCAGTGAATGCTCTCTGTACACTAACCCAAAGGCACAGCAAACCCGGCGACTGCGCCACGTGTTCTCAGCTATTTCACGTCACACTGCTTTGCATGCCACCCATTTCCATACAAGTCCAGGGGGAAGCCCATGATAGTATTTCTTCTTCAAAGTGAGACCTTCTCTAATCTACCTGCTGCATATACGGCACGGTAATTTCAGACTAGCTCAATGAAATAGAAAAATACTTTAGAGTCACACTGTAGATCTTGGCAAACATCTCTCCTAAAAATAAATTTTAAAAATTGGGCTGACCTTTAAGCACACTCATGGTTCAGAAAAACTGTCCTGCTTTGGACTAGACCAAAACAAAACCACCTTCAGATCCATCAGCCTATTGCCTTTCTCTTCCCTTCTTGCAATTTTTTCCAGCAGGAAGAATGAGGGTACGAGCCTCTATTTTGCATTAGCAAGGAGAACTGAAAGCTGTGCTGCCACCTTCCTAAAGTGCCTCCCCACTCACGCCAATGAGGGTGTGTTTTGCAGAGGCCTTGCAAACTAACAAAGGCCTGACAAAAACAAGAGATTTCATGCCAAAAGGTAAAGCTGAACTTTTCAAACAGAAAAAAACAGTAAAAATCAGGGGCCTGGAATTTGAGTACCTGTTAACTGCGAGGAAATTATTTTAAGCAATGAAAATCCAAATGCAAACAGATAACACAATGGAAAGAAATTAAAATATGAGGTATGGCTAGGAGCAAGAATAATCTGGTTTGAACTGTTGCTGTAGAGAGCTTTCTCTTTATGTTTTCTGTGTGCAGCACAGCTCTGGTTCTCTCTGCATTGAGTATCCCAAGTAATAAGTGAGTGACACGGTAGAGCGTCTCATACTTTTCCTTAAATGTAGCACTAAGTCTATCAAGCTTATATCAAACAAATTCAGAGAAAAGGAACAACCCATTTTTTTTTTTTTCATGTAAGGCCTTAGAATCTTTATTTCATTTTTAGATATGTCAACAAAAAGGCAATCAAGTGCCAGTATTTTTTACCTAAATTATGTCTGATTTTATTTTAGACCATTTTGTCTTTTATATTCAAGAGTCTGAAAATATTATATGTGTTCTTTTGGCTCCACTTACTTAATTAACAATCATAAAATAAATTAAGAGATGGATTTTCAGGCTTGGCTGTATACCAGAAGTAGTCTAGCACATATGTTGTACACTTTGCTATACCGTTCCACCTTTGTGTACCTATAGGGGAAGTCTTACCTCTGGTTTGCAGTGCAGAGGTGACATAGAGCTCTTGATCCTGCCAGATGGCTTTACATGCAGGATGGGACTTAGGCAGGCTCCTGTGGCAGAAGTAATGCCATCCACATAGAAGACCTGAAGTTTTGCATGTGTGAATCTGTATCTGAGTGTTCCCTTCCCCTTAATGAGTGTGAGGTGCACAATGCAGCATGCAGCTGGAAGTCTGCTGATCCAAAAGTCGTCAAAATGTTTGTGTCACCTTTTCTTTGCTGTACTGATGTTGATATAATACTGATGCTTATGCTGATAAGTAGTATTCAAAATGCCTGCTCATTTTCCTAGGAGGAAATAATTAAACAACTGTTTTAGGGTAGACTATTCTGCTAAATTAGATTTATAAGTTTTAATGTTAGTTTTAAATCCACTGGAAAGTGACACTGAGCCTAGAAAGGGAAAATAATTCTAAAAAAATATTTCAATGTTTTACAAGGTATTATAGAATTGCACTAGATTGTACTTCCAAAAGGGCCTCTGACCTTGATCACTGGGGGTGAATAACCATAAAGGACAAACTGGGAGAAATTCTCTGTTATATAAAGAAGTGAGTTGATGCCATTGTGGTCTGGATTCTGTAGATGTCAGGAGAAATAGAGAAAAAAAAGGTCCCAAACAGATCAATCCTTAATGCAAAAGTGGCCCAGGAAAATGATGATGAAAACTACTACAAACCGTTGACTTACATTATACCTTTTTAAATCAGACAAAATTATTCTTGCATAGCAGGAAAAAAACAGTTTCAACTAACTGTGACTGTGATTTTTGGAAGAACCGATTTTAATTTAAAATAAAGTAAAATTCCTTCTTGACACTAGTAAAATTTCATGTTATTTACCTTTGCCTGCAATGAAATTTAGTATAAATCATTTTATACAAATCATACAATCACTGAAAAAGAACATGTGATTCAGATTGTAACTTTTCCAGCAGTTGGATGTGCACATGAGGACTGCAACACTATTAGTCCAGCTAGAATCCACACCACTGCAGGCATCTCAGGAGAAAATATGGATTCTTAAAGTGAACATGCTTACCTTCCAGTGAAGTTACAGCAGCACTGGGGCTTTATCATCCAGTACAGCACTGGTGCCACTGTAGCTCCTGTGAGTGCACATGTAGCGCATCTCAAATGGAGTGTTAAGGTGGGGTATGAGCTAGTCTTAAAAATAGCATAGGCACAATAAATAGAAAGTCTCAGGGATTGTGTAAGATGCAAAATTCAGGGAGAATTTTTTTTTTTTGTTTGCAACTACAAAGAAAACAGCCACACTGAAAACCCTCACCAAAGCACTTTCCTTAATCTTTCTCATGCCCTTAGCTTCCTCTTCTTATTTCAGTACACCCCTCCTCCCACAGCACATTAAACAGCCTTCATGGACCACGAGGGGAACAACAGTGAAGACAATAGCTCATACTACAGTGGTCTGAATTCAACCCCCTCTGAGCACTCTGAGGAGCACTAGTGGCACTGGTGACCTCTTGCTCTGCAGTTTCCCACTCCTACTGCCTTGCACAGCTGCAAAGTATGACAGCAAATTTCAGAGGAGCATCGAGGCCCAGCTCTTGTTTTCACTGACTTTTTTTTGCACCACTGTAGAAAAATAAATACTCCTTCGATATATAGCCCCCTGGAGAATTAGAGAGTGAAGTTTGTGGGAGTGGAGGGTTTAGTATCCAAGAATTTCTGAAACTCTATACCATGAGTTGTGTGTGTATATTAGTATAAGCAGTGCTGATACAGAAAAATTTGATTAGTATTTCTGGTGAATTAGGTAACTAAGAAGGGATGGATCTTGCCAGTCTCAAAATGAACGTACCATTGCAGTTTCACTGCTGCTTATTTTCATAGAATCAAATTGGTTTTTGGCTGTTCTTCTGGTTTCATTTTCTCTGTCATTCTTTAAAGCTGAGATGTTTGATCTGCTGCAGTAGAAAGAGCTGACTTTCTCAATGTCCAAAAAAAAGTGGTTTTTTTTTTCTTCTGTCATGTCACTGGAATGTGATCTTCTGATGCCTGACTCCTCCTTAATTAGCTGAGAACTCAGTCCTGTAACTTACTTTCTTTTTTTAATGTGGTTGGGTTTGGGATTTTATTTGATTCCTCATTCTAACATTCAGATTCCTTTCAAAAGTATTTCCAAATACTTTTGGAATGAGCAATAAATGAATTTATTTTCACATTTGAATGCAATATTTGTTTCTATAGCAGGAACCCTTCTGGGTAAGAAATTGCTGCATTCATTCATTTCTAAATTCATTAATTTCATTACTAAAGTAATTAAATGATGGTTTGATCTTTTATGATAATCTCCTGCCTTTGGTGGATAGCTTTACTGCATCTTGTTCTCTGATTCAGACTTTGTTGTTATTATTTCTTAGTCACAATGTTGATAAGAGGGCTTAATTTCTGTGTGCTCTACAGAAAGCAATTAATCCCAAGTTCTAATGAAGCATGAGCTTTGAGCTTTCACCATGTCTGACAACTGATTCACTGTCCACCACAGTGGAATTCCCTTTCAGTAAGGCTTGGCAGGAATCACCACCCATCCCTGGAGAAGGTTGCCTTCTGCAGCACCTCCAAGAGATGGTTGTATTTGGGAACTGGGACGAGCAGAATTTCTTCACTGTCCACTCCCCTCACGGGTCTCATCGATCACCATCAACACATACAACCCTTGCTTCAACTTCTTTTCTGAGGAGGGAGGAGTAGGAAGGGGTGCCCCGGGCAGCCCCAGGGCTCCTCGCCTCCCAGCTGCAGTATTAGAGAGGCAGCTCTGCCCCAGCTGTGGCAAAGGCAAAGCCACATTCCTGCTTCCAGCTTACGTTGCCCTTGAGACATGGTAAATGTTCCCTGGCTTAAAAACCTCCTGCCAAAAGGAACCAGAATTAGCCAGGAACCTTTCCTCCTTCGCAAAGAGAGGTCTGAAATGTTCCTGGCTGATTCTGCTCCTCCCAAGAATGTTCATCTGACAGAATTCCTCTAAAATTGAATGTTTTATTTTTGAAAAATATCTAAACCTGCTGCATGTTTTCTGCCACTATGGTTGTGCATGTTTGATAGTTTGGTTTTTCTGCCTGTCTGTTGTTTGAAGGTCTGGGCAGTGTTTCTGCATCATTGAAAGTGTGTGATGCTTGCAATGCAAGCATCCTGAAAGGCCTGTGAATACATTGCAGCCTCTGTTCTCACCCGCCATTTCTCCCAGAACTTCCCTGTGTGAGGTGTACTCAGGGCCATGCCATATGAAACAGAAGTTCTAAAAAAATGTATGTGTTACACCATGAGGAAAAGTGGGGGGAGCCTAAAACAAAAGTAAATTTGAGTACCCTGCAAAAGGTGATTGTTCTTTTCACCTTTGAAGAAAATCAGTGGAGGGAGAAAGGGAAAAGATGTGTTTCTTGCAAAACTATCTTTTACCCAAAAAACAACTAGCACCTGTGTTCTGTGAACAGCAACATGAACCAGCAAATAAGACTAGGGTTGGCAGGGATCACATCACTATGAATTTATGAAAGCTAAACAGAGCAAAAGGAAGGGAGGAGAAGGAGGTGTACATGCTCATACAACCCCTCCCAGCCCACCCCAGTAAGCGCACTGCACGGAAAGCTCCTCAGCAGTACTCTGCCTTGGGTAGCCTGCCCTTGCATTTCCAGAGAAATAAGTGTACCAAGTGGGGTGAATTAAAGTCACTGCATTCCCGCTCAGATTCAGTGCTTTATTTTTAAGTTATTTAGCTTAACACACATTGGCTAGTTTTGTCTGAGGTATGTTGATTTCATGCTTAAATAATTCAGCAAACTCTTTTTGTTGTTGTTGCAAATTGTACTGTTGCCAAAACCTTGTGGAACTCAGCTGTTAGTGCCCACGTGGGAAACCTATAATGCTGCTCTGAATGGTCTGCAATTCATTCTGCTCCATTCATTGGGGTTTCACGTTTCTTTTAGCACAGACCCCAATTCTCTACGCTCTTTTACATTCTGTGTTTAGTCTACTACTATTCCTTGCTCACTGGCGTTTGTACTGGAAAAAGATTGTTGATATTATTCTGGCATATATAAGCAATAAGGATTACACCATAGTCACTTTGTTGCTTTTAACTCACATTTGAGCTTCTTGATGGAATCTTCTACTTTTTTTTTCATGTGTGGATACAGTAAACTTGGCTGGCTCTCAGTTCCAAAGCTGTAGCAGGCCCGGCAGAAGGTGCAGTGTCCATTCAGTAGATGTGCTAGTGTTGACTGCACTGCAATGTGCAATCCTCCCCCCTGAGCATTGCAGTAGTCCTCTAGGGGGAGGAACCCAAGTGGTTAAAAAAGTAATGCCTGTTTCTTTCAATTCGTAGATGTCTGGATTTTGAGAGTCCTGTTTTTTGCATTTGCAATTCAGTTAGATGATAATTATTATCCTGACTAGAACATTATCTCTCTTGATTAGTATTGCAGACATTTATAGTAATGAGCCATTCCTGTGGCTCCAAATGTTAAATTCTCTTCTTAGCATGGGTCTGTCTCTGAAACACAGGGTCTGAATGTTCCAAGAAATTTGGCCTATATCCATCAACAGAAATAACCATTTCAGTTACTGTTGTGCAAGAAACTTGCTTGATGCAAGAGAAAATTGTTTTCCACTTTGGATTATATCAATAGACTTGTAATGCAAGTGAAATTTATAGTTTTTCCTCTCAAGCGTCAACTCAACATAGGACTCAAGCATATGTATAATCCAGTTGGAACTATTTTCATGTATACTAAGATTCTTTTCTCCTGCAAGAGTGCTATTAAAAAGTTTGTAATGAAAATTAGAATATTTCACTTTAAAATGCCTTACTAAATCAGAGTTACAGACAAAAACCAGATTATGAACCTTTAATCTTAAAGCATAAAACCAGAAATATCATTTAGTATTAAACATCATAAGTTTTTACACTCTTGTAACTGCTTCCTTGACTTTTTGCCCTACTATGGTTTTATTTACATTTGAATTAAATCACTTTTTTAAAGGCACAGATTATTTCCTATCAGAAGATATACCATTACCTGAAATTTTATTAGCTTGGATAGCAGACATTGGACCTATTTATTGAAAAAGAATTAAAAATAAACTTATAATTTGAAACTAGGGGACTTCATTGAAGTTGCAGGTAAATGGACTAAAATAGTAACTAGAGACAATAATGAATTATCTGCATAAATAAAAACAACATGTAAAAGCAATAAAAAGGAATATTTTATTGAAAAGTAAAAAAAACACTTAAATTTACTAGCATCTGTTTTATTGTCAACAGAGAAATGACTAAAGAAACTTTTTGGTTTAAGTAATTTTTACTTTCTTAGTGTTTTTTTTTTCAAAGTCTCTCAGAAGGGGTAGTAGAGTATCTATGTATTCAAGGGTTTAGAGGTAAATCACTGGCATAGATTAGAGATTGGTAAAGTGGTAGAAAATAAACCAGAAAAATTGGTAAAATTCCAAAATGGCAAAGAATTAACTGAGGAGCGCCATAATAAGACCAGTTGTTTAATAGTGTCTGGAAGTGAGGGAGAACATTTGCAAATTAAAATTTGCATATGGCACAGAAATTGTTAGGTTAGCCAAGACTAGAGAACTCTTGAGGGACCAATACAATTTAGGCACTTGGGCAGCACAATGGCAGATGGGATTAAATGCTGACAAATACATATTGGAAAGGATAATTGGGTTAAAATATGATTACATCAGCTCCCTTAGCTGTTTAACAGTCTCATTTTTAAACGTTTCCTTTGAAGTAGTTGGCAAACACCCATTTGTTTCAGTTAGAAAAGACCCAGATCTCAGGTCTGAAATCTGAGTGCAGCTCTATAGCTTGTTTGGGAAAATTATGCAGATAAGAGACTCTGCTGCTGCATTTTCTTTCAACCAGATGCAGATATTTTGCATATTTTATTTGCTGTGTGCTACCACAATTCTCCTCCTCTTCAGTCCCTGCAATATTATTATTGGGTTGCTTCACAGAGGCCACCCAGCCTTTCCTCATACAAGCAGCCGCTGAACGCAACGGAGTCCTGGCGAGCTGTGGGAATCCTTGTGCCGCTGCCATTCTGCCTGGTGCCAGCTGCTGTGAGCAGCCGTGCCCTGCTGCCCGTGGGGTGGCCTGAGCCTGGCTTTGCAGGGCTTTGGGCAGCACCTGTCTGGCCAGCACACACCAAGTGATGCTCCAAAGGGCCAGGTCTGGGCAGCCTCTGTGTGCCAGACACACCACGTGCTGGGTGTGTGATTTAAGGTAACTTGTGAGCTCACCATGCGGGAGGAGAAAGAAAGCAGTGTTGAGCTTATTTCAGTTTTTCCCTTGTTCAGGTGTTAGTGGTTTATTTGTCTTTTTGGGCTGTAGCAGTGAATCTGAATGCTGTGAAACCTAAACAGGCCTGGCTGTGGGCAATCAATTTGTGTTAATGTTTTGGATGCTGTCCCTGGACCACAAGTTTTGTTGTTGTTGCCAGCTTAGACAAATCAGCCAGTTGTTAATTTTGATATACTGTGATCTTCAAGGGTGTCCAAATCAGCTAACTACTGCAATATTTGTGTCTCCAAAGCTGGGATTCTGAACCAAAATAATATCTAGAAAACTTCTTCAAAATAGCTATTTCTCTAAATGAAAGCAATTTCAGGTACACTGCCATGCCCCTGCAGTTCCATTGACTGGGAACATGTTCCCTAGTACTGTGCTTTGTCTGGGCATCTCCAAGGCTGGGAACCTCTGAAGAAATGGCTGTTCATAGAATCACTCTGCATGGGGGACCCAGAGACCCTGGATGGAGGTACAGACAGAGGAATGAGACATTGGAGAGCAGCACTGTGGAAAGGGCCATGGGGGTCCCGGTCAGTGGCAAGTTGGACACGAGCCAGCAGTGCCCTGGCAGCCAGGAGGGACATCCCTGTCCTGGGGACATCGGGGCCAGCACAGCCAGCTGGGCAAGGGAGGGGATTGTCCCACTCTGCTCTGCACTGGGACAGCCTCGCCTCGAGGTGGTCCTGTGAAGGGCCTGGAGTTAGACTTAGATGATCCTTGTGGGTCCTTTCTGACTCAGGATATTATATGAGTTTATGCTATTATCTTTTGGATCCTGAAATTATCTATTCACACTGTACAGCTCAGAAAGCATCCTCTTATTCATGGACAAAGTCACATTTTTTAGGCCATTTCCTCATTCTATTCCAGGAATTTGCATAATCATTTTGATGAATTTTCTCCCTTAGTTGTCACAATTTCCTATATATATATTTTTTTTTAACTAGGATAATTTTCTTTATCAGGTTTCCTTCTGGCCCAGCACTGCAATTCCTCCAATCCCCTCTAGCTTTTAGCCTCTGAAGGAGCCATGTCTGCCCCCATGCTCTGCAGCTGAGGCAATGAGCACTGGCCTCTTCTCACCCCAAGCAGTGTCCCCACCACCTGCCCCACAGGAAAAGGCTGGGGTTCCACCCTGGGGACTCCCATTCCCAGCACATGGCTGTAAAGCTGTTCCAACACCTGCCCTTGCCTCCTCAGTCCATCCATATTCCTCCCCCACTGCCGGCACTGAGTCCAGACTGGCCCCCCACACCAGCCCCCTCTCCCTTCTCCAGGAGCTTGGGAAGGATTAAGAGTGAGCAGCAGGCCCATGGGAGGGAGGAAGGGGCCACTCCTGTTCACATATAAGTTGGAAGCAGAGACTGAGAAGTATGGTAGTGAAGACAGAGAGAGGGAGCAGTGGCTGCATCTGCTGTGCTCCATGGCTCTCTTTTGGCCTATTTCCACCCAGTCCAGCCTGATGTCTTCCTGCTTGCCTCGAGAGCCTCCTGAGACTTCACTCTCCTCTCTCCATCATGCTGTTTGGCTAACCTTGGAGATCCTTCCTGCCCTAGAACCTCTTTGTTCCTCATTTCTGCTTGAATCCAGATGACCCCTCCAAGTCCTCTTCCCCTCTGGCCCCCTAAACTTCTAAACTCCCTTTGCCAGAAAATTGGACTGAGCCTCCATGGCCGAGACATTCTGAGTCAGCTCTGCACTTCTTGAGTCCTTCCCCAGTGAGTCTGGTAATATCAAACAGATGTTTGAAGGAACTGGGAACTTTGCCCACTCCTGAGGGAAGCCAAGCCCAGGCTTTTACATGTGTAATGTCCTTGGTGTCCAAAACTCAACTTGTCCCAGGCTCTGGCTATTCACCAGAATCATCTTCCTTTTCTCTAATGACCATTTCACATCTTGTGACTCACACATTTTTTGCCAGGTGGAATGGGTGCCTGGCTTTACGGTGTGTTTCCTTTGGCCACGGGGTGTGTGAAGAAGCCAGATAATGGCAGGCAGCAGGGAGGCTGTGCTGCCACAAAGTGACTGCAGTGTCAAGTCATGCCCAGCCATGCTTTTTGCTAAGAAACAGATAATTCTGCATGTTTACTAGAACTCAGTGGGACTTCTGAAAAGAATATATGAAGTCCCAAGATTATGATAGTGTCACTCTGATTTTGCTTCTCTTCAAATTTCATTCTCTGTTAACCAGCTTCTGTTTTAAGGATGAAAACACTGTTTACGGTATTTACACATCCACTATGACTGTGTTCATCATATTAATTCTTGATTTCTTACTCATTCCGTTCAGATTTGCAGTAGGTTTGTCTCAATATGCATGAATGAGTTCAACTGAATTAACTGACTTGAAGCTTCACCCAGATATTTAGAAGGTTTAAGGGTGTCTAGAGAAGCTTTTTCTCTCCAGTTTTCATGTTCACAGTGTTTCTTTTCTCTGATTCTTGCTCAAATTTGTGACAACATGCACAAGAAAATGTGCATATTTAGCCTACATTTTAAAATTGCTGTGCATATATAAATATGCAAATTTATACAAATAAAAATTTGGAGACGTCTCATTTCTGTGAGGAGTGAAAGTGGACCAAAGACCTGAGAGAAACACTTAAAAGTTTGGATAACTGAAATAAAGACCAAAATGTCAAAAATGTAATCCATTTTTGGCCTTCAAAAATTTTGCTGAAAGGAAAAGCATATGCAGCATGACTACTGGTGGTGGGTACAAAATTTCTATACTTATTATTTTTAATTTTTTGCAGCTCATTGTTTTCTGTTTTGGTTGCCCTTGCTGCTGGGGTTCCTGGGGTTCCTATATCTGAGCAGTTGCTCATTCATTTCCATTGACTTTTAATGTAGCAAACTGTTTTCTTTAAGGGGTTGGGTCAATCAAGCTGATACTTTACAAAAATTAGAAAATGCCGACCTGTCTGTGAAGATTACCACAAAGGAAACAAATTAAAAATACTTGCTTTTGGATCTATCCCTCTCCTGTTTGTTTTCTGTATTTCACAATACCCAGGCTGTGACACTGGAAAACACTGAGCCTGACTTCTTCCCACTTCCACTTTTATTTTATGTACCCCTGCATAACAGTACTGTTAGTCTTCTTAATACTTGAGATGGAAGTTTATATAAAAAGACATAAAATTACTGATTTGAGTTTTAATTTATATTTTGATTTTATCTTAAGTTTTGTAAAATCCTCTTGCAGTTTGGGGGCCCCAGCCTAAGGGACAGTGGCCCTTTAACAATGGTGGAAGTTTCTCAGACTTCCAGCTTGGCTGCCTTACAGTTTATTCTCAATATAAATATACCACCTGGGAATGCTTGATTCAATGTTTCCCACATAATTGCTTTCTCATGTCAATGCTCCATTCTTTTCCTGAGTGCAGTAGCCTTTTACTGCACTATTTTGGGGGACAACGATAGCAGCCACCAGTACCTCAGACACTGAATCAGATGAAAATAAGGCAGCAGCATGAAATGTTCATGGTTTGCAGCAATTGTCAGTAAGATCAGTAGCCTTGGGAGAAAAAGGAACTCATTGTGTGCAGAAAAGGGAAACAAATATACTCCGTCAGAAAAGGCATTTAGAGAATGCCCATTATTATGGGTATATATAAATAGTTGGAACTTCATGGAATTTAAACTTATGTGTAAAGTGTGTGTTTACATGTGTTCTTAAGCTGGAGTTTCTTGCAATTTATTTCAAACAGGAGTTTCGTAAATTCACATAAATATTGAAGCACGTTACACAGAATTGGTAGAAATTAGTTTTACTCTACATTTGAAACAAATACGTTCAAAGACTGAATTTCTTTCCTGTTTTTTCCATGATTTATTTTTCTCCCATGTGACTAAAAAGTAAATTTTGTCACTAAGGTGGTATCACACAAGTGCAAGTTTCTGTTCTGTAATCAATCAACAAACAGACTTGGCACAGAAAAAAACAGTAACATTTCAGTTGGTCATGCTGAGGTATATAACAAATGAAAAAGTAATATTTAGCATTTTGTAAAAGGACAGATGCCACGCTTAACATTTGGGTTATTTATTTTTAATTAGTAGCTAAATTTGTTCACCTAAAAACAGCCTTCTCTGTCGAGGCCTCTGGTAGCTCATGTCCATACTTAGGGCTCTGCTGCACCAAAGGTTTCACCAAACCTTCTCATAAATACCAGTGACATTTGGGTTGTCTTTTTTTAAAGTATCCATGTATAATGTAGACAGGTGAGTTGTATTATTCACTTTGTATGTTAGTGCCACTTCCCTAGGCCTGTAAACAGCTTGTGAGGCAATACTGGGCTCTACCTAAATCAATGGAGTGCTGGACTAGAGCTTAAGACTTTAATTAAACTAGAAAGTACATAATAAGTAACTGTACAATAGATCGTGGACAAGGACTTCTCTCAGAAATTATTTTTGTAAGTACACAAATCATGTAGGTCTTTCAGAACATTTAAAAAATTCCTGTACAAATCCATCTGTATCCTTAGGCACACAAGAATCTTTAAGAGTCTCTCAAATGTACCATAAAAAACTTTCCACTGACTTTCACATTGGGTAACTTGTTTTCATTAGAATATACACATACTTGGGTGCTTAGATTTTGCATGTTTATCTTCTTTTTGATATGCAATATTTAAATAAATACAGATTTTGCATCTAGGGACCATGACTTTTAAAAGGTTCTTAAGATACTGAGATTGCTGTCAAAAATTCTGTTGACTTATTAATAACTGACACGTGGCTTAAATATTTCTTTTTAGTCACATTCACATCATGCTTTCTACCTAATTGTTATCAATCTAAACATTATTCAACATAATAAAGCTTAATAAATTCTATCTCATACCCTGTATTTTTTCCATTTTAATACAACTGTTTGTCATAGAGGAGAAACTTCAAATACACTTTTATAGCTTTCTTTCATAAGAAAGCCCTCCAGTGCTTTTAAATACATTGCAAAATCTTTAATCCAATAAGAGAAATAATAAAATGTGCTATGCTGCTCCATGTCCACAGAAATAACCTTAACAATGAGACATTTCTTAATGCCAGTGAAGGGATTCAGTGCAGAATTGGGACAGATTGCTAAACATTGTAATATGGTGCTAATTCAAGTTTGCCTGTGTTCCGTCCCTTTAGAAAACTGTAGATATACATTGTCCTTTTTTGTATAGTGTAGGAGTCAGCTTTGGCAAAGACCATCAGTGTGTTGTGTCTGGACAGCTGGCTTTAAGAACTGCTATGTTTGGAGCATGGGGATGAAAGGAGTAAGGAAGGATTCATCAAACAATCTGAGAAATATCAACTGGTGGAGCCTCTGCTGAATTTTTAGACAAACCATCTTTCAATTTTATTCTACTTTGTATTAAGACTAATATTTATAATATTTTTAAATTCTAAGCCAACATTTTTTGCAGATGACATAGTGAACTCTATCCTCTATTTCCATCTTTCTTTTCCCCCTTTCACTCCTCCCACAACCTATTTAAAATCAACACTATTTATTCTGTTGTGCCAAAGAAACAGAACTATAGTGGCACATTAGGGTCATAAGTAAGCACTGAGCTAGTGATAATCAGTCCTTTAAGATCTCAGAAGTGTCTCTGTCTTGGGTTTAAACAAAATATGGTCCATAAAAGTTTGTCTGGTTATTGAGTTGTCTGTTTGATGAACTGAATGTTGCCCACAACTCCAAGCATCTCCCATCCTCCTGTCTGCCTTGAGTAAGCCCATCAGGAGCCATTCCACATGAGTGTTTTCACATGCTGGGAGCATTTAGGCTTGCTCCACAGACACTGCTTCAGGAAGTCCTGTCACCTCTCTTGCAATAAAGACATTCACTCTCTGTCCTGTCTCAGTATGAGAGGTCCCTTCCTTCAAAGGTACCATCTTTGGCTAAGGAGTCAGTTGTGGTAAAAGTTCAAGGGAGTGGCCAGTGAGATTTAAGACAGAAAGTACAGGAAATTGATATAAGAAATCTGCAGATGATGTGTTGTTTGCATTGCAGCGTTTAAATCTTCTGCTTTTTAAAATGAATAATTCATGTATCTAACAATTTTGTTTAAGTCTGAATGAATTGCAAAATATGAAATTGTGGTAAAGATAACTAAAAATGTCCTAAATAACCTAAGCAACAATTTTTACTAAAAGGTTCTTGAGTTAAAAATATTATGACATATTTTCAAGATTTTGGTTAGAGACATTAATGCTTCTTGAATGTTTTCTTGAGGCTGCAGAAGTTATGGTGACCGAAAGGTGTTCTTAAGACTTCCCAGCAGTCTTAAGAGTAGCAGGAGCAGAAGTCACTCTAATACGATGTCCTTTTTAAATCTCTAGGCAGCCTTCTGACTGCTTCATATGTGTGTGACAACAGAGTGGTAAAAGGCTTCTAATATCTGTGGCTGTTATGATTTATTTTGATTTCTGTATTAGTATTCATCAGCTGGTTTAAGAAGTTTCTGTTTATGACAAGGATCTGTCCTTCATTCAGAGTCCTGCAAGAAGGCTCCGTGCTCTTGCAGGTTTCCTAACCACAGGTAATAGAGTGAGGCAGTCAACATTCCCTGGATGATGCCAACATGAGCTCCCTGATGCTTTACCATGGCTTTCTACTCCCTATCCCATTATCCATCTCAATCTACTTGGCTTCAGCATTAGGGTGCCTCAGTTCCTGCACTGATAGTGGGTAGTAGCTTTCCTAGTGAGAGCAAACACTAATGAAACAGGCACATATGGCAACAACCGTGCACACCCTGTCAGAGCCTCTCTTTGCTCTCATGCCTGATCACACAGCGCTTGGCCAGAGCATGCAGAAGGCAACAGCACTGCACCTGTGATTAATAAGCACTAGAGGCCATGGTGCTGTCAGGACATCCTTGTCTGGGTTTTCACACAGGTCACTCAATGGAAAGGCAGGTGCCCTGCCCCAAGCCAGCTGTCTCTATCCTATGGTCAGAAAACTGTGTGCCTGTCTGTCTCAAGAGAAAAGAGGGAGTAAAGGCTGAAGTGGGTGCAAATGGGAAAACAAAGGATCAGCTCTTTAACTTCAGAGCCATTTTTTGTTGTCTTTTACCTGATCATGTAGAAAACTGGGCACAGAACTCAGTTTGCAAGCCAGATAACAAAGGATTTTATGTAAATGGACAAGGTTAATTTTCAGAGCACTTTCTTACTCTGAATTATGGGGAATTCAGTCTCCCACAATGCCATGAAGGGAGTCTTATTTTTGTTATGTAGACTTATAAATCAGTCCAACCATAAACAAAGAAATTAAATGTTAGGAATTATCCCAGACCTAGAAACCTGATCCTTCACCTTAAATCCCTTGCTTATCCCATGGACCACACCTGTTTCTCTTTGCCTTCCAATAAACACAGGTATAACAAAATATTCACTACAGCTGCACAGCATTTAACACTGCTGATGTTTCCATTACATGGGAGTACATGACTTTTTACTTTGCATTTAATTAAATGTTTTTATGGTTTTATTATGAGGTAATTAATCTGTCAGAAAACAACCTGAAATTGTATATGAAATCTTGGCAATATATTAGCTTTATTCAAGGACTATTTACATTTTATTTATAGACTTTAATTTTATAGGTAATATATCTTCTTTAACAGTGAATTCATTTGGGACAGAGTTGTGTTATCAGATACACTATTAACTTCTTTTCACCTCCTGTTTACTGTCTTCATCTCTTTCTCACAATGACAATAAGCAGTTTGTCTCTTTAAGCAGCTAGACTAATTATTTTCAGCTGCACATAAGATTGGTTTAATTCTTCCCAAATGGCCCAAAATTCACCAGAAATACGGTCTGTACTATCTCTCCAATTTGTTTCATTATGCTTCACAAGTGCTGCTGTTAAATCTGGAGAGCAAATCCTTTTCTCCTCACCAGTTGTGTGGAGGCACGTGCTAGTTTTTGTTGTCTAGAACTTTAACTAGCAAGATACTAAATGAGAGATTTAATCCCCTGGGTTGTCGATCCTTCGTCTCTTTCAGACACAGAATTCACTACTATTCTGCTCTCAAATATTTAACCATATCAACAAGTAACATGAAATTTTATGTTAAGTTGGGCCAAATTTAGCTTTGAAGTAACTAATGCAGGAGAAAAGGTTGTGTTATACCTGAGATGACCTTATTACTCTGTCAATAATCTGCTTTGTTATGCCTGAGGAATCACAGGGGTCTCAGAACTGCTGGTAATCTTCTCTGCCATATGTGTGGTAATATCTGAACACAGCAGGATGAATTAAGACTAGTCCCATCTTTGCTTTTTTACTTGTAAATCAGCCCATTAATATTATCTGAATGCAGTTTGTTAGGATTAACATAGATGATATTTGAATTGCCACAGTGATTACTTCTTAAAAAGTCTACTAACATTAATTTTGAAACTTAGAAATAAATTAGTACTGGAAGTCAAAAAAACCCTTCAAATGAAGCAAAAGGAAGACTAAAGAGTTATATCAATAGGAAGAAACAACTTGAAGCCAAGAATATGGAAAATATATTTTGCTATGGTATGTTTCAATCCCAAAAGACAAGCACAAGTATTGGCTTGGGGGTTAGAGTACTTCTCAGTGAGGCAGCAGAGCAAATAAATCACTGCTCAGTTTGAATTAATATACTAAATTAATATTATGTAGCCTTTCCTTTTTTTAATAAATATGTGTTTTGTCTGATTTACAAAGAAAACATTTTACAGTACGCACCACCATGCTCTGATCTGGTTTATCCCCTGCATCTCTTTTCTACTGTGGGATTTCAGTCAGCTGCTTTTGAATTTGAGAGATGATTACATTTTTCTGATTTTTACAGCTTCCTTTTTAGAAGAAATCCTATGACTGTCATAAAAGATCATGAGCAAAAATGACCCAGGGTGAGCAGTGATTGCCCATGGGCACAGACAGAGCCATAAAAAGATGCCTCCTCTGTAAAGGCAGCAACTTCTTTCTCTTGTAAAGATATGCCAAAGAAGCTATATCCAAACAATATGTCTGTAATGTGATGAAAACGAAACAGAAAATCCATCTGTTACATCATCAGAGTGACTGCATAGCATTAATATTTTTATTTGCCAAGGGCCTGCCAAAATTTTTGGGTTTTTTGAGCATTGCATATAAAAGTTTCTCAAACTTTTTCATTGTGATTGATTTAATTACATTAATAAAAAGCAGCACTTTGGCATTGTGCAGGTTGATGGCTCTCTTTGCTTTTTGAATTCTGTCTTTGTTCACAGGAGCAGGGCAGAGCCTTTGTAGTGAGGAGTACATTATGAGAGCCCAGTGCCGAGGAGGGTGGAGAGGAGGTGAACTGCAGGGGGGAGCACGCTGTGACAGCCACCCTGCCCTGCAGCAGCACCCTGTGCAGGGAGGGCAGCCACTCCTGCCCTGCCCAGCCTTGCTGGCCGAGGGTTTCATGTCCTCCTGCCTGCTTGGACCTGAAAGCCTCTCTATAGCCTTGGCCAAGCATGCGGGGAACCTTAAGGCAGCTGCTGTTATTGGGTATTGTAATTCCCCACAGTTACTCAGGCCTGTCTTGAAGCCCTTATGGACATACAGGCATCGTTTGGAAGGTCTCTCTATTAAAATAAGCCTTTAATTTAAATGTTGAAGTTATTTTAAAGCAGTTTGTAGCAATCAGGTAGTTTCAATATCTATAACAGTGTCTCAGATTTTTTTTTTTTAGACCTGCAGAGATTTTCTTAGAATTCAGATGGGATAGAAAGAATGTGAAAGCAAAAAGTGGCACAAAAATGGATGATTCTTTTTGCAGAGGGTCTTGCCTTGCAGAAGAGGCCATGCCCTTCCATAGTCAGTTCAGCAGGCATCAACAGACAGGAAAGCATCTTGTTATTAATTCCTGCAGTGCTGCACCCTGAGAACAAAAGCTGTGAGAAACTTCGTTTTAGAACAGAGCCATACTGTACCTTCACATTTTATTTTGTTTACTTTTTGTGTTAAAAATAGCAATCTCCCACTTGGAAAGCTGCCAGTGTCATGGTACTTGCAATCAGATCTTAGCTGGGCATGTGTTTTATGTTCTTCCTCAAGATGGCAGTTTGTTATAGCAGCATGTTATATCACACCCTATCTGGGGGTGATTTAGGGATATTCATATAGGAATAAGTGCTCAAACAGCTTGTTATCTTTTGTACCAGTGCATGAAGAATGTAGCTGCTGGTAATCTCTGAAAGTACTAATCCAGCCTTATCCAGTTTAGTTTGTAATATCCAAAAGCAGCACAGAAAATATAGCAAGATACACTAAAAGAGCTTTGTATTCACATTGATGTAAGGTAAGATTTATTTTAATGTACTCATGGATTCTTGGAACCATGCATTTGCTATCATGTCATTCTATAATAAGACAGAGAAATAATGCCTCCAAGAGCAAGATGGCAGATTGTCAACTACTGATGATGGTATTTCAGAGATGTAGCATTTTAATGGATAGAATTATAAAGAACAGCATTTATTGCCCATGGCAAGGAGCTCTGTTAGGTATTGACAGCATAGTAAGTTAAACTGAAATTCTTGTGCTCTTACTAGAAAGAGGAACATTAAGTTTAAAATCACCCATTAGCAAGACTACTGTTACAAGTAGGCTCTGGGCAGAAGGTTACATTGATTGTTGTTCAGGACTATAAATTAAAAGAACACCAAAAAGGATGATTCGGCTATTAAATGTTAAATAGAAAGTGTCACTCTGTTTCACTTATCCTACAGTGGGGCCTGCAGTTGAGTCTGTGGTAGGAAAGGCCAGCGTACTCAGCAGAAGAAAAGGTTCAGGCCAAGCTCAGAGAAGCCAAGCCCTACTCGAAGAGGAGCTACAAAGACAACAGAGTCAGGCTGTTTGTTGTGGTGGCAAGCGGTGTAACAAGGGGCTGCTTGGGAGGTTTTGGTTCTATGTTCTGCCTTTTACATAAGTCTTCACCAAAAAACAAGAAATACAATCAGACACAACCTCTTTATACCAAAAAACCAAGAGACAAATTCTTTCAACTGCTGTAAATCAGCACTTTTTAGTGGTGTTATGAAAATATTACAGTCACACATGCTGGGTTTTCAAGTGGGACCAACATCGCTGTCAAGATATTGACAATCTGTTGTTTGAGGTGGACTGTCTCCTGACAGAGGTACAGACATGGCAGCTTGGAGCAATGCAGAGATAATTTATTTTTTAAAAAAATCAGACAGGAGGTTGCATAAGAAAGTGTCGTTTCTTGCATTGATGTCAGTCTTCCATAAACAAAAAAATAAGATTTTTATAGTACTTTCTATAGTAAGAGAGATTGAGAGTCTGTTCCTTTTATCATTTGGTTGATGATTACAAGAGCATCTTATCTGTCATAACAATTTTTTGAGACACTTGGTGTGTTTTCCCCACTGCAAGTATCTACAAAACTTAAAATAGATGTAGGTATTGATCCTGAAGTGCAGGGTGCCTGCAGCTCTCAGAATTGTCACTCTCTACGACAGTTGCCAGACCTATGTGTGCAATTTATTGCTTTTGCATTGTTGGATGGATCCACAGAACTTAGACTTAAAACCAGGATTCACAAGCCCACCATTTTATTCTTCATGTGCTCAATTCTGTGCTGTGGTGCTCACATTTTATAAGAAGTCCTTTATATATATGGTACATTTTACTCTACATGCTGCTGTCACTTATGAGCACAAAATAATCTTAAATATTCTCAAGTGAACCAGTTGAAGTTAATAAAAGACAAAAGCAAAACACAAGAAAACTTCTGAATAATATTAATTTGAGGGATTCTTATTGATTTTTTTTCCATCCAGCACTTTGTCCTCTGTTTTCACATGACTTTGCCTTATTGAGACTAATAAGCAGAACCTGTTTTACTGCCCCCTTCATAATATAATTACATATATTTTTCTGAGTTTATGTGCCAGTCCCCGTAGCTCAGAGCAGACCCTTCCAGGCCAGGTTCTCAGTGCTACATGCCCACCAGTTCTGCCTGTCCCCAAGAATGGAGATTCTTCAGACAGTCCCTTCCACCATTTCACATCTGTCATGGTAAAGATTTTATTTTCCTAGTCCCTGATGAGGATTCATCTGTTGTCAGTCGGTGTCTATTGCTGGTTGTTCTATCATCCAGCACCTGTGAGGAGAGTCTGGTTCCATCTTTAGTTCACCCTCCACTGGGGAGCTGCAGCCAATGGTAGGGTCCTCCCAGAGTCTTCTCTTCTTTGAGCTGAACAAACCCAATTTTCAGCCTCTCCTGCCTCATCACATTTTCCAGCCCCTCACCATCTCTCCGCTGATCTCTCACTGGCATGTGAATCTTTCCTTTACTGGGCAAACCACCTCTGGATGCCATTCACCAGATATTGTTTCCCAAGTGCCAGGCAGAGGGGAATAATCACTTTCCTTCCCCTTCTGACTTCACTCTTGTTAATACAGGTCCTATGTGGTCCCCTTCCCTGGCAGGGTGTGCTGATGTGCATCAGCTCTAACTAATGACTGTATAATCATGAGTGTGGATAACAGGTCATTTCTGAGCTGAGCACATGCTGAACAAGGAGGCTTCCATGGAATTTAGAAGTAAATACATTTGGAATCCACATGGCAAAGTCCTTATTAATTTCCCAAGAAACATAAATTGGCAAAGGTTTTCTGGACAGTGTTTTGGAGGGAAAGGACTCAAAGGTGGTTCAGGAAACAACCAAAGCCTTGCTGTAGGTTGGAGGTAAGATATCTTTACCCAATCCTCTGCATAAGAAAATGCAGAGCATCAGTGCCAATGTCATAACTGAAATCCTATCTGAAGCATGCTGTGTGTTAAAATATTCATATTTGGTGAAAAAAAAAAGAAATAAAAATCCCAAAATAGTTTTTCTCAACGTTTGGTTCCATGAAACAGGCTCATAACTTGCAAAATAAATTGTGTTGCATTCATTTCATGACCAAAGGACAAATATAAGGGTAAACCCTCATATCTTTTTTCGTTCACTCCCCTCTTATCCCAACAGAATTCTGCACTTGGAACTTGGCAGACAAATGTCGATTATTCTGCTTGCCCTCTTATGCCACCATTTAATCACTGATGTCTTGGTCCAGAAGCTTTTATGCAAGTTGTTCCTAAGAACACAAGAATGACAATTTAGGTAGCTGAGTGTGGGGTGCCCTAGGCTGACCCCAGCTGCCAATGCAGCTGAGCATGCGTTGGCTGGGAGTTCTGCTTGTATCTGCCAGCCCTGGGCAGGGCCTTGGTGAGTAACAATCCCAGGCCGAGAGTACATTTGTCTTCAGCTCTCAAAAGGTTAATTTACTGAAAGTTTGAACTGGAAGCATTTGCTAATGTGTAGCCATTACAGCACACCTGCTCTGAAATACAAGGCAAAAAAAAAAAACAAAAAAACAAAAAAAACAAAACCAAAAACAAGAGACTTGAAAAGCCACAATTGTGTCAATCACAGTGTAAAAATAAGGTCAATAACTTGAGTAACTGAACTGCCTAAAACAAAGGACAGTAAAGAGAAAAGTAAGCCAATAAATCTTCTGATATTTGGGTTATTCTGCATAAAAATCCCAATGTAAAAAGAGCATTATCTTCTGTAAATGGTATAACACATATCCACAATTTTATGCCTTGCTAAGAAAAATGCTTCTGTGATATTTTTATATCAACTCATAATATATTTTGTATTTTATGCTTTCCCATTAGAAGAGACCCAAAGTAATTAAAACAAATTTGCATCTCTGTCTCATGAGTTGACCTAATTCTAGGAGGAATTTTTTTAGGGTTATACGCCGAAGTTTTGGTCTCAAGTCTCACCAACCTCCCACTGAAACAACTACTGAAAATGCCAAAACCAAACCAAACAAACAAGATAACAATGTGCTATTTTATATTTAGCCTGAATACCTCCTGATGAGGTGAATAGAAATATGTTCCTCCCAACTCTTCTTTTGTCTGTACCCTGAGGTTCTTTTAAAAAGCAGTTTTCTCTCCACAGTAAAATAGTGAGATTGAAGTTAAGATTTGTGTTCAAGAGGTGTCTATAGCTCTCAAGTAGCAAGATTGAAGTACTGATGGTTCAAAAGCCTCTTCTCAATATATAATTTTCAAATTTAGATTTTTTTTTTTTTAATTAAGCATCTGTTTTGTGTACTGGGTGTTTGGATTGAATTTCTTGTTTGTTTCATTTACAAGAAAGAGATTATACAATATTCCAGCATTTGTAAAAAGAAAATAATCTGTATTCTCAGTTGCACACTCATTGTTTTTAAAAAGATAGTCTAATAGCTCTGAAAATGGATACATCTCATATAAAGGCAAGTTATTTATATTTCCAGAGTGTGCAAATAAAGGGTTAAATAAGAGTGCCGTTATTTGACATGCAGATACTGCAGTTTTGGAGTCTCTGACAAGGTTGGTAACATCATTTGCTCTGCACTGCCATGTGCTTTCTAGTTCATTGGAACCATTTTAGCAATTAGAGCATGATTTATTCTCTAACAAATGCCTGAAATCCATTGTTAATGTCCCTTGGAGAACTTATTTCTAAATTATCAAAACTGCAAAATTATTTTAGCTATTGGCCGATTTATTACATTGCAGATTTCTGCATTACTCCATTGTGCCTTTATAAGGATTATTCTATCTAAGTTTTTGGCTAAACTTGTTTATACTATTATTGGATCACACCAAAACACTCATCTTTGTCAATATTCATTACTGCTGTTCAGCTGAGAAACCTACTGTTCTGGCATCTTCCTTCAGTGGAATTTCTTATTTTTTAAGGTATGATAAGGAATTCCAGAAAGAAAAACCTTCCATACAGGAGACAGAGCTCTTGCAAAGTTTGGAAAATGCTTTAAGTGCCTATATATATATATATATATATGTATATGTATATATTTATATGAAGATTATAATGATGGCAGTCCATCTGTGCAATATGCTTTCACTGGGGATAATCAGAAGGGGAAAACTGATATTTCTCATCTGGTTTATACGACTTTTTACATTATTCCGTGAAGTTGATATATGGCATTTCTTTCATCTAGAGACTTGTTGATAATTGGCTTATAAAAGTTGTATTAATCTCTTGTATATTAAAAAAAAAATTGGAGTTAAGTGCAAAGGAAGTAAAATTGGGCTCAGGGATGGTGATTTGGGCTGGGGAGAAGGTGTGCTTTCTTATTTTCACTTTCTATGAGAAGGCTTGATGCTTTGTTAAATTAGGTGGCTAAAGGAGAACGAATGGAGCAATTTTGTGTTGAGTTTTACAGTCAATAAACTTCAGAGTTAGAGAGAAGGTATTCAGTTTAATATTTATTAAAATGCAGAAGTTGTATTTCACAGGATGAATCTAAAAATAACTGTAAGAACTTGAAGTGTGTGATAGTTTCTTTGTAAATTATAATTAATACATAATAGATTCCAATTAAAATATGCATACAGTTCAGGCAAAGAATTTTAAATTGCTTTACATAGGCATGTAAATACTGCTACAGTAGAGAAATTCAAAGAAAGGTGATTGAAGGATAGTTCTTAAGATACAGTTTGGTTCCTACTCTTTCAAATCTCTCAGTTCTTAAACTAGAATTTAAACACAGGTCTCCTAAAGCTCTTGTATTCTACCACAAGAATATATTGTCTCCCTTGAGATAAAAAGTCACAGAGGACAGGAATTATTACACTGAAGGGTTTGTGAGTTGATATTTATTAGTCTTTCAAAGAAGTCACGTCATTATTCAGTAGAGGGATATATAAATAAATTCATTTCATGGCCACAGACCTGACCTCATTTTGAATATTTAATTTAGACTAGAAAGAAGACTTCCCATTTGTCCTAGGGTGACATTATGATGCTTGTATCCCCAGTGGTCTGTTCTGTTGATGCTGGATATGAAGCTGTGCACTGGTTTAAGGCTGGCTCCGAGGGTGAAGGGGGGAGAGAAGCGTGCAGTTTGAGTTTGTGTGCACAAACTGCGCTCGCTCCCCTGCATCCTCCCTCCCGGCCCGTGCTCTCTGCAGCATGGACAGCAGGAGGGAGCTCTCCTTTGCTTTCTGTTAGTTTTCCTAGCTAGCTGAGGCAGAGAAGTTCCCCGGACTGTGGCTTTTCCTTTTCTTGGAACTGATCAGCGCCACTCTGGACTGATAACCCAGAAAAACACAGGGAGCTCACACCTGTAGCCCACCAGGGCCCAGGGCATGGCCTTTTCCTGCACAGGAGGGACTGATAAGAGGATGCGCGAGCCGAGCTACACCCCACAAAAAGGACTCTCTGTGAATTTGCCATCTCTTCAGAACAATGAGAGGTTCCATTGTTTATTATTAATTTTTCCATATTTGTGAGTACTCTGCTTGTTAAAAAACCAGTTTTTTCCACTTCTCTCAAAGTAGATTTATGTCTCCTGAACTGGCAGCTTGAATTTGCTTTCTAGAGGGACCCCATTCAGAAGTTTCCTCCCAAATTTGCTCTAAACCAGGACACCACTATATAATGAGTTTATTAATTTTAGAAATCAAATGTAATATATGCCCTAAACCATCAAGAACATATGAGCTCTTCTCCTCCAAGATGCATTTTTCCTATAAAACACTGAACAAGTACTAGTTAGTTTTAACCTAGTCCTTATCCTTTGCAAAGGTGAATGAGAACATTGGTTTGTAGTGGGTCTTAAAGGTATATAAATTGAATGGACTGGTTTTTTCTATGTTTTGGGTTATTATTTACAACATATAATGCTAATATAACATTCTTCTTTTTAGTGGACAGATTATCTATTTAAAAAAAAATAAAACTCAGGCATACTCACCCAACTAACAGTAAAATTTAACAAATTTGCTAAATGTGTATGCATTTCAGAGCTCAAACCTTGAAAATTTTGAGTGCCCTGTATTCTTTTAGCACAGTAGGAGGATGGGGAGCCCATCATCTTGTGAGATGCAAGATTAGATATTGGAATAATCTCCCACCGCCCCTCAATATTTACATCCCAATATTTCATCATCCTCCCACGTCCGTAGCCTTCTCCAGTATACATGGAGACAGATGGCTCATAAGATTACAAGCTATGGAGATTTGGTGCTTCAGACAGGTCCCCTGGTATTCTAAGAAAATTAACAATTTATTTAAACAGCTCTGTCAGATGCAATCCTCTTTGCCTCATTTTGTCTCCTGCTGGCTCTGTCTCATGTAGGAGTGCCTGCATGTAGATTCACTGGTTTCAGACTCATCATGTAGGAAAGAAAAGGAACTTAGCCATGAACTATATGACCCGTGGACACACCGGACAAGCATATGGGCGCAACCAGAACAGCAGTCCAAAATTATCACACTTCTTATTGCTGTACCATCTTTATGAAAGAACTCTCTCTTTCATGGAGCTGAAACAGATTCTTGCCTGTTGAGCAGCTCTAAATTAAGTCAAAGGATTATCTGTATCACAGTAGTCCCACGCAACACCAGTTTTCAGATAAGGAGGTCACCAGCCTGACTGCACCTTGTCAAACCACTGCTGCTGCTGCCCGCAGCTCTGTTTGTGTGGCCAACAGACAGAGCTGCTCACTGACTGGTGGGCAGCAGGTGATGGTTTTGCACAGAAGATCTCACACTTCACTGATCATTGCTGCACTGAACAGTTTGTTGAGCTGGCCAGTGGAAACAGCTAGCCAAATTAAGGATCTGGCTCTTGTGGGAACTGTAGCTCTGAACTGATGAGAGGCCACTTACAGGAAGGAGAGATTAGCACATGTCTTGGTGTCACAGATGGGGAACAAGTTCTCCCTTTTCATTTCCTTGTCACAGCCAGGATGTGCAGGTCCATCCAGCCTGAAGGCAGTCCCTGAACTGCCGAGCCTGGTTCCCCATAGTCTCAGTAGTACTCATCTGTCACATATTTTAACATAGCTTTTCTGAGTGAACTATCATTGTACACACTACACAATTTGTCAGCAGTGTATTTACTCATCTCAGGAAATACTGCACCTAGGATATTAGAACTGCATTTGCCTTTTTCAAAAATTAATTACAAGGGATGTATAACTTTCCTGTGATCCTCCCCGTCCTTTTCTACTCCAACACACTGGGTTGAAATGTTCTTTGTTAAAATTATCATTCCCTTTGAAATGTCTCTTTTTGAGTTTCTTACTGTTCTTAGTTTTTCTCCTTTCTCCTGAAGGTCTTCTCAGTAATCGCTTTTCATCCTTGGAGGTCTGGAGCCATTTCTTATCAGGTTATTTTTTCTTCACTGGGGAAACAGGGTTCAAATCATTTTTTCAACATTGACAGGAATAAATTTAGATGGCTGCTCAGGGCAATCTACAGCATCCATCTTCTCTCCTACTCTGGCTATGAAGACACACACTGTCTTAAGAAAACAAGTCTTTGCTCTCTAACTGGCATTACAGAAGGAAAAAGTGGTTTTCCTGCAAGTGTATACTCATATTTCTCATGTGGTTTTCCACACACAGTTTGAAAAAACTAATTAAAAGGAAACTTAACTTCCCTCAACTCTCCTTTATTTCAAACCATAATATACTGAGAGCTTTTCTGGTTTTTTCGCCTATAGCAGAAAAGTGCCACAATAAGTTTTTTTTAGGATGAAGTAAAATTGTTAGCAATTCTATTAATGCAAGATTCACAGGCAAAAACTATTTTATATTATTGCTATTTTGGTAGTTGCCCCACTATATGGCTATAATAAGTATATATAATAAATAGGTAATAAATAATAAGTATATAATATAAATAAGTAATTTATCATGGTAAATATTTCAGTTCTTGGCTGCCTTACACCATGTGCAGTCCTTTGTACTTTTACAAAGGAGCTTTAACTGGAGTTGTCCACAAACTCACAGTGGCCCACCCACTTCTCTTTCAGTCTTTATGACATCAGCTCCAAGGCTACAGAGAGTCAGACACAGTCTCATTTTAGGTTCACACAAAATAGAATCCAAACAGTATGAGTCAATGTATTATTTCAATAAAGTAAATAAAATAATATCTTAAAAAAAGGTAGATGTCATTCCACTGCAGTAACATCCTAAACTGAACAGTATAAAAGCAAACTCGGCCCTGGAAAAGCAGGTGTGGAGGAGGAGAGACAGCATCAAGAAATTTCCTGAACCTTTTCTGACAAAGACAAGAGGTTGTAGGAAATCTTTGGCTACAGTACCAATAAATCTTGCATCAGACATAAGCTTTCTGGACTTAATTTTCACTTGACAGGGATGTCTTCTTTCCACAGGAGAGCACTAACATGTCTAAGTCTTATGTTCTCCTAAATACCTCTTTGAAATAAGCAGCATAGAAAAGTCTTCATGAAACCAAGGAATTTTGTTTTTTTTCATTTCTCTTCACTCCAAACCTAGAAAAATCAAACTTTTCATGACTCTCTATTGACTGTATAAAGATATTCTCAGTCTGACATACAAGATGTTCTGATTTCCCTTAGTCTCTCAGTGAGCCCTGGCTGTAATTTGGCAGCTCTCAGTGGTCTCTGCAATGTAATTCAGCTGTTGACTGCAACAGCCACCTTCCCGTGTGAAAACATTTCCAAACACAAAAATATGTGGATATAATTGCTTAAAGAAAAACACTGAAACATCCATAAACCAAGACCGAAACAAGTGAAAATACAGTTACAATCACAGAATATGCCCCATTTCTCTCCCCCATTCAAGCCTGAGGAGAATACAGGTTAACTAAGCACAACAGCTGATCTCCTTGGAGTAAAATCTATTGAAAATACAAGTGCTTATTTATAGTTTTTCTAAAGGCCGTTACATTGTAAGTGAGGAGAGTTCAACAGCTATCAGTGTTCAGGCAAGCATTTCTTTAGTGAAAGATCACTAGAATCACATCCAGAGATGATGTGACATGAGTACATCTCACACATTTCCTGCAGAAGTGCGTTCTGGTTGTAGGAAAATCTCCAGAATAAAACTGAATTTTTTTTTTATATTATAATAAGAAAATGTCCTGATGAAGAGAACAAAATAACTCCCTTCCCCAAAAATATTTTTTGTTCTCCAGACTATCCTTTCCTCAAAGGTATGTGGTGCTTTGGGCTCCAAAGCTTTAGGATAAGAATGACAGAGAGAAGACTGAGTTAATCTTGCTCAGAAAAAGGCAAAAAGCATGGGATAGATATGTCTGTTAATTCAAACTTGTCTGTCTCTTCTGCTTTGTTTCCCTTCTCATATTGATAGTAGCAGCTAAATGTGAGTGATTAGCATTATAATCTCTGAAGCATCTGCATACAGCTAAAGATTTTCTAGCCTACCTACAGGATTAGCAGGCCTAGTGCTGAAGTTAATGGAATTGGGTATTAAAATCACAGAGGGAGTTTTGAAAATCACAAGAAGGGTGATCAGCACTTACCCAAGGCTGCTTTTAACTTAGGCAAGAGTTTCTTAGAAGATAGTCAGCAAATTACTCTCCTGAAAATCCTGCAGACCAGTCATATATTGGATCCCATTCACTAGTAGCCTGCTTGGGACAGTTTATTTTAAATTCTTAGTACAACTGCTACTAATAAGCTTTAATTTCCAGTGCTTAGTACTTTTTTCTTCGGGGAAGAATCAAAGCACATCTTCTTTTATACACAGCCAGAATGTACAGATTTGAGTCACTCAATTGCACTAATGTTTTTTCATGAATGTATAACAAGTGGTTGGATAAGAATTAAATACAAGAAGTGTGGATATTTTGTTGCAAGCTTGTAAGTAGTGAAGAGAATAAGTAAAGTGGGAGGCATAATTCCGATGTGGAGAGGTGCAATTCCGCTGAGATTGCTAATGACTGCAAAGCTCAGAGAAATCTAATTAGTATCCTGGAATAGAAGGTCAGATAAGGTCTAATATAAATAGTGTGTAAAACCATAAAAGATATCATGCACACTTAGAACTCAATGTGTCTGGGACCAATCAGTTGGGATACTCAGAATCTGTTCACAGATTATTTTGACTTTCCTGAAGTCTAAAATTTGAGGACTTAAATTTAAAATTATTAGTGTCCCAGAGATGCAAATCTGAAGCAACGCTGTTTCCAGCAAGTCTGGGCCCCCTTACACTATTTCCTTAGATAGGTCTTCCACTTCAAAATGAATGTCAACTTCCCCACCAACTTCTGATCAAAGAATTTTGATATCCTCCCTGACAGATAAATGAGGGAGGAAAACGTGTGTCAGTCAGGAATTTCATTTTTTATGGGCAGAGGTTTCACATTAATACCTGTCATAAGCCAAGGGAAAGGTTGAAGAAAAGACATGTTCAGTTTCCCCCGAGGCCCAGACTGCCACCAGCAGTGGCTGACCCACAACATGACAAGCATGATGAGCAGTGGGAATTCCACACTTTGAACTCCTCCCGCAGGATTTGCCAACTGAGTCTCTGCTGCGGGAACACACTGGTAGCAGCAGTCCTTGTGTACCCAACCAGGCCTTATGTGAAACGATGGAATGCATGGCTGAAATCTTGCATGCGTAAGAGCCTGTGGGCTGGCTGTCCTTTCCCTCTCCTGCCAGTCTGGTCTCCGTGTCAGAAGTGGGTGAGGATTGCTAAAGATTGCTTGGCACAAGAGGGCATAGGAGCTTACTGACTCACTTACATGAACTTCTTTATGGAAGCTGTTACATACATATCCATTGCTACGTTTTAGTTCTCCCACTTGTGCTTCAACCATTAGTCCTAGAAGTAAGAAGTGTACTATTGAGAACAAGATGCTGGAAATCGCAGTAGTTTATGCCAGTATTTGTACACTAGAGATGTTGTATTGCAGAAAGTGTATGAAAAAACATTTAAAGAAGTGACAAATTTTGATATTAAGTAATTCATCTTCTTCCCTTGGAGCCACAGAGAATTGACACATTCATTTCAGACATTTTAATAAGAGCATTAGTGAAACTGATTTCTCAGCAAACCAAGTTGTTGTAATCTCTATTTTTCCATTAAATATACTGCATTTCTTCACTTCACCATCTTTATACAGATACATTTATACATTGTAGTATAATAATTATGACAACAAATACCTTTGAACACTGTGGCCTTTAGGAGCTAGAACTAAACAAACCCCAAGAATTTAACTATTTAACTACCTGTCTCTCAGTGTTACTTTGCACTGAGCAGTAAGGGTGTGGATCTGTGATGTGGTTTAATAATGCTCCCAGAAACTCCTGTGAGCACCAGTTTTGCTTCTGGAGCCCCCAGCTCTGTGACAGTCCTCACCTCACATCCCACTGGACTTCGATACATATTTGCATTTTATCCTCTATAACGAGACAAACCCGCAGGAGTTCTGACAAAAATCTGGAGAAGTGTGGAGCGGGACTGAGAGCACTGATAAATTCATGGTCCAAAGGGCACTGTCCCCAAACCTGAGGGGACCCATGACTGTGCTGCTCAAGAGATTGTTACCCATTTGAGCAAGAAGTATTATGGCAGTGAGCAGAGCAAAAGAATAAGAGGATGGAGAGCATATTCCAGTGTAATTGTAATAATTTATAACTCAGGGTTGTTCTCCTGTTAAAATCTCAAAAGCAGAATATTTTTACTTTCTTATAAATTATTCAGAGTCATTTGCTTTGCTTCGTGACAAGTAACTTCTTTTCTTCAGACAGGATTTTTAACCTGAAAGAATGAAAGTGTTGACCCAGTTATGCCTAACAAACAAAACGTGAAAAGAACTAAAATTAGAAATGGATGAAATAATCTTAGTAGTAGCAAGAAATAAAGCACTTTTTCCCTTCCTGTTCCATCTGAATTTAAAATTGGTAAAGTTATTTCACTAAAAAAAAGAAAGAAAATAGACTTCATAATGAAATAATGCTCAGAGAAGGATGAGGTAACATTTATGGAAATGCTGTACATTATTAATAAAAAAATGTTTCAAAAATGGCCTAAACCAGAATTAAGTCCCTTTCCAGTTCTGCAAAATGTTCCTGATACCTTGCCAGACTCCCATGCCCCATCTGCAGCCTCTCTCCTGCAGACTGAAACCCTTGTCATACATGGCATGAATTTCTGAGATGGGCTTGAGGGCAATGTACAGGAATTGAAAAAGTATATACCATTTGGTATTTAAGGGGTTACAAATGCTCTTGTGGCATCATTCCCCAGACTGGAGTAGTAGATGTAGGACTGGATCTACCCACTCCCAGATTCAGGAGAATCCTGAAAAGGAAATACTAAAAAGGCTTAATGGAAAATCTGTGCCCCTTTTAACCTTCTGCTATATTCAGTGCTAATGCATGGGATGTTATTAATGTATTGATTGCCTTTTCCATTAAAAGAGTCTGAAACAGTTAACATAGGTCAAAAAATTACTTCCCTTTTAAGACCTAGAAATCAAGACATTAAAAATTATAAGACTTTCTTAAAATTCCTAAAGCCATAGTTAAAACATTTAATGGGTAACAGTATTTTAAAAAAAAAAAAACCTTAAAATCCCACTAGGATCAAGTATTTAGGCTTTATTATCTGAAGTGCTTCAGAAACTGGTAGTAAACAACACTTAATTAGACAGATTAAATAAGAAGATGTTTGTTTACATTATTCTATAAAGGAAAGAATCCCACAAGTTTTGCAATGTGAACTGTTTACTCTTCAAAGGAGTTAACAGAAACAGAGTGCCAAGCAGTTTCTTGTCTACTCACTGGCGACAGTTACGATCACGTTCAAGATAAGAGAGGGGTTGTATATATTTAAATGACTTGCAGTCCTTGCTTGTACATTTTAAATTGGCCAAATGCATCTACGTTTCATTTCTCCTCAACCACTCTTCACAGTATTTGAAATCTGTATTAGTTCATAACTCAGTTCCCAAGATGTTTGGACTACTATGGAAAGGCAACATAAGATGGGAGTTTAGTCTTCTCTCTGTGAGATATAAAAATGGAGCATATCTCCTTGTGCATATACATTTCCTTCTTGGCTAAGTATTTTGCTGATTTTGTTCTATTTATAGCAGTTTTCAGGGTTTCAGTAATGCCCAGTTAAAATATCCAGCCAAATCTTTTCTGAATTGGGAGCTGTGGACTCTTAGAGGTCTTCCTGCTTGCAATTTAAAAGAATACATTGGAAAAACTATGAAGTGACCAATACTTTTTGTACCTTATTTACTTTGGATATCAGACCTAAACTTGGCTGTATTTATGAATACTTTTTTAGGTGTTTAGAAAAGTAGTTGTTGGACAGCAGGGAACCATTTCACTTGCAGCTGTTTATTTAGTACTTATCATTTTAACAGTTCAGGAAAAAGAACATTTTCCAGCCTGATTTTTTACAAGAATTTCCACTCACTACAAACTATCAATACCTCCACCAGGTCAGAAATATAAAGCTGGCCTGATTCTCCTTACTTTATAATTTATTATGATGTTTTGGTAGCTGGTAGTCTCAGCATGTTCAGTGCAGTCAGTGAAGGAACTCATGTACACAATTAGCAATGTACATAGTGGCTCTGAAAACGATTATAACATCAGGATTCTCAACTGTATTTTGAAAACATAATTTCTGTGTGAAGAACCTCAAACTTACAAAGAAAGAAAGCAAGCCAGCTGCATGGCAGGCAGTGATAAGCACAACTGAAAATCAGGCTGCGCCAATATAGAATTGTAAGCCTTTTATCTGCATTTTAAACCTTAGGAAATTTCCTCCAAAAGAGGAAGGCATAAATATCTTCTTCATTTAAATGGCTGCTACTTGATATCCTGATGAACAAGAAGGTTTTGGGTTGGACTTTTGTTTAGCTTGGGTTTTAATTTTTTTTATTTCTTCCAGTCCTTGACTGCTGTGTTCACACTGGCTCAGATGTTATGCTTTTCCTGTGAGAAACCTGCACAGGTTTCCTGAATGTAGGAGATTAGTACTGCTTTGGGAACGACATCACAGATGCAGTGAAGATAAGTGGATTTGTGATTGAACTATCCCCTTTCTTCCATATTCTTCTCCTTTCAGCAAATGAAAGAGAAGCTTTCTGGATAAAATTAAAGTGGAAGGAGGAAGAGCTGAAATAATTTTCAGAAAACTGATCCAAGCTAGGGCAAAGTGTCCCACCGATGTCACCAAATAATACGTAAATTCCCAAATTATTACGTCCTTGCCAACGAATGTAATTTTTTCACCTTCTTCAGTTTCCTTACTTAGATTTACAGTGAATATTTGTATAATTCATGCCCTGTTGATAAGGGAAATGGTTGCCATTGATTGCAGTCATTGGAGATTGGAACTTTTGATCCCTTTTAAAGAAAAACTAATTACTGCTGTGCCATAATGCAGTATCTGGACAGATGAGATGGGTAAAAAAAGGCACTTGCCATGATAGGCAGGACTCAATCAGAGGTAACTATCAGGATGTCAGAGTCTGGTCAGTGGAATAGCCACCAAAGCTTTGGAAACTTGGTACTAGTTCATGTTTGGGAGACTTTTGCATTTACTCCTGCATTTTACTTGTTAGAGCCACAAGTGTCCTTTGAGGGGTCTGTTACTCCAGCATATCAAAGATTGTTCACAGACCTAACACTAGGCATGGACTTAAACAACTTGCTGATTCAAGGTTATGATCAAAGTTTTATTCCTGAGGAAAAAAAAAAATGTTTCTTCTGTAGCATGTAGTCAGAGATGCATTTAAGCTCACCTTGACTGATGTGTGCCATCCCTAGCATATAAAGGAAATGCTTACATAGTCATAGCTACCTTTATTTTAGAGACGTGACTGTGGCACTTGCTGCACTAATTCCCCAGGATATTTATTTATTAAAAAAATTACTTCCAGAGCCTTTTAGTGCATTGACCTTGTTTCAGGGTTTAGCTGGGAGGAGGGAGAGCTGAGTTTTTTCCTTAAGCACTGCAGGGGATTTCTGTCAGGTTGCTTTAACACTTCCCTTCAGATTCTTGCCAGGCTTTCAGGCTAAAGAATTTTAAGATGTAGCTAGCCATCATCACATAGGTTTTTGCATAGTCTCTGTTATTTTATGAATCTAAAATTCAATTGTTTTTCAAGCAAAGACAAAACAACAGCATGCAAATATAAAGCTATCAGATCAGAATAATAAATGCATGGAAAAAGATAACCTCTCATGTATGAGATCTGTATGACCTCTCTGTATGACACTGCACGGACTGGCTTCAAGCATTATATCAATTGTCTGTCCAAAGATCTGGAAAGGAATTGTACCTCTATAGAATAGGAGAAGGAAGAAGTGAAATGTATTGAATACTGTTGTATTGTGAAATGTGTTGAATACTGTTGAATTTTCTTTGAAAAACTAGAGTGTTCTTAAGTAGCAAGAGACCAATTTTAGCAATCATGAAAATATTTTTATGCTCTACAGCTGTGATAGTCTTAGCCATCCTTACTCTACCCAACCATGACCCAAGTGTGTTAGCACTGCAACTGCTATTGCCACATCTTTAATTGTTTCTTCCTGAGTGTTTCCATGTACAAACAGACAGATATATAGGAAATGCATACAGGTAATTCCTGAACCTCCTTCTCTGACTGTAGAGAATGCACCTACCATAGAGTGGCATAAGATGCATAGCGGGGTTTGTAGTGGGGATTACCAAATTTGAACCTCTTTCATTCTCCTAAAATAACTGGTTACATCCAGGCCATGAGGAAGTCCCTCATGTATTCCCAGATAAGCATGCTACGGCAGTGATTCAGGATTCATGTTAAAGAAAGCCTACTGACATGGCAGCATCCTCCCTCATCTGGCAGGGTACCAGGTTCATCCTGTGTGGTTACTGCCTGAACCTTGAACTCTATCCCTCACCTCCCTGTCACCGCTCCTCAATTTCACACAGGGCTGCCACATCCGGAAAGGGGATATACAGCCCTGCTCACAGATGGGGCTTAGGCAAAGTGTTCAGCTTCATGGCATTTCTGTGCTAATCCCTGAAGGCCTTTGGATATCCCCTTGCAGCAATGCCCGTACACAGACTAGTGCCACTGCTAACCCTGCTTGGCCAGACAGAAGCTTAGATGCCCAGGGTTAAATGCCAAGAAGATTTTAGCGGTCGCTAACTACGTGTAGGCAGGTGAAAATGTACAGCACTGCAAAATCTAATTCCACCGCCTCTTGCTTTTATTAGTGTCTCAAAGAGGGGCTGGGTTATTCTAACTGCAGTGTTGATACATCAGTGTGAAGTCTAAAATCAAGGCATTTGGAGAAATCCTCCATTACTTATATTTTTCAGGAAAATAAAAGCAGTTGCATCATTCTTAGCAGAGAATGGAAAGAAAGCAATAAATAACACAGCTGTTCAGTGGTAACTAGAAAAGAACAGTCAGACTCAAAGCTTGCTATGTCTATTCACAGTGAAGAACTTAGGAGAGAAAAGATTATTATGACCCTGCTAAGTGCATATTCTGAGGACAATATTTCTGGTAAAATTCTAGGGTTATCTCTTAAAATGGGTGATTGCTAACCATGTTAACTAGACTCAATTTTATCATTCTATGTCTATATGCAATGTGGTGCTATGTGCAATTTCAGGCACTCATTCCATCTCAAAGTAGACTTTATCTGGATTGCTGTCACATCCCAAACTGTCTGCACTTTTGTTAAAAGAATTACTGTTCCTGTCATCAGCTCAGTAAGAACAGCACCAGGAAATAAGCTACCTCTAAATGAAGAGATGAAGTCTATTGTTCACAAGGCTGGTGAAATATTAGTGAAACATACAGCAGATAGGCTGTTTGGAACTAGGAGTTAGTGCCCTTGATGGAGTTCCAAAATGCTGCCTGGCATTTCTGATGGTGCACTGGCATCCTGTTTGCTGTAAGATCTTATGAACGTCATTCAACCTCTCTATACCTCAGTTTCTTCATCAGTAAAATTATGACAATTGTTTTCTACTGAAGTTTCCAAGTGATAGACTTAATTGTCACACACTGCAAAACACTTAGAGATCTCAAATTGAAACATAGTTCAGAAATGCAAAGTATTATTGCTGTTAGAAGTCCATTACAGCTCTGTTTTTTTGTCCAAACTGGTACTTTGGTACGTGCAGCTAGACAGCTTCTAATGTTATCTTGATTCACAAAGCACTTTTTGTGTGAGGTTTGACTCACAGTAAAATGCCAGTTGGAATTTTTTCCTCAGGAACTCACTGGAGCTTGGCTTACAAAATCTGAAAATTAAATCAACCAAAATAGGTCAAACACAAAACTATATGTCCTTATGTGTCCTCTTGTCCTCTTTTAGCAGTACAGAAGATAGTTTTTGTTTTCTTTTCTGTAAAAATTGGGCTTGTGTTTCTTAGCTGGCTATGGTAACTGTATCACAGTTACATTTTGAATACCTGCTCATGCAAGTTTTCATTCCCTATTAAATATAGTTTAAAATGATAGGCTCATCTGTTAGTCGTCCAGAAATAACGTGCTGGGTATACAAGCAGCTGATGCTACTGAATGCGACACAAGAGTGGATCGTTGTGTTGCAGCTTCTTGGTAGCCATCACTACAGAGATATTTTCAAACCTTAAAAAAGGGACAAAGCATCTTAAATACAATCAAATGTTAATATAAGCTGCAATTTTGCATTTACTTTCCCCCTGTAGCTAATTCTTTAGGAATTTATTCCTATTCACATAATCCCTTAAGTTGATATGTTTATTCTGTACCTAGTTTGCAATTTCAATTCATTCCTATGCCAAGTACGTGAAGGTGCTGCTTAAATTAGTACTTCAGTATTATACATTTCTGAATTGGTTGTTCAGTGCAGTTGGAATGCAGTGAAGACACTTGTTAATATTTGAGGTGAGAAAGGAGGTAAACAGGGAAACCATCTATACCAGTCAGAGTCTAGCTTTCTTGTTATAAGATATTATAATTTATTTAAACTCAATCAATACTTAATCTGGAGTTTAAATTCTGCTAAAGATCTGTGGCATGGCTAAAAGCAGCTGGTGCCAGGGAATAAAATTTTCTTCAGGCTGTGATTCTGATGAATTTATAATGCGCTCTAAGGGTGATGCATTGACCTAAATTCACAAAAGCACTGCTATTCCTATTTATTATTATGAAAGGTATCCTACCTGCAGTTTTGTTCTTTCAAATGTTGTGTGGCTACATGGAAAAGATGACAGGTTGCAGTGAGGATGACTGGAGAGGAAGGAGCTGCATGCACATCCCTGGCACGTACTGGCTGCCTAGGTTAGCAGCCCTGGGGTTTGGAGGGCACTCCCAGGCAGGAGGGCAAATCCCTGGCAAGGGGTGGGGAGGCACAGGACAGCTGGAGCCCCCTTCCACCCTTGCTTCACCAGAGGATGCTTCACCCAGCATTTTCTCCGAGGCTTTGTCTGTGCAGCCTGTAACCACAGACAGGGTGGTGCCTCACTGTAATTCCATGATTTGATGCAGGAATAATTTCAGCGCTGTAAAAACCCAGCAAATATTTGAAGCCAGCAGTGAGGGCACACTTCCTGAGAGGTGTGTGTCTGTGGTGATCACTTGGATTTGTTTTGTTGGTAACAAGGATGATGTTAAGGCAGGAAGAGGACAGGTTTGTTGAAAATTGCTTCTCCTGTTTTATTTTGTTTTGTTTTCCTCCAGTAGCCTTACAAGGGATTTAGAGTTAGGTCTAGGGTTTGGTTTTCTGTTCATGGTTCTTTAGAATCCCTCAGGTCCAGCCATCACAGGACAGTACCTATGAGCGACTCACATTGAAGTGGATGGGAATTGCACACACTGATCTCTTGTAATGATCAGGCCACTTAATTTTTTCCATTGCATTTGGTAAGCTTTTTCTCTGCATCATCCAAGGGCCTTTCCTAGTAATGCCTTCCCAGTGACCAGCATCCTTATCCAAGCATTCTTTGTTACCTTTAGAGTTTGCAGTCATATTTGTCTATTTTTGTGAAATGCCATGTGTTTTAGCAGATTCATAAACATGGGAAACTTGTGTGTTTTTTAAAAGCAGAGTGAATAAGGGAAATATATGATAAATGAGGCTGACAACCCTCCCCACTTCTTTCATGGTGTGATATGGATGCCTCTTGTGTAAAAACCATGAGAGCACAATTATATTTCTTTATTGGTACCTCACCACTTCTCAATTGCTGCTTTTCCATGCAAAATGTCCAAAGAGGACACTCAGCTCTGCATTGTTTATCTCCTGTGCTCTCCTGCCTCCCTTTGGGGCACAATATCAGACACAGTCTTCAGCATGTCTGTTCTCATTGTATTTTGTGCCCACCTCTTCCCATATTGCTGCTGTAGTCAAATGGCTGTTGTGATTTATGCCAGAATAACTGTGGGATAGAAGAAATTCACAGACTTTAAAGGTATTAGCCTGCTTTTACTGCAGCACAACCGACAGCTGTACCTAGCACTGTGACCTTATCCCACCCCCGTGAGGCAGCATCCCAAGCCATGCTGCTTGGGAAGAGCAGTGCTGTGTGCTTGCTGAGCTCTGCTCCTTGGGGCCAGCCCAGAGGATGGGAACAGCATGCAAACACAGCCTCTCAGCTGGAGCAACTGTTTGTTTCAGCTCTAGCCTTTACTTAAAATGTGAAGCTATTAAACAGAAATACAAAGACTTGGAGCTCAAACTCATACCTAACTAGCTTGGAGAGCTGGGTTTGTAGATACAACTGTGTTTTGCAGTCTGGCACCAAGAAAGTCTGGATTTCCACTTCAGTTTGTTTTCTTCTAATGGTCAAAGAGAGTACTCCAAGATCCAGATGCAAGGGTGCAGAAATACTTACCTGTTGTAAAGATTATTTATAGAGGTCTCAGACCTCCCCTCTCCCCAGCATAACAGTCTGATCCACATCACAGCTTTGAACTCTGTCAAGCACAGCTCCAGATCACAGGGGATCACTGGCAAAGTAATATCCAAAAACTGTGTTCTGCCTGGCAGAGTAATAGATCGGGAACATCTGCAATTAAATATCTGGAAGAAATAATGAAATAGAGAAAGACAACCGGAACTTCAAACAAAGGACTAAAGTTGTATCCTCCTCCTTATCATGATGGTTTGACCAATTGAATCTTCCTAATTTGTCTTTAATGACTAATTATGTATTTTTTTCTATAATTTTGTTACAATTTATGATATATCTTGCTTTCTCACATGATAAAAATTATAACCTTCATATTTATGCTTTGGTTAATGTCCTTGGCATTTCTATTGCAGCCAGGGGAAAAGTGGACTGAAGCTAGTTCATGAACATGCCTAGAGAAATGCATATTCCTTGCCCCACAGAATGCCAGCTGATGGCTGTAACAGATGAATAAAATAAAAGTGGAATATAGTTTGGGAGAGACAAACTGCCAAAAAAACAAGTGTGTTCATAATTTTTAGCTAATCAAGAATAGCAGTAGTATTTTGCTTACTTGCCTAATCATGATTAGGTGCCAGTTTTCTGTTCTTGTAAGAGAAGAGGTAAATTTCAAGCCTTTGATTTGAAGGAGGCTGAGGGGGGTGACAGTGTTTCCATAGTTTTACCAGGCAGGCCTACAGACCAATTTCTGTCCGTAGTTCACCAAACTGTACAGTAATGTTTTTTTCTTCCCACAGTGCCATGAAAAAACTTCTGGCTTTAGTTCATGTGTGAAACCTTTTGCACAACAAAAGTGGTTTCTTGTGGCCAGTAAGACTAAATGTTCTAAGCATTCCAGGAAGTGTATAAATGGATTGGTACCCTTCCTAGGTTTATGGAGCCTTCTTTCTTTCTTTTTTCCCTCATTATTTTTTTTTCTCATTTATGCTCTCTTCATCTATGCAAAGTCCAAGCAGAGTACAGTTTGAAAATCCCGACTATCATTTTCCCATTTTCTTGGGTTTTCCTTAGTTATATTTTCTGAAAATAAGTTGTTTCAGTAAATGCAACCTAGTAAATGATCTTAAATTATTTCTTACTGTCCAGGCTGGTATTATAACATGAAAATTGTTACTTAGAATCTCCCACGCCCCCAGCTGCTGCAGACCTATGTCTCCACGGTGGGGAGAAACTGAGCACAGCTCTTCCCCAGCAGAGTCTGCAGGCCAATCCACAATGTGGAAAGCAGAGTTTACAAAAAGAAGATTTCTCATCCTTTGTTCACAATCCTGCCAGATTCTGTTGTAGTGATGGTCAAAACGAACTAAAATGGTGATTTTATGTTGATGGGTAGGCATATGTCTATGTGGAAACCAGATGAGAAACTGTTCAGGCCAAAACCATTAAATCTCAGCTCATCTCAGGATTCTAGCAAACAGCCATCCCATTTCTTTGATCTATATTTGACTCTCAACGTATGTTAATAAGACATATATGTTGGGCATTGGCATTTTCTCCTGTTGAACAAGGGTAAACATTGCATTTGTCTCAGTAAAAATATACTTCAATAGCTGGGAGAAAAGTGGAGATTTGTTATTTTTGCAGTTGTAGAAGACATTTAGCAGCTGTGTTTATACTGGCAGACAATTTGGATATTAGGTGGCAGGACAGAGAACTGCAGATGTACAATATTGTACAGACATTGTGCACTTACAGTCCCTTTCCAGGGAAACATGTTATTTTATATTTCCCTTGGTTTCATTAATCACATTTCATGATGTATCTCACTATTTCAACCCATTTCCCAAGATTCATTCTTTTTTGGTCTGTTTGTGTAGTAGTTATTGATGTATATTTCAAGAAATTCCATCTCAAATACAGATAATTAAGTTCTTTTTTGCTCCAAGAAAGAAAATTAGGATGGCCATAGGGCCATCTGATTACTGATTACTGAGACTACCTGTACCAATATACCAACATACCACTGGCATGTCTACCACACCAGAAAGATATTTAGCCTGCTTTTGGTCAGAAAAGGATTCATACTCTTCCTTGGTATTTAGAAATTAAACTCATTTCCTGAAAGTAAAAATATGTTTCTCATCTTGACCTACAAAGGGAAACAGCTGCTCTTTTCTCTGTTCTTGAAGTTCTCTAATCCCTTAACAGGCTTTGTTTTGGTTTTACAGGTGAATCCCTTAAACAATAGCAATGATGGCCCATCTGCTGGGAGAAATATGCTGCTATAAACAGTGAGGAATCCCCTGTTAGAGGGCTGAGAGCCTGAGGAACCTCGGTGGATGGGATGTATCCCCAGGCCTTTTTTTGGCATTAGCTCTACATTTAAATAATGTCATTAGGGGTTCCTGAATAAATTTGGCTTGTAAAGTGCTGCTGTGGGTGCCCTTTGAGCCACCTCACCCTGGAAGGGTCACCTGGTGTCATTGTGCTTCCCCTGTAGCTCCCTTGCCCATGGTCCACAGTCCTGCTGCACTGTCTGGTGACAGACCACGTATCTGTTTCCTATATGGATGTCTGGGTGTGCTGGAGAGAAGTTAAAAAGGGAAAGAGCTTCTGCCAAACTTTTGATCTTCTTTGTCTAAAGAACTGGCTGTGCAGGAGCTCTGGCCTGGGAGGTGAGAACAAAAGAGCTGCAAGGCACACTTTGTCCTGGCTGAGTCTGGGTGTCATGCTAGGTAAGGTTTTTTGTCTTGGGGAACAGAGAAAAGCAGTTCTACTGACCTCTAAATAGAAGCAAACCCAAAGAATTCACTATACAGAGAGTATATGAGTTATCCAAGATGGTATGATCAGCAGATTGCTTGAAAAAACCACAAGCCCCGCCCAGTGCCTCTTCTCGTGACTGGTTCAGAATGCTAAATATAACCTGGCAGTATTTTTCCTAGGGATAAATGAAAAGCAGACAAAAATGAGGTCTGTTTATGCTACGTGCCTTAGCCACACCTAAGGAAATGCAACTTGTTTTCAACCTTTTTGTTTGGAGCGTATCTGTGAGGCTCCGTCCACCACAGTGAAAGTAGCAAACTAGTGTGTAAGCATTGTCCTCATGTTGCTGTGAGTTGTGTGGAAAGAGATGGCCCCAGGCACCAGAGGAGAAGACAGGGTGGATTTTAGGCAGTGCTCAGCAATTTGCAGAATACTGAAATCTCAAAAAGAGTTTTACTTCCAGGAGGGTCTTGGAGTTTGGATTTGGGAGGAGAGGACTCTGATGGTCACATTTTTATTTCTAGAAACCAGTAACATATATTTTATATATTCTCGAAGAGTAAGTGGTTTTCAAAGGTACCTTTGAAGCTGGTGACAGAACTGGAAAATTAATGCAGCTCTGGGAAAACTGATACACGTGCCTTAGTCTAAAAGTCATTTATACAAAGAAAATAAAATGTCACTATAATTCATGCTCTTGTAGACCCCGTGATTCTGCCTTCTCTAAAATGCTTGCTCTTTCTTGCGATCTTTTCCATGTCCCACTCTCTCTTTCTACAACATTCAGGTGCAGTTTTTCTTATGTGATGATGCTTATACAACTTATGCTTAACACAACCAATTAGAAGCTGTCTCTGGCCAAACAACACAGGCAGAAGACTGGAACTATGACCATTTGCCAACCTGCTCCCCACATATACAGTATGAGGTTAGTTGTATACAGTATAATTTACTGCTGTTAAATAACCTATAAATGTCTAGTCCAAGCCTGCAAAAACAAATTAATGAAATATCCATTACAAGATCTATCAATATGTACTGTAATTCCCACTCATTTCAAATATGTTGATTCCAATTTTTTCACTTAATTCCCATGATTTCTTTCTATGTGTTCATCTGGAAAGCACCTACCTTTCTACTGCAAATAACTCAAAGATTCTCCCTAGTAACAACAGGCTCCTCTGGTTACTTGCTCTACTTTTACACTGCAGCCCTCTACCAAGTGGTTGCTGTTGCTGAGCCATCATTGTCACACATCTGAGCATTCCCAAGGTGGCTCAGGAAAAGGAAAGAAGTGTGACTTGCCCTGATTTGCTTAATGTTCCTTATAGCTCTTTTCTAACATACCTTTTTTTGCTCTCTTCATGTCCCTGTCCTCCAAGGTTTTGCATTCTCTCCCCTCAACATGACCTAGGCCTGTGTCCCTTGCTGGTGCCTTTGTTGACTCCAGTCCCTGCTCCAGTCCTCTGGTTTGCCCTCCCTCGCAGGGCCAGAGCTGCTCCTGATAACAGCATGTGAAAAGAGATGCAGCAGGCTGAACGTGTGTTGTACCAGTGCCGTGTGAAGTCACTTTCTCAGCTGCCATTTGGGCAGGTCTCTTCCGTTTCAGAGCTGCGCTTCTGCAGATGGCTCAGCCACCAATGCCCTGCAGAAACAGAGTAAGTTAAATCTCTTACAAAAGATTTAACAAGGGCCTAACTGACCGATCACTGAACACCACACCTGGAATCATTTAAATTTTAGCATTTCTAGGCGTGTGTTTTATTTTTCCTTTTAAAATAAACCTAGGAAGTGGCTAGGTTAATGCACACGACCTTAGCCTAAAGGATAAACAGCCAAGCCAATAAATATAATGTGCAGGCTCCTACCTATTCTTGTCTGTACAGGCAATCATCTATAGCACCTGTATCCTCTCTCGTAGAGGTTTTATGACCAACACATTAAAGTGCACAGAAACAGAAATGCTGGTTGAGTGCCATGTATTCAAGTTAATTTTCCCATAGGAACTAAGTATTTACTTGCTGATTGTCTGTATATGACAATCACGTTATTCTTTTTAAATGTGGAATTAAAATATTGCATTTGTCTAGCTGTTTGAATTTTAATTATCATAAAACTTAGTCTGAATACAAGGGACTGTCTGTGTTTCAAGTACTGAGGAGGAGGGAAGGTGCAAGGAAAGCTGTTTCAGTATCCCTGACCAGATCAGCTACTCACATTCTCTGGCTGCCAAAAGTCTCCAAGAGGATTCTGTAGTGGTGGTGCCAAGAGGAGTTAAGGCTCATGAAATAGGCTGGTAACCCTTTACACTGCAGTGACTATGCACCTAGCCACCTACAGGGATCTGCTGAACAGAGCAGAGAGTCAGAACAAGTGTCTAGTCTGGCCCCACAGCTATTGATTTCTCTTTACTGTCATTTACTCAAATAAAAAAGAACCTCAAACTCCAGCTGTTAGCTACTTCAGGGTCTATGTAAGCAGCAGAAAAATCAGAAACATTTGCATTTCTATCCCTGTTTCAAGCAAATACACCCTATCAAGAGAGGGCAAGGAAACACAAGGATATAGCTCTAGTTTATTTTACTTGAAGTGATCAGACCTGGAATGGTGAGAAGGAAATCCAAACCCCATTCCTACCCCCACACCCTCCAAGACACAAATATTTTCTTTTTGCATGATTCTCTTAGAACAACATAGGTCCCAGTGGACTCTGTGCTTTGGCTTGGTATGCCTAAAAGGCACACAAGGAAAAACGTGGATTTTGCACTTGAAAATCAAAATGCATCTTCTGGCAGGCACTATTCTAGCTGTGAGATGTGAAATTAATTCTATGAGTTCATTACTTCATAACAGAGTGCAAATATGCTCTTTGATATTTTTCATCCATAGTTCAAAAAATGACAGTGATGCTATATTGTTGAATTGCAGTGCTTATCACTAAGATCTGTTATTGTTACAGCCATGAGTATCTCCTGTATGTATACTGATGTATATTTAACCCCACTAAAGCAAGATGGCAGAACCAGTCCCTCTTTATATCCAAAAGAGATTGCCAAGTGTGGTATTTGCTCTAATTGGCTTCTGGGGATGTGCCTCAATAATCTCCAATTGCAGGTTACATACAGTATCTATAGTATTTTAGTGAAACATAAAGCAACTGATAGGAAATGTCATTCTGTAGTTTAGAGGAATTCTGCTGAGTTTAATAGAGGATGATTGAATCTGATAAAAGCAGAATTTTGAACACACCAGTGATCCAAAAGTAAGGCAAACAGGGAGCTGAACAGCATGGTCTTTTAACAAAGTACATTTTTACATCTCTTGTGTGAATCGCCTCTGACAGCATGGCCATGGAGGGAGAGGGGCAGCAGGAGGCAGCAGAGTTGGGCAGTGGAAAGGGAGCTGTGGTTAAGGCAGTGGCTTTGGAGACCATCTGACTGGGTTTGTTTTCTGTCCCTGCCTAAGAAAGTCATTTAGGAGATGTCTGTGGCACAGTGCCAGTCTGCATTTAGTTTGGCTACTAAAAGCAGCTGCTTCTGCTGCACTCACTAGGAGCAGAAGTGGACAGTTTCTCCCACTGGCTCTGCCTTGTCTGTCTGTGAATGGCAGGAATAATGTTTCTTCCCCCTGACCCTGCTCAGTGCATGCCATCCCAGTGTGTTGATATGAACAGGAGGCCAAGCTTGCAGGTCCTGGTCTTCTTAGGCCCCTCTTGGCAGTAATTGCTTTTGCCCCAGAAACAACTGGTATAGGATTTAGTTCCCAGAGCTAGGAGATTTTTGTTTTGCTGCTGAAAGTTGACTTCTGCTCTCTTATGGATTCAGTGTATAGCTGATCTACCAATTAATTTCATGCCTGATTGCAAAGTTTCTTGTAACTTTTACAATCCCTTTAATCACCGTGACCAGATCCTTGTTTATGCCGTAACCCTCTAAGAGGAAACAGTATCCAGCCACAGCTTTCTTGCTATCTAGTCAAAAGGGATAGAGAGAGACTTGTCTTGAATAATATATAAAATCCAATTTAATATTAATTCTGTTGTAATATTCAATTCCAGAAGCATATATGGAAGCAAATATTAATCCATTAGATTCTTTGTAATTATTTGAACTATTTTTATTAAACATATTAGAACTATAAAGTATTAAGCTTTAAATTTAATACAACTATTCTTAAAAATTAATGTTACTGTATTATTAAAGTTACACTCATGCATTCAAAACGAAAGCGTTTTCACCCTAAAAATTTCTTTAGCAGAATGTAGCAAACAAGGGGGAAAAGAGTTAAATACTTTTGTATCAATTAGATTAGCTAATTAGTTAATCTAATCAAGTGAGGAAAAAGGTCTTTTCAGATTTTAGTTATCTTTTTTACCTAGTCTTGAACTGATGCAACAGCTGAATGTGGTTGCTCTGAAAACTGGGAAACTTTAAGAAAAAAAGGAGATGTCTAAACATGCCCAATGCAAATATTGTCAATGGAATGGAAATGCTAGTAAAAAAAAAAATAGTAGTTGGGCTTTTTTCCCTTGTCTTTCTACTTTTGAACATGTAGTGAGAGGAAGAAATGTCTTCAGATGTAGGAAAACCTATTCAAGGAAAAAAAACCACACCACATTTTCCCTTTAACATTTTGGAAGACAAATTTACAATTATGGTTTCAGTTAAAGATGTAAGAAAGGCCTTTTCATCTTTTCAAGCTGTGAAGTTCTGTCCTCAGTCTTAGTGCTTATGACTTTTTTATTTCTCCAAGTCCTGAATGGGGTTTGTAGAAAGGAAACTAAGACAGATAGAAGGAAGCAAGAAGGAACATGACTCTAGGGTTTACTGTTCAAAGCACTCACCTAAAGAGAAGAGAAAAATGTTGTATACTGGTGTCTCTTTCAGAGAATATCTATGCCTTCTACCACAAATATCACTAGATTAAAACGAGGGGTTAACTACATAGTATGATTGGTTGGTTCTTATTTTGTTTTGATGCAGTGGGTTTATTTCATAGTTTGCTGCATCACAATGACATTCATGTGACAATATTCAGATTGCACACTATTTAGTTGTTTCACGGTGCCTTTATGAACTGCTTCGCACATGCTTCAGTCAGTGTTACCTTTCTTTCCTACGCTAGATATATTTTGATCAGATGCTGCTTCTGTTCAATGTTAGTGTTAAGCCAGAGTCATTTGTCTTGGGGTTTTGGGGTTGGTGGTTTTTTGGGTTGTTTTGTTTTGTTTTTACTTCCTTCCTTTGGTGTTTGTTCAAGAAACAAGACCATTAGCATTTCACGCTAGCCCTTTGGTAGGCCATCTGCTTCTGTGAGAATCATGCTGAGTCCTGGATCTGCTCAGGATGAGGGATACGTAGAGGAAACATTAGCTAGAGAGTGTTGCGGGGTCGAGAGCCTGAAATGCTGTGCCGAAAAGGCAGGGCTGTGTGAAGACATGCAGGGGGTACTGCCTTGTTAAAACTAACAATACGAAAATGGTTTACAGAAACCTTGAGCCACCCATCCATGTTCCATTAGCTGGGCAGAATCTCACCCTGGGGCGCAGCACGCTCCCACGGCCTCTCAGGTGCCTTTGCGTGGGGAGCCGCGTGGCCGAGGCGCCGCCGGGCCCGGCACGGCCTGACAGCCAGAGCTGCAGGGTGACAGATCTTCCCCTGCCTCTCCCTGCTATCCATTATCCATTCACAGCCATTAACTGTTCACGCAAGTGCCCAGTCAGGCTACGGATGAGAAGAGCATTAATTGGTGGTCGCATTCCTTAGCGTCTGACAATATTGATGTTTACCCTGTTTTCAGGTCTTCAGTCTTTTAAGCCATTTATTATTTCTTCCATTTTGATGATACACGGGAATAAATAAGAATGACTGTACTTTCTAGTTTGAATTTTGGGCCATTCTTTTTATTTAGAAGCTTTCTTTCATTACAATAAAACCTTTAGTTTGGAAAACATTTAGTTCAGTTTTCCATTTTGTGGTATTTCCCCATTAAGATACTGCTCAGCTGAAGTAACATGGTTTAATAACTTCTCTAGCAGGATCAAATAGGCAAGCCCCAGCTGTACTGATGATGATTAAGGGTGGGAGTCATGCTGTGAAAGAGTGACTAAGTGCTGTTATTGAGATCTGACAATTTTCGTGGAAGATGGATTTGATAACTCTATAACAAGCATATTTCAGTGAAATGACCCAATTTTAGAAGATTAGTGTATTTTCCTAAATTCAGTAAGCCTTTATAAAAATCTCATATCTAGAAATCTGTAGGAGTTCTCTGAAAGGAATTCTAAAAAAAGGGAAACTCTAATACCTACCTGGCAGTCTCAGGAAACTGTGGTACAGAGGGGCATCCTATAGGAGCACGGTCATTTTATGTTCTGGGTCTGTGAAGGCGTGTAAGATTAGTTGATGCTGAAGACAGTAGGAAATCACAATGAAAAAAAGGATCCTGAGAGTTCAGCACTTGACAACATTCTTAGAAAAGTGAATGCCTAACAAAGCTTCAAGTTGGTCTTGCTCTTGTAAGCAATTAATATGGCCATTATAAGTAATGGTTTTTATGAGCTGGGAAAGCTATCTCACTTGAACAAATTAATTACACAATACTTTGCAATTCTTATGCTGATACAGATTAATAGTTAGGCATAACAATGATACAGGTTATAACAAGAATACAAATGGGAGTTGCAATACAACTGAACAGTGGATAGCCATAGGCCTTATGAATGTGGAAGAAAACAGTAGTCTTTTTAATAGCTATGAGGTATGTTACATGGTTTAAAACATTTGTAGTTTCAGGCATAAAAATGCTTTGCCTGAAACAAGTAGTTTGGAATTCCCTCTTTTGCAGCTAATCAAATGGAGGCTCAGTTTCAGTCTTGTGTAACCGAGAGGGATTCGGCTCCTCCTTTATCCCCGTCCCTCCCACTCTGGGATCCTTTTTGCATTTGTAATGGGACTTTTATCAACAAATCAGGTTTCTATTCAATGACAGACTCGGGCAGGGCTAGCTGGTGGCCCAAATCTTGAATCCAGTATGTAAGGTGCTTCCACTGACTCTGCATTTATTCTTGAAGGAAGGAAGGAGCAGTTGTTCAGGGAGTAAAAGATCCCAGGCTAAGTCTTAGGAAGGAGGAGGGAAGGCTTCATGCCCATCCATGGCCCTGGAGAACCCTGAGCTGCTGATGATGTTGTGTCTGGAGGGGAAGACATGAACAGTGACACAATTACACCAGATCTGTGGCTGTCGCTCTCAGGAAGCAGTCAGGAAATTGCCCTCAGTCCCAACTGGCTCCTGAGCAGAGTTCTCCCTTGTGGCTGCTGAGTGAAGACCACCCAAACACACTGCTAGTGAGTGTCCCAATCAAATCCCTACGTTTTTATCTTTTACCTCAAACAAACAAACAACAACAACAATAAAAAACCAAAAAAACAAATAGAAACCCCCCAAACAAAACCTCCCACCCCTGAGTTAATAAAAGATGCATCCTGAGGTTGTTTCAACAGCATTTTCATCCTTTTTTCTGGCTAAAAAAGTCATTACCTAATTGATTATTCCAGCAGCAGGCCAAATTCTGTGCTGGTATAAATGGGTGCAGCCCTGTTAGGAGTAGCTCCTACTTAACTCAGTCCTACTGGCCTTTAAAAATGGATTCAAAAGTTGAAAGGAAAAAACTTGTTTACTGCCTTGGCCTCAGGTTAACAGAGCAACCGAAAATTCATAATGGAACCTAATAAACAAAGAACATCATATTTGTCCTCCAAGCTAGCACAGGTGAATTAATGCTTTCTATCCTTTTCAATCCTCCCCTCCAATTTTTTCCAACCAATATAATTTTGCTTTATAATTTTCATAATGTTTCATTCATCTAAGATTGTTGTTTCCAGTGGTATTTGTATTATTCTCACTCTAGACAGTCATGTATTTGAAGATTTATTCTGTAGCAGGACAATTTTTTCAGTCTGACATTTGAAAATGTAGTGCTAGAAAGTTGTGAGTTCTGAACTTCTTAATTTTGCTGCTAAGAGCTGCATACAATTCCAGAGATGTCTGTGGTTCTTAGGTACTGGAATTTCATCATTCTATGTTCTGCCTGCTAGTCCATATTTCCAAGTGGCAAAATAAGTCCCCGTATGAAACACAATACTCAGTGTAATCTGAGTTTCTCCTGATCAGGCTTTAAGGAAATCCTTTTACGGCCATTTCAGTTTTTCCTGTCATTTGCTTCATTATGTTGCTGCATATGTGTTTGACTCATCAGTCCTTCTGATGTGAATCATGCTCTTTAATATGTGCTTTTGTATCTGTGTGCTGGGTTTGGCTGTGAAAGAGTTAATTTTCCTCCTAGAGGATGAGCGGCTGGGATGAGAGGCTGTGTGGTGCTTAGCTGCCTTCTGGGGTTAAACCACCACACTCAGAAATATTTTTACAACTCTAAATATGTCTGGAAAAAACAGAAGACAGTCGCTCTGGAAAAATAATTTTAGGAGATCCAAGAAAATTTTCAAAAACCTAGACAGCTGCCTTTGCATTTTATTTTTCTGAAATTCTTAGTCTTTGGATTGGGAATTTTATGCTGTTTTCAGAATATCTTTGGGTAAAACTGTGTGTGTAATGATGACAGAATCATTGCCAGATCTAAAAATAACCTCAGCAGCAACAGCAAAATGCTGTCCCTTGCAATTTGTCTCCCTGCACCAACATTCCTTCTATATTTTCAGTTATCATCATTCACAATTAAATAGCTATAAACTGAATTTTGTGAGAACTTAAAGTGCTTCTGAATGCACCAAAAACCACGTGTTGTATATCACATACACAGCTTGCTGAACTAAGGAGAGAAATTATCCAGAAGTAAGTTATGTGGAAGCTTTCCACAGTCTCCTTATGTGACCTTGTACAAGGCCACAAATGTTTGAGGTCAGAGGGAACATAAATACTCATTTCTACATGACTCATTCTGAATACTCTGCTAGAAAAAAATTAAAATAATTCTAGCTAACCAGTACTGAAAACATTTTGGACATTGATCATTAATGTTCTACATGTCGGTTTGGCAAAACAGCTTTTCCCAGCTTTTCGTAGGAGAAAACAAAATAAAAGCTTTGCTCAGACTGCCCCCTGCAGAACACACAGCAGTGGGGTTTAGTGCCTTGGTTATTGTCAGCGATAAGAGAATCCAGAGGCAACATCACAGCAGAGGGCTTGTCCAGAGCTGACAGAAATAAAGCAAAGATAGACTAATAGTTATTTTTCGAAGTATTTCAGGACCCTGTTGATGGAGGTGTGGATACTCATTTCAGGAAATGTCCCTAATATGCTGCTACTGTACTGCTTCTAGAGTAAGAACAGTGTGTGGAAGCACAGGCCCTGCTAGATACACTACAGTGATTCCATCTGCTCCTTCTAATTCCCTTTTTCTGGGTCACAGTCAGTGCCCCAAACAAGGATTTACCAGCCCACCCATGGCTTTGTTCTCAGCTGCTATCAAGAGTTTCACTGAAACTTCACCAGGACTCTGACTGGACCTAAATACATACTCATTAAATGACAAATACTTTGAAAAACTAAAATGTAATGTCCCGTGACTCATGTCTTAGGTTTTCCTCCTATTAAAAGATTAAAAAAAGAAATGTGCTGTCAATGACTTACACATCATGAGCATTTGTTCAGTTTTCACTTTCCCTATAGCAGCAGAAGGTTTCTCGTGAAACTTCATGACTAAAAAGGAAAGGTTTAAATCACCCTTGAACAAATATGTTTTCAGGAACAAGAGACAAGAGCATTCAGACACTTCCAACACTGGTCAGATTTAGGGTAAAATGCAAATCTGGGTTTGGGATGGAAAGAAAGAGACAAACAAGCATTACAAGTTCTGATTCCTGATAAAGACTTTTTCTTCCAAGCAGGGTCTTATGTTTTATGTATTTATTCAAATATCAACTCTGGTAGAGCCACTAAGACTTGGATGTTGCCTCCAAAATCTTTCCCTATCAGAAACTCAGTCCTCAGACTGCATCAGGGCAAAAGTTTTCCATTTGACAGCATCAATCGAGGAAAATATACAAAGGAAGGACATTTTCCTGATGGATACACATCACCTGGGAAACACTGTTGTCTAAAAATGAATTATTTCAAATTTAATGGGCCCAAGTAATAATAAAAAATTGTAGCTTTTTTTTTCCAAAGAAAATGTCAAAAACATAAACCTGTTTTCTCCACCACACAGTGCTTTCCTCGGAGACTACCTGATCCTGTGGGATTCTAAGTCCCACCATGTGAAAAGGAGTAGGAAGTTTCTCAGATATTGCTGACTTTCCTATTTTCTTTGGCTGTTGAACTATACAGTTTTTAAGGCATGCCAGATACTGTCTTCACAGGAGATACTTGCCCAAAAAGGATCAGAGAAAACATTTCATATTTTCATTACAGATTTGACACCCATGAATATTTAAAGGAACTGGATTTTTCAGCTAGGTTCTTTATGTATTGGGGAAGTGGAAGGCTGGTTTTTTTCCCACCAAAAATTAAATACTCCTTGGTTCAATCTCAGATCCCACAGTAAGATGACCTTTTTCCAGAAAGACCATAAATCAAATACTGACTTACTCCCTTTTCTGCTTTGTGAGATTACTGTCCTCTGTTTGGCTCAAGAAAGAAACACCATGGTAGTGCAAGTGCTTGTTCTTGCTTCGGGATCATGCTTAGCACCACTTACCAAAGCAGCATCACAGCCTCTCCAGCCAAGTAAATGCAGTTATCATATTGAGGAAAAACACTCCAATAAATATCCACTGACTTTAATCTTCTATTGGAAGATCCTGCAAGGCTTTTCACCCTGCAGAAACTCACACCAAGTAAAATCCCAGTGTCTTATTTGTAAATGATCTCAGTCATTTCCAGAGTTTTAGAATAAAGCTGACTGTCATTAGGAAATTGGGTCAAACTACAGAAAAGCCTGTTTGGACGTCTGCAGCACTGGTTTTTTATTCCTGGATAAGGATTAATTTCTGTGCAGCGCTCACTACCTTCAGTGCCCTTTCAAAGAAGTTGTAGCTGAGGGTATTTTGCAACTGAAATGAAGATTTCAGTGACTGACATGATTTCTTTCCTTCTTGCACTTTGGTTATGAGAATGGGCCACCTTAATGTTTATGGTGATACTATTTCATGTGAGGTTTTGAACTACATTTATAGTCACATATATTTTTTAGCCTAAATATTAAAACTGCAGCTTGCTCCAAAAGCTGGTTTATCATGTGATTTTCTTGGGATATAATCTAACAAAACTCCAAAATTTTAAAGACAAAATCTGGCTGCCTAATTGTTATTTTCTTTGAAACATGACTTAATTTTCTGACGTTCACTCTTTATTTTCACAGATTTTTCATAATATATTTCTAGGCATGGGCCCACTACTCCATCTGTGTTCCGTAGTGGCAGAGAAAAGATTTGTTTTAGAATCAGTACCATAAGTATGTAATAAAAAGAAGGAAGGTTGAATTTTTACGTAATGCATAGAAAGTATTATTCTTCCAATAAATGAAAGACATTACATCAGTGGAAATGGGGTCAAATAGAATCCTTATCTTCTACCTCTACCTAAATTTGCTACAGATTTCTTAGCTGTGTTCCTGCGCTGTGTCCCTTCTGTAAAGGTTGTGGTTTAGCAGTTTTACTGCAGGAAGGACAGATTTTGCAGATGTGGATTCTTTCCATTTTCAGTTTAAAAGTGATTCTTGGAAATCTCAGAGGCCTCCATTGCTTAACAGACTGTTTATACAAAAGTCTGAATTCTTGCTTTTCTTTGAGGTGAGAATTGTAACTATAATCTGACAACATAAAAGTAATGCAATTTTTTTTATGCTTGCAAACATTTTTTTCCCTTATATCCTATGAGAAACTTGCCCAAGTCATTTTTGAAACAAGTTATAATTTGTTGGTTGCATTTTGTAATGGGGTATCCCTGTGTAATTTCTCTTTCATTATTAAAAAATTATGCATATCTTTCAGCTTGACATTAGAAAATTATTTTGATAAATTCAAAATTTGCTTATAGTTATTGGGATGGTAAGAGATGCTGCAGAAAAGATCCTAAACAAATTGGCTCATAACATTAATCCTTTTACTATCATGAAGAGTCTTAAGAGATGTTATATTAAATAAATGGGGCAATTAACACATTTCTCTGGATAATACTTTTATTTTGACATCTTATGGTCCACGTTATATCCACAATCTATTGTTGAAGAAGGACTACAGGGAGGTTTCCTTCACTCTTCATTATCAAGGATATATTTTTTGGTATGTTTAATTATTTAGAGATTGAAACACCAAAGTTGTAGACTTAAGTATTTTAGATTTCTGCCTACATCTCTGTAATATGAAATGACATTACAAAGGAATGAAATACGTACTGAGTTGAAAATATATTAAATGTAAGTGGAAATTTCTTTCTTTCTGACTGGGGCTATTTTCTGTTGACAGCAAAATGACCTTTGCTTCATATGTTTATTTGCTTCATTTCCCTTCTCTCAATACTCAAAGATTTCAACACACAAGCAATGTAATTTTCTGTAATTTAATTTGAAATTATATATAAATAGATTTATGTTTAACTTGTAAATTAGACTTATAATATTGGCAGTGAAAATTAAGGGACTGACTGATGGATAGAAAAAACCAACTTCTTCCCTTCCTTGTTTTGTCCTAGTTCCTTACTTCCTCTGCCAATAATCACAATTCTTTCTTCAAAGGGAGCACGCAGTTAGCCAAAGCCTGACTTTTCAGTTTTACTTTTGCATTGAGCATATTCAGCAGTGCAACTCCAGAGCCTTGTTTGCTAGACTGCAATGACACGTGCCAATATGGTTCCTTGAATTACATCTCCACTAGTCCAAGTAAAAGAGAAAATATTAAACAAAAAAGTCTTTTTCCTGACATTTTAAAACACAAATACCAAAATATTTACCTTCCCTTTTGCAACGCCCAAGGGCAGCGTGGCCCAAATGTACAGGAACCATGGCACAGATGCAGGTGAACCTACTCATATATACCTGGGGAGTGTCAGACTTCTGGCCCTGAGCTCTGCTTTGGAACACAGAGTGGATCTACCTTTGGGTGAGCTGCCAAACAGCCAAATGACCAGAAATTCCCAGCCCATAGGGTGATGTATTCCACGGAAATACAGCAGGACTGAGATGTTTACATTGCAATCAAAGGTCGCATTTCGAATTTTCTTCTTCCCGTTAGAGATGGGTACCCACAGACATGGGTTTGGTCCTCATGGACACCTCCCACAAGCACAAAGCACCAAGGGGTTTTTGGAATTGGAGCAGTGGAATGTTTTCTCTAGGGCAGTGTGCTACATCGCAGCCCTTTGTATTGCATAAGTTTTGCTGTTGATTAAAATCAGCTTTATTCCCTGTTCCCAGAGCTGTTGGGCTCTTAACTCCAGACATCACCTTTGACTCTGTGTTGCCAACTAAATTAAGACAAAAAGAAAGGTGAGGAGTGCCTGTATTGTTTGCAAATGTGAATAAGTTATTGTAATGATATTTTTCTCCCTGCAGGCTTTTATTTGATAGGTGTTATTAAATATTTCTGCTTTTTGAGTGTCTGAATGCAGGCAATATTCAGCATTACAGATTCATAAGGCAGCTAAATAATCACTGGTTAAAATATGTGCACAAAATTCCTCCTCAGTCCAATTTTTCCTCTCCAAATATTTTTCCCTTTCATAAATACAGTAAATAGAGTAATTTTATCCTGCTGCTTTTGGTCACAAGGAGTGTAAGAAGAAAACAATAAAATTGTGAGTTATGTTAGCTAAGAAATGTCTTCCTTTTCTGTTTTGCATGCCAACACAAACCTGTGAGTGCCAATTTGGATCATAAGGGGAATGGAATTTGGAACTCTGCTGGAAGTATGGAATGGCACATCCTAAAAATAGAAGTGCAACAGGTATGCCCGTCAGCTGGTTGGTCACAGTCTTACCCTTCCCTTACCTGAATGAAATTATCTGGAAATGTTACTTTTCAAGAGATATTTAGAGAAAGACTTAGCAGAGAAGGAAAAAACCCAGTAGAAAGGTATGGGATCAGCAGGAGCAAGTAAATGAAAATGACGATTTTTACATTTTCTAGTTCTGACTCTGTTTGCACCCAAAAGTGGACAACTTGCCAGAAAAATATGATTGCTAGCTCTAGTCATTCAAATATTTGTGAAGAATGCTGATTATATAACAAATCTAAGAGTCTGGAAGAGTACATTTTTTTGAACTGTGCAGCTGAGATGGGCTGATTAAACAATAATAGTAATTAATATAATTTGCTAAAAAAAAGGACATTCATCCACCAGTGTATTTTACATTAGCAAAGGAAAAATTGCAATATCTTACAATCACAGGACAGTAAATAAACAGTAAACAACTGTATTCCAGCTTTTACAAGCTGGAAAGTCAAAGCAGAAAAATATGAAGCTAGCCACACTTTGAAGGCAGTTCCAGGAAAAAAAAATCAGGATCACTGTGTTATTTTTGTCTTGTAGTAGTGGTCAGAAGTTCTTTTTCTGAGGCAGGACCCCTATCAAGAATACATTACAAATATGCAAAACTTCATATGATGCACAGAATAAGTAAATAGTTCTAAGCCCACTTAAATAAACATCTTCAAAAATTTCAGTCTGAGGTCAGCTAATGGTAGGAAGCTATTTTTCCTCTCACTCTTCCTTTATTTCATTCCAATCTAACAGGATGCTATAGCTTATGACATATGGTCCCTTAAATTAGGCACTTCAAACCTTGTTCGTTCATCTCAGTGTGTGGAGCCAAGTTGTCTATTAATAGGAAAAGCCTTGCCCTGGAAAAATGTGTATGCACCAGTCTGCATCGGGGAAATGAAGGATATGCTACAACAGGGAATAAAATTCATTTAATATGTATTATGGAAAGAACCACTCTAATGTAATACTGCCAAACAAAGTGGAGAAGTGCTGTTAAATCTTTATGTCTCAGAGGTGTGGTGCATTTAGCAACTTGATGTCTGTGTTATCCAGCATACTGAGTTTCCAGAGTCCTGAGCTCCACAGTCTCCAAGTTGTAATGGACAACCTCTCCTCTGCTATCAAAGCCCAGAGAGGAATAAAGCAAGACCACCAGCTAAGACATTATGTAATTGCCATGGATATGAGCACTGAATGACCTCAGGTGCTGTATTTAAATGAAAAGATTTAGTCAAAACCAAAAAGAGATGCATGGAAAAAGGACTTGTTAGTAAGTAGTTTTTTCTCTTATAAAATAGAAATTTTAAAGGAATGCTACAATGAAATTCTGACACAAAACAATGTTATTAGAAATATCCAATAAAATTCCCACCTTTCCATGCAACATGCTTAGTTTGTTTTAAAAAATCATTAAAAATAATAGTTTTATGGAAGTGAGGTATAGAACATAGAGATTATTACTATGCAAGTATTAAAATTATATCTATGTAATTACCAAGTTCTCTTGATGATTTCAACAGCCATTCCTCTGCTTTTGAAAAATACAATTTTTCAGCATGCTTCTATACATCATAGTACTGCAGAGATCATTTGCCTAGCCCATCACTTTGGCTGTCAAATGTAACACCTTTTTTCTATCAGATATAAGCAGCTTGTCTTCACCTTCAAAGCCTGCACCTCATCCTACCTATCATCTCTCATGCAGGATCAAGAAATCACTTCTTTCACTGATTAGCTCATGATACCAGCCTCCTTCATTGAGTTCTTAGATTTTCAGCCGCTCAGTCTGAAGCTTTATCCCATGCTATTCCTTACATTTGGAAAGTGCTCCTTCAGACATCTGTAAAGCTACCTCCTTATCTTCCTTCTAATCCTGTCTGTGAGGTTCCCCTGCCATTATGCCTTCAAAAGAAGTTTCAGAGTTTGGACTGAATTTGCCTAGTTATAATGAGCTGTTGCCAAAAAAAAGATTTCTGGATCAGCTTCAAATGGAACACTCCCAAAGATCTGAAGGTTGGTATTTCCTACTCAGATGCTACACTGTAAATTCTGCATGGTTACTGGTGCCTCATTTTTCAGAGGATGTTGCCTTGCTGTTGTTGGGCAGACATATATTTCCATTTGAAAACACAGGATGAATACAAGGGTGATCTGTCTGAATTTTAGGAGCAACATGTCTGAAACAAGGGGATAATCTAGAGGGTGCCTTGGCCTTTTCCTTCACATGGGAAGTGTTTAAGATACTATTTATATTGATTAAATGAAATAGTCTTCCTGCTGCTGGACACAGGCATAGGAAATTGTGCTGTACTTATGTGGAAAGATTGATGGGATATTTTTAGTTTTGGTGACAAGTTTGGGGGAAGTTGGGGGCAGAATATTGCCTCTGCCTTGTTCAAATTTCTGTTGTGGAAAGAATGAATGGTCACAAGAAGCAGTATTTCACTGGGTCACCATCTCAGATGAGAAGATTTTGCTTTGAAGCAATTACATTTGCAGCCTGTGGCCTTGACCACATTGGCAAGGTGTGTTGTGTTTGTATTCCCATCTCCAGCAGCACTGACTCAGGACCAAGTCATCCCTTTACAGGAATTACCTACAAAGGAAACTGGAAACTCCACAGCATCTCTCTGTCATCCTCCCCTCCAGATGGTGCCTCCAAATCCCCTCTGAAGGCGATTGTGCAAAGCAGCATGTAAGTTCTGTTGGTTTCATCTCTGATTATGGTGAAGATTTTGTTTCAGGATGCTGGAAAGGTGCCTGCCTCCTTCTCTCCCTCACCTGTCTCTCCTGGCACTCAGCCTCAGCCACTAGAGCACTCCCATGGCTCCTGAAAAAGCAGGAGGCTCCAGTTTCCCAAACTTGCCAATTTAGATTTTCTTGAGCCTCCTTTCTACAAGGTTTTCATCCCCCAATTCATCAGCATTTCCAACTGCTGCAGGACCAGCAGGCTTCTCCATTACTCTGCATGCAGGCACTCAGAGAAACCTTGAGAGCCCTCCATCACTGCAGAGCAGTTGGGCTCACATCTCAGCCTGGCTGAAATCCTCTGAAAAATGCTGTGGTGTTCAAGTGATTAGACTGTCTTCCAGAGAAGCAGGGACTAGATCCAATTTGAAAATCCTTAACATATGGGATAACCATTTTTAAAACACCCTTTTAGCTTGCCTTTCCATAATTTTTCAGGAGTGGATCTGCACTTTTAGAAAGTCAGGCACCAGTGGGATGTAGATAGCAAATCATAGTCTTGGTCAGAATTTCAGTCTGAAAACAACCATGGAGTTGTGCAGATTTCTCAGAAACTGAAATCATTTCCAGACTGAACTTTTAAAACTAAGTTTCAGCATAAAACTGTATTTTTGTAGCCAAACTATAAACCTCCAAAAGAGTTTATGTGGAAAGGCTGAAGCTTTACTTACAGCACTGCTGTGTCTATGGCACTCAATGATTTGATGCTGAAGGCTATTAATCCCAAAGAAAACTTTCTTGGAAGAAGTTGAACTTTAGAGGTCAATGAGATCTCAGAGGAAGCTAGACTGAAAACAGAGAAAAGCTGATTTCGTCCATGTAAATCAATTGTTACTGTTTCCTGTCTGAGAGAAAATTTAATGCAAAGATTAAGGATTTATGAACAGGAAAAGGGAGAAACTCTAAAGGCTCTTGTAAGAAGTGATTAATAACATTGGGTTTTTTTAGATAATGCTATTTTAAAACCATGTTCCAAAGCTACACTGATGGTTTAAGCAAAGGACAAACTATGTTACTTGTGTGCCCTTGTTTAATACTTGTGGTCAATGTTAAGTTGTGATACTGTAATTGCAAATACTGTTTTGTAAGAATTGACCTTCACCTTTCAGCAGAATTAGGACAATTAACAGACAATACACAAGAACTTTTAATAACATGGCCTAGAAGATTTGAAGAATTTTTTTTTAATTGTATTTTGAAGCAAAAATATGTCTGAAAGATCTGTTTTGAGGGGAGCATGAGGCTGCATTAGGCAGAAGTCTCCCAGTGTAGCGTGAGAAGCTCAGTCCTGAGTTACTACCAGGGATAGCCACAACCCCAAATGCCATTAAGCTCATGTGACTTAATTCCCTAGGAAGTCATCACATTAGAGTTCCCCAAGTGGTCAAGACTCTGACATAGGCCTTGAATGGCTTCCTGTCATTGGAACTGAAGAATGCTTGAAAACAAAGCAATAAATCCTCTCCTTTGCTACAGACAAGTAAATGAGAAACTCTTTTGGGAGGCTGAAAGCAAAACGTACCAAGGAAAGCTATTTTGAGTGTTGACTAAAGGTCTTTGGGTAGGCTTCAGGCTCCTTATCTATCTAGGCAACAGGATCCTACTTTGTCTCTTATTAATTTAAGAAATGTTCAGTTTTTTGGAGCAGTTACAACAGACAAATTGTCAATTAAAATAATAGTGATTGAGGTATTTTGAAATTTTTCTGCTTCTATTGAATTCATGCAAGTAAATTACTAGCAATTGAAGCTATGTATGTGGGTGGGCTTACAACCACTAATTAATAACAGCTAGCAATTTGTATGTCTCATTTAAAGCATTTTCTTAATCTTGTATTGTAGTTCTGATTATTCCAGAAAAAACAGGAATTAAAAAAAAAACCAAAATGTTTCCATGTGGAAAAAAAACCAAATCCTACTTAAATGCAAGCATGAACAAACTCGTATTTATGCAAGGTTGCATAGGGGCACTATCCAGCCAGTCTCATGGGATGTTCTACACAGCATTCCCAATGTCACATGTTCCAAAGCTTGTCCCACACAAAGCTGTGCACAGGGCAGAGGAAGCACAGTGGATCTGTTCCTCCTCTCCTTCATGAAATGTGCATGGGACAATAGAGTAAAGTGACTATTGAACATGAGGACGAAGACGTCGTATCACCTCCAAGATATTAATCCTGCAAGTGATTGGTAAATATTTTGGAGATGTCTCAGTAACTCATGAAGTGAAGATAGGGGATTCTGCTCCTGTAGACATTTTCTTTGATCTGCTAAAAGTGCCACTTGTTTAAAGTGGTCAATGGTACCACTTGTCCGAGTGCCACTAGTAAAAAGTCAAGCCTGACTTTCCCATGTTAGTGCTTTCAGTTAATTTGTGAGACTGTTACAGCTGCAAATTGTATCAGGGCACCACAAATTATGCAGCTTCACTGTTTACAAAAGTATTTTATCATTTGAACAATCAAATTACTCATTTTAGTTACTCTTACTCAAATGTTTAGGATACTTTTATTATTTTAAATTTTGAAGTTTCAGACTTTTTCTTCAATGAAAGAAAAGAGATTTCAGTGTGTCAGCAGAACTCCCCTCTGAATGAAAATATAGTTTCCAAACCAGTTCCCCTCTTGGACAAAATTCCTCTTCTCCTAATCCTATGAATGGCACAGTGAAAGTAGAGTAACACAAATCTTGGCAAACCAGTATTTCCCTGGAGGAGTCTCAGCCATTATGGACAGATATATAGTTTTTACATTCCACTAAAGCCAATAAACAAAACTGTCAGGATGGCTCATCTTCTAGCAGTCTTACAAGCAAAGAAAAATTTTCAGTCATCAAAATCATTGGAGCAGTGCAGACTTTCCACATGGTGGTACAGCAGCTATGGCACTGCAAAGATCTGCCTCGCACCTTGAACTTCTTCAAGCATCTGTGACCAAATCTTCCCCTTGATAAAACAGGGATAATCTGTCTGACTCTTTTAAAAGGCCTATGGCATTTTGCCCTGGTGCTGAACAGAGTATTCTGAGAAGTACAGGTCTGTATTGCTGATGCCCTTTTAGTTTCTGAAAGCTGGAAGCTCAGTTAATGAGCAGTGATGTAGGAGAGCGTAAGTACCATGCACATTGATGACTGCAAAATGCACGTATCTATTCCTGATGTCTGTTTGACACATAAGTTTGGAACTGTATTTTTAGTAACCAGTAGTAGAGAAAATAGAAGAGAGAATATCAAAATGTTTAATCGTGTGTAGTAAATTTCAATAACTGGTTCTTTATACACAGATTAGGACTAAAATGGTGTGCAAATAACATCTATCTCAATGCTGATCCTGGCACACATCTCAGTACACCATTTGGTATTCCTTTGGGATTAGATTTCTGTCACCACTATTTTTCCTAACATACCTGATACCTAAAAAAACAATATTTGGAATAAAAAAAAAAAACTTATTTGGAATAAGACTATAAGCACCCCAAAGAACGGTTATTTGTAAGCAAGTGAGATCGGGGCAGTATTTTGTGGCATCTGTTGTACTTTTGATTAATGAAAGGGAAATGGAGGTATGTTCAAATTGTAGCTTGACTGCTATAGAGCTTTTCGAAGACCTCTTCCGTTTTGCTAACTCTGTTGCACACCCGGCGCTAGTATGAATTTAGTGTTTGGATGCCGTAGTGTGCTCAGTGTCTCAGACTGGCTTCTGTACCAATTCCTGCCAAGCAACAATTTCATACCTTTTCTTTTTTCTATGCCACAAAACTGTTCATTTTGTGCCATCCCTTTGTATCTTAGTACATAACATCACTGAGAATACATATCTGTCAGCAGTCTATGATGACAATGCTCAGGCAACTCAGGGAAACACAGAAAACAAAATTAGACATAAGGACTTGAAAACACAGCTGGAGATAGCCAGAGATGGATGTATCTAAGAGCCAGAGAAGAAATGTGACTTATGCAAATGAAAAACAGTTTAAGCTGTTCTTCTGCAACTGTTTGACTTGTTGACTTGCTATTATTTTCCTTTAAAAGAGTTTTAGGAAAAAATTTTGATGCTTAATAAGCTACTTCACAATAATCATATGACTAAAGTTGCATATAGAAGGTGCAGGAAAAACCCTGTAAAGATAGATGTGATTTACTCATCTAAATTAGTGCTTGACTAGTCATGTCATGCAGAGATGAAGATTTCTGATACTACATTTAATCTTTTATTCATCAGGAATGTTTTGGGTCAGCTGATTTGTTTTTACTTAAACAGGAGAGACTTTCTGGAAAGACAATAAATGAATATGAACTAAAATTTTTAAAATAAATTTTTGTTGTAAAATCTGGTTTTGCAGAACAAATACAAGAGACTGGTCAGCAGCCTTCTCTACATAAAGATGGACTTCTATCTCATAGCTGTTAAATAAGAGAAAAGTTATTATTAATCCCTTCAGTTTGCAACACTAAAATAATGCCTAATACTCTTTTCCAGTGACAATTTTTTTAAGTCAAAAGAAGCACCTTTTTGGCATTTTCTGTTTGCAGTCAGATTCTCTGTGGTAGTGTTTATGGTGACCTTTTCACTAGGAAAAAAAATGCTAAAAATCATTAAAACTGATATTGTCACATAAGAGAATACAAATGTTTAACAGGAGCCCATTTGAAAATGTTTATTGTGATTTTTTTTCTCCCCTCAGAGTAAAGCAATAGCATAATACCCAGCTGCATGATAATATTGGCAAGCAAGGCCATGAATTTCAACTGCAAACCCTAAACACTGAATGTGCTGTGCTTTTTAAAGAAACCCCCTTTTGTATGAGATATGTAATACCCTTTTGTCCTGGAGCAGTTTGCATAATAATAGTTTTCTTTACTTATTCGTTGTCACGTGATGGAGCTGCAAAGTGAGCTACACAGCAACAGCATAAAAGACAATTTTCCATTTTTATCTAATTTTTTCAGAGATTTTCTTGTCTTTTAAATGTAAATACTTCTAACTATCTTCAGAAAAGATATCTAGTTATAAACATTTCAGACCTAATTATTACTTTTCTTAATATCTACTGAACTATTTGTGCTTTTCTTTTTCTTAAGAAACAGGAACATTATTTCCTTTGCATTCACTCCTGAAGAGCCTGAAGCATAATCAAAAAATTTGGCTTATGATCAACTGGTATAAATCAGCATAACTCTATTCAAAAATACCTCACTCAAGACTTTAACATTAGAACTACTTGATGAGAGAAGTCAAGAAAAATTTATGTTACTAACTGTATAATTTCTGTCAGAGTTGTGCATGTGTTAGACTGTGCCACTGAGTTGAAAGGTAATACCAGAATGAAGAGCCATCTTTAAAAACTAGATATCTAGGATGCATCTGAGACTGAGCAAAACAAAAAATTGTAGGAATTTTCTGATGAGATTTCCTATGTAAATTTTTTTAAGATTCCTCTTGGGCTCTTCAGTGTGTTCTAGTCTGAGCAGTGAGTAAGGAATACAAAGGAGATACAATTACATTGAAGTGGAGCTCAATCTTAGTCACAGTGAAATTTAAGAGAAGGACTAAAGGCAAGGGAAGTTCCTCAGCTAATGTACAATAAACTAGTCATTATTCTAACTGCTGCTATCAAAAGATTTTTTCCTTTGAAATCAGCAGAATTATGCCAAGTTACTCGAGTTGTAACTTTGGCCATAAATTTACACATAGTTTTGAACCTCTGGCCTGTAACTGCAAAGGGACCATTTCCAGGCAATCCCTCCAAAGTAACAAAAGAAAGCAATGCTGTTCCCCATTACCTCAAATTCAGAGTGCAGAGAGGGTTCATAATCTTACTAGGAAACATTTAGAGGTTTGCAAAGCAAAAAAGGTCAAAACCAGCTGGGTTAGATTATTTTGGAGAAGTTCACAAGGTGGATAAACATGTAACAATACCTGGTCAGATCTGAGCACTGCAAAGAATACCCAGGTAGAAAATAATGTCTCCAGAGCCCCGAGTAAATTATTTTATAGCTCCACGTGTTAAAATAAGAGACTATTAGACAGAGACATCCTTCAAAACTTAGATTAATAAATCAGCATATCCCTTATGAAGCAACCATATTTTACTGTTTTCTAAAATATCTAAGATCTGTCTTTGCCAAACGGCTCAACAAGAAATGTTCCCAGCTCCAACCAGTAGAAATTAATACCAGAGACAGAAATCCTATCACTGAAGCCATGGAGGAAGACACACACTCCAGGTAAGACAGTATTATAATGATTTTATGTACTGTAAATCTTTTAATCTCGACTCTCACAATTGAGCCATGGGGTTGTGTTCTCTGAGAAATAAGAGTTGCTTTATATCAGTTGGATACAGGATACTCTTAGTGCACTGCAGGCTGAACAACATGTCTTACACCCTGTCTTAGTGGCAGAGAAATATATTAGCTTAGATCATTCTCTTTGCCTAGGGACCCTGAAAAAAGTATTTCAGGAGGAAAAAGTTCAGTGGAGCTTCCTGAAATACTTTACTAGAAAGGTACAGCCCATCCTTTACTTATTATGTCATTATAAGGCACTCTGTCATCATATACCTGTCCTTGGGATACCGCTCTTTTATCCACTTTTCTTGTTCCACTCCCCCCATTTCTGGGATTCTGTGATTTTTTTCTGCTTCCTAACAGATGTAGCAAGAACCTTATGTGCTCACCACTTTCTTTTTTAATTTCTTAGAAGTGTTGAAGTTTTTGTTCACATAACACTGAATGAGAATTAAATTTTTCTGTTAAAAAAATACCACAACTTTTCAAATATGTCATTTTTATGTGACTATTTTAAAGTAATGCAGATGGCAAAAAATTGGAGGAATCAGCCATGGGGCTTGTTTGATTTTCTGAAACAACTGTTGCCTAGTTTGTGAGGTAATGAAGTCTCTACTAAAAGCACTACATTCACCTTTTTTCTACTAATAATCCTCATTCAGATGATTTGGCAAGTCTATCCAGGTACTGCATGATGTGCAGCCTTTTTCTGATACTTTGATACAAGTAATTTTTTTTTCTGTGGAAAGTATAAGTCCATTCCTGGCAAGCATAATTCAGTTACATCCTGATACTGTGCATCTGGACTTGGAAAAGCAAATCTTCCCTAATGCTAGCTGCAGTGGTTAGTGCTGCAAGGAAATGACAGACTAAGAGAAATTTACTTCTATTCTCTTCCTGTGACAACTCAAGAAGAATGCACTTTCAAGGAAACTAAGCTTTTTCGCTATTTTGTGGTATCTGTGCATGAAAATTCACCACAGATAGTCTTCTGGTGACCCAGTCACTGAGAAAGACTCCCAAACAGCCAAGACCTGAGTCTAAATGAATTTAAAAGCTTATACTATGTTCTTTGGTTACATGTGCTTTAAAACAAAAGGTTTATTCTCACATGTTGGCATGTCTTTATTGACACCATTTATTTACTTTTTATAGGAGTGAGAGCATGGCTACTTTTATGCCAGCATATTTGATTGTCTATGACTGACTTCGACACTTACAGGGATCTATTGTTGGTTAGGAGGAAAAATAAAATTTCTGAAGAGTGTTTAGTTAATTCTCTATAGAAGTTAAACAAGACATATCTTTGGAAATCTCTTAAAGGATTATTTCTAATGGCACCATTGGGACACTTGCTTTGCTTATAAAAATATATGTGAATTTATAAAGGACAAAGATACAATTATCCCAGGATAGCTTCAGGAAAAACCATCATACCTCTTTCAGAGGAGGTGCACAGATATGGACAGCAGCTTGGGCAGACTGGCTTTTATTTTCAATATGAGACATATTCTTCTACCACTTTTGATGGTCAAAATTAATTCCCTTTAAATCAAGATATTGTATTTCCTAAGTGGAATTAGTCCTTACTCATGTCAGTACGAGACAAAGAATATTCTTAGCCAGGATTTTAATATTGCCTTTTAATATTGTGATGAAAATCTGAATGCTTGAAAGTCTCTCAGAATTCTTAGCTCTCTGAGAGACAGACTCTCAAAGTCCGCCCCAGTTTAATCCAAGAAATTGCAAACTCAGTTTCATTGTAACAAAAGAAATTATATTCATGGGCTTTTTTTCTTTTCTAGATCAAGAGTTCTGTCCTCTACTTTCCCACTAAAGCTTTTCTGCAAAGTCCTTATAGAGCTGGATAAACCTTGTTAATGTTGTTAATTACATGTTGTATTAAAAACACATCTGGAAATGACATTACTCACACGTTGGTGTTTAATTATTAACAGTTATTACTCTTGACTCCCCAGTGAGCTGCTTATGAAGATGGAGGGACTCTCAGATGGGCAGAACTGAAGTTTGAGCTGAAGAGGATCTCTAAAAGATCCTCAGTTCTCCCAGCATCTTTGTGTATATAAACCTGGGGTGTGGTTGTCCTTCTTTACACCTGGTCTCAAGCGTGAATTGCTGTAACCGCACCTCCCCTGGCAGTGAAGTGCTCCCTCAATAGATGTGAGCCTATTGTCTGGGCACTGTTGCTAGGAAAAGCAGCCGATCAGGGGGCCAGGGTGGCAGCCAGTTAATGTAATACATGCTTGATAAAGCTCTTATCAGAGCCTTGCACACTTTCAGGAATGCTCACGATTCAGCTGGATTTATCAATACGAAAAAAGCCCCATTCTTTCTTAATTTCACTCACCTGTTGGAAGCTGGCCCCACAGAGCTGGGTATTAAAGCTTGAAATCGCCAGTGTCACCTCCTGCTGTTCCTGCCCATCGCACAGGAAATGCCGTGTCAGGAGTGTTTTCCCTCTGTAGCTGTTGTGGTGATGTGAGCAAGGCAGAGTGCTCTGAGTTGCTCTTCTCCAGCCCAGCAACTCCTTTGAAGGCCTCTCAGGTGCTCCCTGCAGAGAACCATCTCACTCTGGCAGAAACAGAGGAAAAAAGGCCATCAGAACTGAACTGGGGACAAGTCTCTGGCATAATGTTCAGCTGCAATTTTCTCTTCCCAAGCTTTCAATAGGGGACCACATTCAGGGAGGAGGAGGATGATTTTATTTAGCCACTAGATACTTTTGATTAATGCTATGTAAGAATATGAAATCAAATGCAATCTCTTACTTTTTATAAATCCTCCCATGTAAATGATTATTAAGCAAATCATGTCATTTCCTTCAATTCCTTATGCAGCAAACAGCTTCCATCAGTCAAAAGGGAGTATCTCTTTAACAAAAGACATTATTTAACATAAATTACATTCTTTTCTCTGTATTGCCAAGAAAGATGACCAAAGGAAAGCCTTTAATCTTGGAGAAAAATCTAAGAAAAGTGTTTGCTAGATACATTAGTGGCTTGCTGATCCTTGATTTAGCATCACTGCTCCTTTTTGCAGCTGCTGTGTAAAATGCAGATTAACTCTCAGATACCTTTCAGGAAGGATTTGATGGATAGCCCTGGCTTGCCCTAGCAGCCCCTACACCCTTAAGCTGAGTGATTACTGAAGCAAAGGGGTGGCACTCCCCTTAGCCAACCTTGCAGTTTCTATATACCTTGGCACTTTCTGGCTTCAAATGGTTTTTCAAAGCCTTGGCCACGGGGGTGCAACTCAAAACACCCTGTTACATGCACCCCTCTGAGGTGGAGGGACCATTGAGGGGATATTGCTGTACTGGAGATAGCAGCAATTACATGCTTTTAAAGCTTGACTGGAATGATACTGGGATAACATTTTGTAAGAATGTAAACAATGTGAAAAGGAGAAGGTGATGTGCTGATTACCCTCAAACAAGTGAAGCTTTCCCATAGGCAAGAAGTTCTACAAAGGCACTCTGGTCAGCCTTCCAAAATCAACTGTTAAACAGATTTTAACAAATGCCAGCGCAAAGTTTATAACTTCAAAGACTCTGGGCATATTTGCCCACACAAAGTTTTGTATCCTTATGTCTTTGGTCTACTGAATCACCAGTCTGCTGCATCACCAGTCTAATTATAGTAGAATAATTATAGGCCTGTTTTTTTTTTGGCGGGGGGCAGGGGGGCAGGGAAGGGGGAGGTTGTTTGGTTTTTTATTTTATCAAATAAAATGTCTCAGTCGTGAAGAGCTGGCTGGAACACACAAGAACTGTGGAATATTTGGGTTTACTAATAGCTTCATCAAAAAGTACCAATTTTATCAGGGACAGTTTTGTAACTTGGAAGATCCTTTGTAACCTTAGGAAAGTTCACAGAGTACAGCAGGGGACAGGGCAGAGGAAATCAAGCAGAAAGTGCAGATGCACACATTACACTCAGGGAGGTTATAGCAGCTGGGTATTGCATTCTGCTGATTTGCAAAGGAACCAGTTTATGTATCAGCTTAAAGATAACTTGCTCATCTGTCACAGGACATCTGCTTTCTGCAGACTGACTCTATCCTTTCTTTTCACTTACAGTTCTGACCATTGAACCACTGTGGTTTAATTATGCAAAACGGGGGTTGAAGATTCAAGATACTGCTCAGATTGTTCTGCAATAAACTCTTCTGATTCAGCAGTGTCAGCAGGAAGACCCCATGAGTGCCAAACTAACTCCATCTCTGCAGCCAGTTGGGCCATCACATGAAAGCAGGATTCTTGCTTCTCCATCACTCAGCTCTGTTGTCCACGTGATTTTTTGGATGTGTGACTGTTCTACTTATCTTTGATTTCCCATTTGTACTTCTTGCTAAGTTCTTCATGACTTGCAGAAGGCATTAATGTCTTCTCTGCCCCTGCAGTCCCCACTCACATAAAAGCTTCACCACAGTATGCCCTTTTATACCTTAGTCATTCTTGCTTACTGCTCTACAAAGGGCATAGCTGATCCTGGGAAATCTTTTTCTCTGGCATGCTGATGTATTGTGCTTAATGTATTAACAATGACAGAGCTGCCTCAGGCAACTCCAGCAACACAGAATGCATAGGGAGTTTTATACAACGGCTCTTTTGAAAAAAAGTGTATAACCCACAGAAAAAACTTTCTCCCTTTGGTTTCCTGCAGGTCAAAGCAGCAGTTGATGCTACACAGAAAGACAAGCCAAGGAGACCTTGCTCAGGTAAATCAAACCTGAAAGTAGTGGTAACTATGCTGGAGTTTATTTGTGCTGTCCGTTCATGTAACACTGCAGGAGCTTCATGCAGCACGTACAGAAAGCAAGTTCTAGAAGGGACCCGAAAGGGCAACCCTGCTCTCATTTCCAGGGCTGTGCTGTACGTGCACTCCTGCTACTGCATTTGCATGAGAAAGCAAGAAAGCCTTGTTGGAAGGTTGCACCTGCTAATTAGTGTGGGGAAATAGAAGGAGGCATTTCAGAAAAACTTCACATGCCTTGCACACAGTGCAGGTCATCTTGCATTTACATTTGTGCTCCTACAGTTGCAAGATGTCTCAAGTCTGAGAGACAGGGATGCTGTCCCAAACAGATTTTTATATTGTTTTTCTTTTTAAAAATTCCAGAGTGAGTGTTTTTCTCGACAAACTGTTGACAGTTCTGTAATTCTGGGCATTACGAGTGCTAGCATAAATCCCATACATGTGTTTCTAAACTGAGAGTCCAAAATAACCTCATTCCTCGATCACAATATAAAGAATTATTCAAGATTCAGAAAGAAACCAATCTTTCAGTGAGTTTTACTTAATTTAATAGCTTGTAATGAATAGGAATTTTTAATCTGTTTGAAATCTTCTTTCAAACTGAGCTCTAGCTATAACCGGTCCTTCTGACTAGCTGGGTATAGGAGTGCCAACAGCTAGAAATACAAGTGCACAGTGCTCTTCTGTCCTGACAAGAAACTTGAAATCGCTGTATTCTGGAACTCAGCCAGAAATGTTCTTGCATGCCTTCTCTCCTGACCTCAGCTGTCACAGTGGCCCCCAGCACCACACAGGAAAGCATCTTGGTTTTCCATCAGACTCCATTTTGATATATCAGGGCGCTGAAGAATACAGGTTTTTGAAACATATGCAGTGCTGCGTGTGTTTTGTCTGTATTTCTACTACGCCATGTGTACACAACCCCATCTAGGAAACTGGTACAGGTATTTTTTGGAGCTAAGGGAAAGGGCGGGGGGGTTTATGAACTACATCTTTTTTAAAAAGAGACCATGCAGAATGCTGCTCAAATTGCTCACAGGGCTGAGAGAGGTATTTGGTAGGCCACTGTTGCATGGCAGAAGCATTCCTCCCACATCCTGGACAAAGCTTATACTTAGAAAATTATACAGTGAAAATGAATCTGCAGCTGACCATTTAATCCATTTTAATTTTTTTTACAATGCCTGTCCTTCCTTTATCTACCACCATGGTGAACAGAGGCAAACTTGGGCAGTGCAGTGGGAGAGAGCAGTGCTTAGTAGGACAGAAAGCATGCCACCAGTCACGTATTTTCCCTCTACTTGTTCCATGGTGGGGGCTGTCCCTCTTTTTGCTATTTTACCCTGAGCTCAGAAGTCAGTATAAGCAGCAACAGGCCTTCACAAATGTGCTAAGGAGGAGCCTCTTGGGATGGCTTCTCAACATGCTTTATCTTTTGCTGACAAATTGGTGTCAGGGCCAGAACTTAATGAAGTCTTCAGAGAAAAATTTTCAGCAAATCTGGGGGTCTCAAAGGTGTGGACCTGCAATAAAACCAGAGTAACGCAATTTATGTACTTTTGCTCGTCTTTTGAAAGGCTGAAAATTCAGCTTTGCAGCAAACCGTAAAATCACCTTTCTAGCTACACTCACTTTGTTATTTTTCAGGTTTCCTTGCATTCAAAAAAAAGAGCCTGGGTCACCAGCTTGGAGTAATTTGAAGTTAATCTCCCACTGATGCCTTCATGAGAATCTCTGCTACACCCGTCAAGAAAATCACCTCAACAAAGCTGTCCAAAGATGGTATGTCTGTGATTCCATTTCCCTCTGCACTGTGGAGCTGGATTCATGTCACCAGGTAGGTGCCACTCTTTTTCCAGAAGAATCATAACAAAGTTTGCTCCCCTGTCTGTTGAAGAAGCTCAGGAGACAAGATGTCTTCCTGAAGCACTCCATTTCCAGTGCTGGACTGATGTTTCTGTCACCACAGAGGGCTTCCAATGCTTGGGTAGGACCTTTTATGGGATTGGCTCGTGTACCACAGAACTGTTTTGCTTCCTTCATTCAGATATAGGCAGGACAAGCAAATGGGCAGCACCTTACCAGGCTGTTGAAGACTGGGACAATAGTTGTAGAAATAGGGCTCTCTAAGGTAAGTTAGTTTTCCTGAGCATTAACAATTTGAAGGAAAATATAAATAATGTCTTGATTCTGGAAACATTAATGTAAACTTGCCAAATTTGGTTCTTTCTACTGAAAAATATGTGAGCAGAAGCGTTTTCCTTAATTCTAGGAGTCAAGGGGGTTTTCTCCATATGAAAACAGATAATTTTTCAAAGGAATTGGCAGCACTAATCTCCTGGTGCAAAAACACCCACTTACCAAAAACCAGAGGCCCATTGGCCATCTCAGTCCACAGACCAGGAACTGAATGCACAACTAAAATCAGCAATGTGCTGTCTGATAGAATTTTATATATATATATATGGAACCAGAAGCTCCATATGCTGCTGCTGCTGCTGAGCCAGGAGCTGGGGAGCACTGCCCTTACAGCACCCCAGAAATTGGGCTGGTCGCTCTGGCTCTGAAGGACAGACCTCAGCTGGCCAGAATCAGCAGGAAGTGCAGATTCACTTGCCTAAATACAGGCACTGATCTTTGAAAACTGCTGCTCTGAACTGCCTCATTTGCACCAGCAGTAAAACAAGGCAGTAGAGTTAGTCCTGGCTGGTGAGGAGACACAAGTCCTACATGTAACTGCAGCTTTGTTACTGAAGAAGTGTTACTTGCTCACATGTGAAGGGAGGAGGGCTTAATTCCCGCTCATACCTCTTGTTTAACTTGCATAAATGCACAGTGGGTCTTTGTAAATCACCTTTACTAGATGTATTTTCTGTCTTAAAACTGCATGTTGTAATGAACAGTCAAGAAATCCAGATGTGCTGTTACAATGAGAGCATTTTAAAGGGGCAGCTGTTCTGGTATCCTCTCAGGTCAGGGTATTTCTGTCTCTTTGGTATTGTTTCGTTGCCTAATGTCAAGGCACTTGATTTTCTCAACATCATCGGGCAATTTTTATGAAACAGGCAGCCAGATACAAGTAAATACTTATGTGCAGCACCAGTTCCTTTCTTCTGATTCCTATTCTGGTTTTACACATAGGACCTGTGCAATTAGATTTTTACATTAAACAGATTTTCTTTGAAAGCTTACTTAGCTTTCAAATTTAGATTTGAAAAAAAAACATAGAAAGAACGAAATTAAATGTTTATTTTGGATAGTACAGTGACAAACAAAAGGAAATGCCTTGCTGCAGAATATTGCAATTACAGGTCAGGAATGTTTAAGCAGGAGTTACTGCCATCCAGAGGAGAAAAGCCCTAAGCTGTCGTATTTCATTATTTTTTTAAGCATGGAAAGGTAAACCTAAATGGTTGATTCAGTTTCTTTCATATTAAGGAATCAAAGAATACAGAAATATTATAAATGTAATATTATAAATGTATCTGGAACAGAAAGCACCCAGGACCCCCAGGGGTTGCTAAATCAGGGGACTGGGAGATGCTGCGGGCTGAAGGGAGTCTTCTCAACTCTTAAAAACCAAACTAGCAGAAAAACCTATGTGTCCAGCTCCGAAAAAAAAGGGTTCCTCCCTCTTCAACCCACCTTTCCCTCAAAAACTGACAAAAGCACAGAAGGAAACATAGAAATGAGTCATTTGGGGAGACAGAAAAGGGGAGAATGGGAAATTCAGCAGGTCTCTGAAAGTGAACAAAAACAAAAGTTCTAAGCAGAAGGAGAAAAGAAAATCCGAGGGGGGAAGAAATATTTGAATTTAGTGTCTTTTTTGGGCAACCCATGGCCAATCACGAACTGTAGAAAATCCAAGAATGGCAGTTCATTTTGCACAAAAAACAACAATGAAAATCTTCCCAGGACAGGTCTTTTTGAATATCTCATCGAAATTGTAGCTCAGGATGCTTCTAAACTTTATTTCGTCAATACCTTTTTCTTCGTCGGGACCTAAGGTCCAGGCGCTCGCGTCTCTCCTCAGGCCCAACCGGAGCAGAGGCGCGGCCGCAGCCATCGCCCATTGCCGGCCGCTCCCTGAGGGGCCGGGCCGGGCCGGGCCGGGCCGCGCGGGCCGGCAGCGCCCCCTGCCGGCCGCGCCCGCCGCCGCGCTGCCGTGCCCGGCTCCGCTCCCGCTCCCGCTGCGGGGCGGCACGGCACGGCACGGCACGGCACGGCACGGGATGGACCCGACGGGAAGCACCCGGAGCGGCACGGCGGGTCCCGCGCCGTGCCGCAGGTACCGGGCCAGCTCCAGAATGGAGCAGAAGGAAGGTGCCGCTGGGCCCGGGCAGGTGAGCGTGTGCTCCCCCGGAGCTGCGCAGAGCTGGGGAAGCGCGGCTTTGGCCGAAGCCGTGGCGCCACGGCGGAGGCGGGAGACGGCTGAATTCCCAATGGGAAGCTGCAGCACCTGTGGCTACTTTGCCACTGTGCTGCTGAGCAGCGGGGTCTGCTGGCCCTCCTAAAGATCATCAGAAGGAAGGGGCGCTTTTGGAGGGAGAGTTTCCCCATCGGAGGTTAATTCTCTTGAATGTTAGACCATGTATTAAAACACTTTCTTAGCTTTTCCAGTCTAATTTTGCCCGCAAGGGTAGCAGATATCTACCCCAGGGAGCAGAGCCCAAATCCTCTGTGAATGCAACCATCTGTTATCAGAGGCTTCCTCAGGCTTCGCCTGCAAACGCAGTGCCCAACCCGGTTAAACAAATTATTTCTTTCCTCAAGGGGCTCTGCTTATTGGAGGGACTTCCAGAAGACCCCAAGCAATATGTTTGCCCTACCCCAGATTTATTTGTTGAGGTAGGAGGGAGGTCAAAAGCACTGAGCCTTCCATTTCAGTAAGTTATGTGCCCGATGACCTGCTGTAGGAAGAACTATTGATCTCTGCTTATAACTCCTGTTAAGAGTCCTGTACTTATCGACAGTCCTGGAACACCCCACATTTAAATACTAGGATATATAGGATATATATAACCAAGCATATATTTTAGCTTGCTGTCTGCAGACTTTCCTTCTGACAAAATATTTCTGGTTCGATTGTTTCCAGGAACATGTAAGAAAGCTGAAGTTCTATTAGTTTACAGCCATTCAAAATAATAAAATATTCCAAGATAATGGTTCAGGGTTTTAAAACAGGCCATGTTACCTATTCCTTCTCTATAATGCTGAAACTTGAGGAGAAGGAGGAGCCTCTCTATTACTAAATAGTTTGTTGTCAATAACATTCATAGTCCATTAAAAAGTCCATCAGAATATCCCATTGATTTAATTCAACTATCCAGCCCACAGAAATTTAATGAAGTTGGTAGTGAGACAGGACAAGCCCCATGGTTTTTGCCACTGCACCAGTTACCTTCAGTATAGCATTGTGCCATCTCCATCACAAGATGATTTATGTCAATAGCATGTGAGGAGCAATTGCCCTTAGAGGCAACAGATAACCATAGAACAACAGCATCCAAGGAAAGCAGAGCACAAATCACTACCTATAGTTTCCAGTCAGGAAAAAAAAAAAAACATCATGAAGAGCCACATTTTACAGAGCTAAAATGATTTTCTATTTAATGTGGTCTATTTTTAAAATATTATAATCCAAATAAAATGAAACTGAATTTAGAAATCTGTTTTAAAAGCTGAAAGAAGCACTGCTGAGATGTAAGGAGGTGTATGGGCCAGTACCCAAAATATTTGATATAATTTTCCACCACATTCATTGAACCAAATCCGTGTAAACTTTGAACAAGCTTGGCAAGAGCCATAGTGGTTTGGTTTTACTGCCATATAATGGAAGGAGTTCCTTGTGCATTGGCTATCCCTTTGTAATGAGCAATATCACTGTGGTAAAATGTGTTTATATGTCTTAAGACAATCAGGAACCAAGGCAATTCTTTGAAGACAATTTATAGTAATTGTGTGTTTGTTATGCTGCCTGCTCTGCATAGCTGCCTACATGGGGAGGTGCCAATGAAAGCAGGCAGTATTAGGTGCTGCCTAATGAAATCATCACCTGCCTTCGTGCCCCTTCCCAAAGCCTGCTCCTCACAGGCAGCCTTCGGCACATAAACAAACGGATAAATCATCTTGCCAGCTCAGAGGGTGACAGTGAAATTAGAGTCCTTGTCTGCTCAATGCAACAGTTTAGTCATTTGAGACATGAAATTGCTTTGTGTTGGGAAGCAGTACTGGGTAAATCTCAACCAGTTTCCAGAGCAGTCAAGGGCTCAGGTTGCAGAAGGAACAATGTGATTATGATGGGCAGGAGGCAGAACAGGACAAGTTCCAGCAAAAACTCCACAGAATGTAATAGCAAATGTTGTGCTTGGTATAGATCTTTAATAGGTCATTAAAAATGTATACCAAGATTCATTCTACAAATACAAGAAACTCCTAGAGCTGTTTCTATAGAATTCTATTCAATGTGGTAGGATTTTCCTATACAAATACTTGTCTGTGCCCTGCATCACCCTGAGCACAGTTCTACAGACATATCTGCACAAATAATGATGTCAAGGAAGAGATACAGAGAAGCATAACTTCTTTTTCTCTCCCACCTTCATCAGCTGCAGTATCTTACTATCAGTGAAAGCTGGCAGAGGGATCAGTGACAAGTTGCCAAAAGATAAGGAAGACACAGACTGCTGAGGAGAACTTTGAGAAGTACCTCCTGTGAAGGATCTGCTCCAGAGCTGACTTAGATTCCTCTTTGTCAAGGCAGAGGCCAAACTTTGGAGTGGTGTCAAGTCTATTTTTATGATCCTGAGATCTCCCTAGGAATTTATGAGACTCTCTCTTTGGATTTAAATTATCTCTTCGGGAAGTGTGGGTTATAGATCAGTCATTTTAAGCCAGCTGACCTCAGTCACCTTCAGTGACAGGTAAACTCAGCTTAAAGTGAAAGGATCCCTAGGGTCAGTGCTTTCTGAAGGGTGGGTGTGGGTGTGTGTGTGCACTATCAGAATACTCAAATAAGAGAAACGTGATGCGAAGTGAGGGCATTCCCTTGCAGCAGTGCTGCAGACACAAAACACTAAACTAATGAAAGAACCATCGACATTTCATTCCAGAACCATTAATGCTCCCCAAATGCTCCAGAATTAAGCGGAATTAAATTCAGTAGTGAATCCCACTTTATATGATGATACAAGGCATTAATAGAAATTACCTGTTGAGTGAAAAAGGAGCTAAACAGTATTTGAGGCATTTGAGTTACTCATAGCAGACTTGTAACAATTGCTTGAAAAGGTCAAGCAATTTTTATACAGGTCATTATAATCTACCTGTAGAGCTTCATAATTTTCATATCTGTTTTACATGCAAGAACTTCCACGTCAAGCTGAAATGCTTGCCTCTAATATTCAGGGTGGGTTCATTAAATTCAGACAGCAGTCAAGGGTGAAAAAGTCACTTGTCAAGCTCAGGCTGCTCATCAATCCACCTGCTGCTCTCCTGTGTGTCTGCTGGGCAAGGAAGTGTTCCAGTGTTTCCAGTGGCTTTGAAGGCTATTGTGAGGCAGCAAAGTGCCAGGAATGTTAGACAGATTGTGGAAGGCAGTAAACCACACAGTGCATTTCTGGTAGTTTATGATTTTAAAACTTGAAGCTCCATCTATACTGCAATTTAAGCATTTGTAGCTATTCTGAACAAGGGAGAAATTGGGTGATGCTGGATTCTATTACAGGAGAGTTCTTTGATGCCCTTTTCCAACACTATCCAGATACTCCATCTGAAGTTTTCATTTAGAGTAAATACTACAAAGGATCAGCTATTTGAAAGAAATTAAAAGGATGGAACATTTTCTTGGCTGTTAGACATCTGAGAAATCCAGAAGTGGATAATGCCAAACTATTTGTCATATGTGTACTTTCTGTAGCCTTACTCTCCTGAATGAAATGTGGTTACCACAAGGGATATTTGCAATTGAGAAGGAGAGATCAACTAGATTTGGCTTTCATAAATATGGCCTGTCTCTTAGAAAGTGTTTTACAGTTTCTGTTACAAATTCGAAGGAAAGGTTTTCTCATTAACAATTGTCAGGTTACATTTTCAGCACAGAAGAATTAAGGATATTGGGGTAAGTTTCAAGCCCCCATTTTAGAGTTTTAGGCAAGCACTTTCATCAACTGATTGGAATGACACCACAGGCACCCAATATACTTATGGGACCATTTATGAATGTGCTTCTATTTAATCAATCCCTGAAGTTAAAAAAAAAAATCAAAGTACATTTACATACCCAATTACAAAATATATGTTTTAGAAGCTATTATAAATAGTAAATATGCATTTCCAGTCTTTAAAAAAATAAGACAAAAATGCATTTCTTTAAAATTTAATAACATTAAGGGAAACCTTTCTGATTTCTTTAGGTCAGTTTTCAAATCATAGATAATTTAGGCTGAAAAAGCTTTTGTAGGTGGTTCAGTTCTCTTCTCAACACAGGTCTCATTACTTCAGGTCGCTCGTGCTGTGTCCAGTCCAGTTGAACCCTCCAAAGATGGATATCCTGCAAGTTCTGCTGAGTGCTGATCGCTGCAATGCATTGGTAAGGAAGCAATTCACAGGCAAAACTTTCTCCACTTTTCTGAACACAACAAGAAATGTTCCACTTTCTATCAGAGGACGTTCTCACTGAACTTTCTGGGTTGAATATAATAGCTTTCAGGAACCAGGCAACAGAGCTTTGTATCTGGGGGATCTAACAGGTGTCTAGAGGCGTCTCCTCCATTTAGGCTCGCATGAGCCCACTGTGGAAGGGATTACTTAAGTCGCTCAGGATTCAAAAGTTAGCACAGTAAGTAAAATCTTTCCATTACTTTGTGATTTACAGCTGGTTTGTTCCCTTATTTACAAAATTAGTTGGTTTTTTTACCAGTTAAATCTCTTGTAGACTTATTGGGGAGGTGACAAAAATCTGAGAATTGTCACTATCACCAGGATTTTTAAAGGGTCCCTTAAAAAGTGTGCAGTGATTTGACTCATATCTTTTAACAAATTCTGGCAGCTGTAACATCACTGCTAGAACTACTTATAGGCCTTCACAGTGTGCAAATCCCCTGTGAGTTCACAGCCCCTGTGCAGACCTCTGCAGAAGTGGGGAGCAGAGCTTTTGCCTCATCCCTCCTGACCTGTCCTGCCTCCTCCAGCTCCCATCCCTCTTCCATTCAGAGCTCAGGCCAGGAGAGTCAAGGAAGCATTTTTTGTGAGTATTTTTGTGGCAAAGTGCTGCTTTCAGAAACATGCATCAAAGACACAGTTGATCCTTTCTATTTTGTTCCAGTTACTTGCAGAAGAGAGGATCCAGGCAAGTGCAAGGAGCCTCTTCCTCCACCTTCCTGCGATACCAGGGCAGCGCCAGGTCAGATCTCCTGCCAGAAGTGAACATGGGGTGTTTTGTTTAAGCTGGGAAGCTGATAGTGTTGAACCCATCTATTTGAATAAACCAGCTGGCTGTCCTCTTGCCATCTCTGATGTAAATCTATATGGCATTGTGGAACTTTATTTATTTTAAGCTTGCAATATTTAGCAAAGCAAACCAAAAGGGTTCTTTCTAACCTCCATAGCATTTTTTCTACTGAGCTATTTGTTGGAAAGATATGTTCACGTATAATTAAATGTGGCTTGGTTAAACCTTTGCAGTTGGTAGCTTAATATATATTTTGTTGTGCTTTGAGTACAAAGGCTATATTATGCTTTTGTTGGCATCCTTGCTGGTTAGAATGCCAACTGCATAATTTTGTTCTCTGCTCTATGTCAGAATTCAAGTGCCGAGGGCTCAACAGGTGGTGCTGGGATAAAGTTCTGGAAAATCAAATAGGTAATGTGGTTATTTCTTTTGTCAAATTATAATTGAAAACAGAGACAAGTAAAATGAAACTCACATTTTCCTAGTGCAAAAGAGAGACTAGAATTAAACTCAAATCAGTTTCCATGACAAATACACATTACTACTGGAGCTTGGTCTGTAAATAAACATGCAACACCTTAGTTTTGATGTAGAATGATTTTTTTTCTCTGTAAATTTAAACCTTAAGCATCAGTGTTTAAACAATAACAGAAGACCAGAGTCCTCCATGAATCTTCCGTCTTGCTTGTACATATTTAGGAGAAAATATGCTAAAAGCTTCAGAAAAACTTTGAAAATATTTAAATCTGAAAAGTCAGAAAATTTGAGATAATCTGTAATACATAACCCAAATGTTTAACATAAGAGTTTCCTGCCGTATTGTTTTCTAATCATTGCTATATCCATGCTCCCAGAAGAAAATGATAAATGCACTGGAAATTCCAGTGAATGTGCTGAATGAGGTGCTGCTCATTTTATGCTTGACTTGGATAATGTTTATTAATCCTAAAATCATAAAAATGGGATAAAACTTTCTATAACAAAAATGCAACAAATCATATATTCATAGCTTGGTTTTCCAAAATGGCACATAAAAAGGCCCATGCACTTCCAAGACTATCCACTTTGCTATTGTGGCTGATCTTTTTTACACCAAGATGTTTTTATTTTCCTCTGAGGACCTATCCAAATCTAATATAAGTAATCTTATGTACAGTTCCAATGATTATCATGGTTTTATTTAGTTTTCCGTTCCTCCTCATTTAAAGACATTTCTCCTAAACTATACATTTCTCAACTCAAAGTTTTGTCAGCTTTGAACGCATCATTCACTGGAGCAGCTTCCTGCAGTGGCCTCCATTCCTTAGGCTGTCACAAACATCTTTATGTCCCTTTCAAGCTCTTATTTAACTCAAGGTGCTGCCTTTGTCTGGGACCAGATGGTGCATCCTGTTCTTTCAGTAAGTCATTCCATCAGTGATCAGGAACTAAGCAGCATGGAAAAGGGGTATCACATCAATCCAGAAACTTTGGTATTTTCACCTTTTGCATACCATGGGGACTCTGGTTTAGTCCCAGCAGAATGCACACGTTTCTCTCCCTGGCTGTGGCTGTGCCACTGAGTGCCAGGGCTGTGGTCAGGGGATGGGACACACCGCACAGAGCATGGCCTGAGAAACTCCTGAATATGGCATCAGAAATTGCAGGATGTGACAGATCACAGGGTAAGATGCTGACAAATGCACACGTGGTTAAGGAGGAGTTTTGTGAGAAACAGCTGAATTACAGAGAAAGGTAGGGCTCTGTGTTGGGGTTGTTTTAGGATTTGAGATAGTACAAGGCCAACAGTGCTGGAAACTGTATCAGCTTACCCATACACAGCTGAGATCACCTTGTTTTGGTATCAACAATACCAAAATTAAAATTCAACACCTACAGAAGTTGAAAATGGAAAAGAGAGTAACTGGATTCATAGAGAAATAATAAATCCATTACTCTTTTAGCTGTTGCCTTTTGTTGGTCATCAGTTTAATTTCTTCAAACTTTTCAGTATGAAGATACCTGGGAACAAGAAGATATTTACCGAGAAAAAAGATCCCAGTTCAACATGACGTTCTTCACAATCTCACACTTGGACTGACCCTGTTCCAGCTTGGTTAACCCAGGAAAGCTGCACCTCGTTGTTTTAGGAGTTAATCTGTAGCTTCGCTGCAAGGGACTGGCTCAGAAGGTAAAAATATTACAGCCAATGTATTATTAAGTTCTTTACCCCTTTAAAAATCCTTTTCCTGCACTACTGCATTTCTAGACTGACCTGAGACATGCCATGAGGACAGATCCCCTGTCTATGATTTTTCATAAATGTTCAATACATAAGAAATAGTCTTCTGGCTTTCCTTTTTTTTTTTTTTTTTTTTCTTTTAAATAACCATCTTGAATATTTATCTTATTGATCTGATAGCTTTTTGGAAAAGAAACAGCTGAGAAGCAGATGATGTGCCCTTTTCATTGACAAAGATTTATGTCTTGCCTGGAAGGACTTGATACTTTGAGGGCTCACAGCAGACGTAGTCAAACACAAGTAGCACGTAGTCCAGTGCTTATCCAGGGTAACCAAGACTGCTGCTCCCACACTTCTTTTGTGTGAAATTAAATCAGCCACACCGAAATGGGCATAGATTTAAAAACATGATAAGAATTCTATCAAGAAGGGGAGAGAGAGGCTCAGAAGCATTTTGAATCAATGAATACTGTGCAGAAATAAGTAGGGTGTGCATGAACACTTCTGGTAACCTTCTGCAGGAGCCGTCTGTGTGCTTGCCAGGCACGCTCTCCCCACAGGAACGGGTGAGGAGTTCAGCCACAGGGCTGACCACCCTTTCCCCACAGCTGTCACAACCACTGCAGTTTGGCTCTAGCATTTGTATCATTCAATTCTGTGCTGAGGCACAAAGAGAAGGGAAAGAGAATGAAACATGTTCTTAGGTGCCTCTTTGCCATGGACTGCATGGCAGTCGGTGGCACTGACGCGGGGTCACTGACTGCTCAGAGAAAAGGCTTATCTGAATTTCAGCACAACTTTTTAGTTAATGTATTAAAACATCAAAATAAACCACTACCAGTTTTTTTTTCCTTTAAGCAGGGGTTGAGAAAGGTAGACTAAAATAGTAAAATTCTGCTTTTCCCAGGAGATCCTTAATTTTCTCCAAGGATAATTTGACAGTTTCCACCAGCTTTGCCACAGCTGAAATGAAGCAGAAGGAATAAATGTCTTTTAGTGTGTGGTGCTTGTACTCATATGAGCTTTTGTGGGAGGCCAGAAGAAGGGCAAGGGATTGGGTGTACCTTCATTTCCTGAAGTGAGCAGGTAAACCTGTGGATTTTCCCATTCCCTGCCCCTCATCCTCCTGCCAGTCCAGACAGGTCAGCCCATGGAAGTGCTACTGATGGCAGCATAAATTGAATATTGGAAAGCACAGGCAGAATTTGCCCCAGAGGAACTTAACCATGAATTGGCTTAAAAAACCATCTTTTATCTAATATAAATAATGCTAACATCTTCAGAAGTATTACTGTTATCCTGCAACTGAGAAGAGAAAAAAACTGAATAGCCAGGAAATTCATTTTCTTACATGCTGGAAAGCCTAGAGGTTAATGCACACAACGAGATGGCCAGAGACCTGGGGGCCATTCCTTCTTCAGACAATATTCTGCATTGCACCAGGCAACTCACTATGTTTCTTTTTCAATAATTTCATCCATAAAATGAGAATGAACCTACATGACTCCCATTCCAGTGAGGATGGTAGGGCTCATCTGACTTGGTTATGAAATGAGACTGCTCAGATAGAAACAAGCTCCTGAAATTCAAATTATTCATATTACTCCATGCTGTTCCATTACAGAAAAAATGGCAGATTCTTCTGTGGTACTTAAGAACAGAGAAACAGTTTGTTTTTTTCTGGTTTTTCTTTTAAATTGTTACAAATTTGAATAGGATCTACATTTTGCCCTTTCACATACAGCATTTGATTAATTGTCATGTAATATCTGTTTTATATTGATCTCTTAGAAAGAGTCTATATTATGTTTAATTTTTTTGAAAATAACAAAAAAGGTTTTTCTGTATAGCTGTTTGCTGTTGTTTTCTGAGAGCACATAATGAAACAGATATTTGGAGAAATATAGGAGCAGGGGCTTAGTATGTGTGTGTGTATGTGTGAAAAGTGTTTAAACCTGCAACCAGATTTCAAATTTTTCTTGAGTTTGCATACAAAAAATTGTAAATATTCAGACTGAAAAAAACATCTGTGTTATTAAAAAACAGGAGGGTAAAAAAAAATCCTCCAGAACAGGAGTATGGTAGGCATTATTTCTCCTCTCTCCCAGCACTCTTACAGCCCAGAAATACTTACAGTTATATTTTCATCTCAGTTCAATGTGATTTCAGCGACTCAAATCCCTTTTTCCATTAGTGTGAGCTAAGCTGCTCAGGCTTTGTCCATGGATGTTGCCCTACTTTTGTCACTGTCTCTTTGAGCCTTCAGTTCAGTTCCCCTGCTCTGGACTGCCAGGTAGGTGAACCTCACAGGGCTCTGGCTGGCTGGAGCATCACTCCCAGGCTACAGCAACACCTGCTGTGCCTCTCCAAACTGTGGCACATTTAACACTTCCTTTTCCCCTCCAGGTCAGGACAACTTTTGGGATCACAGCCCTGGCAAGGGCTGCTGAGTGCAGCCAGCCCAGGCCAGCAGTGCCCCATTGCTGGCGCTGGGAGGGCTCTCAGCACATCTGCCCCTGTTACTCTGGTCCAGAGATTAGCAGGGGAAGAGGCTGGGAACCACTCTGGGTTTAGACCTGTGTGCATTCTGCCAGCCCAGCCCTCCACAGAGCTTCCCCTTTTCTTCTTGTTCTTGGGTATGTGCATGGGGCATGGTGCTTTTTGAATACCTCTTCACTTGTCCCTCTGAACCATCCTCTCTATTGTCCTTTCAATTATTTCATCTTAGTTTCTTTTTACTGCAAGTAGTCTAAGGACAGAGGATCTTTATCTGATCATTATGCAACATAAAATGGCAATGCTTACCCTGAAGTGTCTGGTTTCCAGTAACAGTCACAGTGACAGACATTGCCTTGTACCACATGCCTAAATTTCAAAATATTGCAAGAGAAGAGCTTGGTACCTTACTGAAATCTATTCCAGCCGTTTTTATGCTTTTATTATGATTAATGGATGAAACACAACCATTTGTACTGCATTTATTATCACAAACAATATTGAAAGTAATTTGACCCCTACAGTACTTTCTTTTTTTAATAATACTATACAGTGGCAAAAAGGCTATGAAATGCTGTGCAGAGATCTTTATCTTAGTTGAACTGGTTGAAATACAGACAATGGAAATTCTCTGGGTTGACACTGGTATAATAGGAAGCAGCATATGACCTGCTTTTCTGAGCAATGTGCTGTCACCACAAACTACATCCCCATACATACCCAACATATAAAAAGTTTATTTGTCAGCCTGCTCCTGTGAGCTCTTTATTTATGGCTACTTTATCATCTGAAATAAGCCATGTTTTTCATTATTAGAAACATAACACTCTGGCAAAATCTGAAGTTGTATAGGAGAATGTGAATGCTTTTATTATGAAGTCATTTTGCTGTAAGCACTGGAGAAATCAGATAATACCACACTGTGTTATTCACCTAGCAGGTCAAGTGTGATAGAACAGCATGGAGTTCAAAAAACCTCTCCTGACATGGTGTGGTTCACCAAACGACCAAATTACTGTTTCTCCCAGGACTTGAAAAGTTGGGAACTCAAGGTAATATTTTTGTCTGCAGCTTCTTCAGCCAGAGACTGTGCACTTGTGCACAGCCCTTCTCTGTCCCTTGGAGGGTTCTCTCACAGCTGCCAGATGAGAGGATAGCATTGTGTGCCATTTACTTCAGTGTGTACCAACCATTTAGCTCTTCAGAGATGCTCTAAGAGCTCCCCTGAGGAGTCAGAGCTGAGGTAAGACACTGACTGACATACCTGAATGCCATACCTGACATACCTCTTACTGGTCACATACATTCAGCAGAGCTAAGCTGCCAACTTTCTAAATGTAAGGAAAAGCATTATGTCCTGACATTGTCATTCTCAAATTCAAATCCTCACAGGTGGATAAAGTAAAAAAAATATCAGGCTTGGCAGCAATTTACCTTAAAATGGCAAGTTAATTTAAAAAAAAAAGCACAGCTAGCCCAATCCATGTAGAGTCTGCTTAAAGGCACAATAAAGGTTCAGTTTAAATGTATACCATTAAATAGTGTCTTCAAATATCAAACATAGTTGCCATGTCTAAAGAGCAGAGACACGTTTATCAGGAGAAAAAAGCCATCCTCCGAAACGTAAGTCCTATTCTATGGAGAAAAGTAGATAAGAGGCTTGACTTGGAGAATTTAACTGAAACCACTGTAAATAGGCCCACAACAGTTTGAAGAGTGACTTGCTAAACATACAAACCTAATAACTGCATTCACTTACCTCAGGCTAGAAGGTAATTGGTAAACTGATGGTGCCAACATATGGCAGAGGTATAAAAGGAGAAGTTCTGGAAGAGAAAGGCATTGCAGGAAACCTGAATATGTTATTTACATCAATAATCAGTAAGGGAGGACAGTGAGGTTCCTACATGAAACCAAAAGTATCTCCAGGACTGCATCAGATCACAGTGTCAAAAAAATATTTCACTTGGAACAGAGGGAATTCCCTCAAATATGAAATACCCACTACTAGCTCAGTATAATCAATTATTTGCACTGACCTCACTACCACAGGCAAGGAAAAAGAAGATGAAAATATGTGAGAAAGGCTCAGAGGTGACCCTGCGACCTTGGGACCAGAAAACCAGAAGTGCTGCAGCAAACTGGTAGAAGTTATAAAAAGAAATCAATGTGGGGAAAAATATGTCCCTCAAAAAGGGGTTGACCTGACTGTTGTGGAAGAAATCATGTCCCCAAACCTGCTAGAACCCCATGAAGGGATCAGCAGGTTCATTTTTATGAGGAAACCCCAGAAGTCCAGTTCAGTGTGCACCCTCCAAAGCACAACTGTGTCCTGCCTGCCCTATTGAATGACCCAGCTTTGTTAGAGCCATCAAAACCTACTGCACCTATAACTAATATTGCAGAACTTTGCTTTTCTTGTTGGATGGTACAGAATTCTCTGTATTCCTGATTCTTTTGAAAGCTGCAAGTCAAACCTCATATGTATCAATTAGACAGTGAAAATGCACTGCTGGAGTTGCCTATGGATTCTAACCTAATGAAAAATTGCTTGCATGCTGTAGAGAGACATAACAGATTGTTACTGCCATTGTTCATCCTTTGGAATTTGGTCTGAGTCTGAGCTTGTTAATCAGCAGTTCGTCCTGCTTGTACTTGCGAGCACTCAGCGCCAAGAGTGAATTTCCTCTCTGTGCTTTTGCACTAGAAGCTTTGCCAAAGGTATTTTGTTCACGATGTCAGTCAGCTGAGCTCTTGCCTTAATTGTGCCAGTAACTCACGTCTGGAGATTATTCATTCTGCTCTGGTGCAGCAAGCAGCGTGTCAGCCTGGAGCTGGTGGAGACACTGGGTCTTGTGTACACCCAGTTCAGGTCTGGGGACACCAAACATGATTCTGGACCTTTTTTCAAGTGCCCTGCAGCCCTGAACAAGGGAATTTTGAAGGTGTGCTAAGACTGTAAAAATGCTGATTTCTTGATAAAAAGTAGCAGGTTTACAACCACTCATGTTGTATGAGTGCTGCTGTTGTGCAAGATTTGATCTGATTATAAGGTTTGTTCAAAGAGGTTTGTTTGAGATCATTACCAAGAAACTATAAAATTACTGTCAGGGAAATTATTTTGAATAATATCTACTACAAAACAGTTGTTATGGCAAAACTAATGGCAACTTCTAACACGAGTATTTTTTCTTGCTGTGTCTGTCTAGATTATAGTTGTACATAACTTTGCAAAACCAATTTCATATCATGTGCTGATTCTTTTAAAGAAAAGATCAGCTGAAAGTTATCAGATATTCTTGGCCAGATTGACTATCTTGTTTTACTCCCTTTCTCAGAAAAATAATAGAAAAAGCATGAAAGAAAACTCAGCTAAGGCAAAATTCACAGAATTTAAGAGAAAAAAAATTAAACCACAAAATGACAGAGTGGTCTGGGTTGGAAAGTACCCTAAAGGGACATCTTCAATTGTATCAGGCCGCTCTGAGTCCTGTCCATCCCGGCCTTGAATGGATCCAGATCTCCAAGTATGTGTTTGAAATACTGCTCCACCTTCCCATGTTCACCCAGCTCAATGCAAAGTCCTGCAAATGAAAAAAATAAATAGTGATCCCAAAAAAAAAAAAAAATAGACAGAGGCTGATGCCTTCATCTCCTAAAGGATTTTGATGTCCTGTCCCAATAAAGGTTTAAAGCAAAGATAAGGTTATTTTCATTAGCTGTTTAAAGTTTGGATGAAAACATTGTGGTACTTCATTTTTCTTGAGACTTTTTTCCCTTTCCTTTTTTTTCTGGTTTTTTTTTTTTCCCCACAAAGCTACTTCTGAAACAGTCTTTTGTTGGCATAAATGCTGTTCCAACTTTTATCCTTGATAAAAACTACAATAACTAAGAGGCAAACCTTACAAAGTAGCTCATGAGTAAATGAAATTTAATGGGGTCAATTATCCCCACATGCTTGTGTGCAGATTTCATTAATATTAATAAGTCGTAGACATGCTATTGAGCTGAAGAATAGGCTGTCACTGGCCTCTACACGCTGTTTTGTGTGTGCTGATTTAGGATTATTCAAGAGAACACATTCATTTCCAAATGTCTAACATATCAGTGGCAGAAAACCCTACATTTGCCCATTATACCTGCAAGATACAGAAAGATTGAAAAAATAGCTTAAACGACTGAAACAGCGCAGATTCCGTTTGTGCTTTTTCCATAGTGCAGAATCACATTACATGCATGTCTCGCCATAAATATTTAATGGAGTGGAAATGAATATGTAGAAGGCTGGGTTCTTCCCTCTAAGGGTTAAATTCCATTTCTGCAAATTGGTTTGTGCCCTATTTCTGTTCCTGTTTCTCTGTGCATCTAGACATTTTCTTGGCATCTCTAACTCTTCTGAGGTTTCAGGAGATCTTTGGAGATTTGCTAGTAATTGACCTGTTTGGATTGCCCATGACTGGCATTTGCTAAAAGATAATACAGTCCTGCATTTTGTTGTTAAGTGCTGGTTGTGTTATTAACTTGTGGCCAAACCAGAAGAAAGGCTCAGGAGACATCATTTTCCCTCAGACAACTTCATTTGGTTCTTACGGTAATCTCCATTAAAATGCAGCACTTTGGTCTCAGCTGAGGGGCGTCACATACTCCTTAACTTGTCAGCTCTGTTTGGCCAGTAATGAATACACCCACTTTGCTTTGGTTTTTTTAAGATATTACTGTACACTAAGGGTAAACAATCAACATCACATCAAAGTCAGATGATTTAACCTTCTGCCACTTCTCTAACCACTAAAGAGTTCCTGCCAGGGCTAGCTGGGTATTGGAACATGTGTAAATGTTTTCTGAGAAAACAGAATTACCAAGTGGAGGAAATCTGATGTTTTCTCCTTAGAAAACAGGAATAATTAATAAGATTAGATCTACCATATCCCAAAGGAGTCTGAATGAACCCTATTTGTTTCATTTTTATCATGTGACAAGAATAAATCTTGCCCCCAGTTACAATAGCATAGTTCTGGAGGAACCTCCTTCAAGTTTAGTTCTGCCATAATTTAAACTGGTACTGTCTCAGTGTAATACATCTGCTTTCAGCAAAGTTCCTCATCTCTAGCACCATCTTTAACAGCCAAGAAGAAAATGAAAAACAGAGTCTGGAAACAATGAATTAACACTAGCCAGATAAGCATAGGGAATCTACTTTGTGTAACACAAGAATTAAGTACTGCTGATCTTTGCAAGTAGCAATGACAACTCATGTACAATGCCTTGGGGCCTGCAATAACCTGGAGGCTAATTAACTGCAGAAAGGGCTTTTTATATTACACTTTGCATTAAATAAATTCAGCACAAATCCACAGAGACCAATAAGCATTTTTAGGCAGTCTAGCTAAATTTTACCCCAAAAGTGATCAAGCTACATAGAATTCTGGCTTGTGAAATGTCTGATTAATGTATTGTCCTCCAATAATTCAGGTGCTTAAGATGAAAATAAGAGCAAATAAGAGATGCAGATAGAGAAAGTCTTCTGTCAGTATGATGTTCATGACTTTTTATCTCTTTAAACATAGTACTAAATAGAAATACATAGAAAATTAATTCAGGGGTTTTAAATACTGCCCTAAAATGTGTCATCATTTTAAAACCAGAAACTGATGTGATCAAGTGAGTAAAAAAGGAAGAGAGGAGGCACAGCTTAATTTCAAGGCTCATCCAACTTCCCCACTCTCTCACTGTCTCCCAGTTACCGCCAGAGAAAGATTCCAGCAGGATATAAGCACAGTGCTGCAAAGCCAAGTGCACAGCAGGGATATCAGCAGGGATTCTCTGGGGGGAAAATAAAGTCCTGCTTTTTTCATAAAACTTCTGATCACAGTCAACAACTGGGATGCCTCCAGATTTGTGTGCAGTAAATATGGCATCAAGTAAGCCACTTAAAAATACACACTAGGAGTAAATTATTTCTGTTTGGGTCTCAAGGACATATTCCTCTTCTCTTTGTAGATGTCTTTGTCTTGTTCTCATCCTCTCCCACACACACTCAAGAAGACTAGAAGCAGAAACAAGGCAGAAACCATATCTAATTTCCATACTTGGCTTAAAAGTAAGACATTGCTCATTTTTTATTTCCAAGCTAGCAGGTATGTGAATCAGAACTGGTGAGCTAAGATTTAAGTTATTATAAGTGAACTAGGCATTCTTTTTGAACATTTCTCATACAGTTATAATACACTGAACACAGCAAGAAGTGGAAGCAAGTAGAATCTTGCTTGAATCTTTTTAGAACCTTCAGGTTAAAGAAGCTTCCCAGTACTTCTCTCCATTAAAACAGTAAAATTCCTTAAAAGAAAATCTGTCTCCTTCCATAGGAGGTGTCAGGTATGTTCACTACTATCTGATGCAGTCTCTGTCTTGAGAAATCTGAAATACCAATAGGAGCACTCAAGCACACCAGCATTATCTTTGCAAGACAAAGCAGGATAAAGTGAAAAGAAAACCATATTATCTGATGTCCTTATCCCAAATTTGAAAGAAAAGGAGAAGACACTGGTGGAGTTCACAAAATTATAAAATAAAGTAAGCCTGTCCCTCACATAGAATCTTTCACAGAGACACTGGCACTCCCTTTTCGAAAAATGAAGCTTAGCCACCAATACAGGTTTGTATTTAGGACCTTCATAGAATAACTGCAGAAATTTATGCTGGGAGTAGTTCAGAGAAACCTTATCTCTCCTCAGGTTACAACCCCACTAATAAACAACTTGTCAACCTGCATCAGGAGGGCTTTACCCACGAATTAACATATGAGCTGTTTGCCATCAGCCAGCCTCAGCTGCTCACAGGTGGAGGCAGGCTGCTTTAGCCCTTCATTCTCCTAGGACTTCTGCGATATTATGGCTGAGGCAAAGTTGTCACGCTTTAATTGTCATACAGTACCAGGAAAGTAACAAGGATTTATACCTAGCTCCCCTTTTTAACTATTGGTGCTTGGGGTATTTTTAACATTTGTAGAAGTGTCTCAGAGTCAGGGTTAAGATAAATGCACTGGTCCCTGGAATTCCTGTGTTATGCACTGTTTGCACTGTTGCTCTGTCTTGACAGAGAGGTCATCATGGCATCTCCCTGCTGACAGCATCCTGCATGTCACCTCTGGCAAGGTTTTGGCTGAGGCTGCTGGAGAAAAACCAACAGATAAAACCATGATTCCAAAGTTTGGTTGTTTTTTGGTTTTTTGTTTTTTTAAAGAAGATCTGAATCTCGTGAATAAAACTATGTCTTTGCAAAAAAAAAATATTAAAAAGGAGGAATGTTTCTCCTGTAGTCAAGAACCTTCCTTAATGAGATCCAGACAGATTTACATTTTCTAAAAGCACAAGACTTTGGGTTTTTTTCCATTTAAATCATCAACTCCTGCATAAATTACATTTGTAAGACCCATTGGCTCCAATCAAAGGGTATTTAAGAGTCTGGCTGAGTTATGAAAGGACCAGGTAAGAGGAAGTGGAAAAAACGCAAGCTATAGGATATCCATTAGTAAGATGACTAATATTACTACAAATCTGATTTGCCATTTCTTTGGTTTCTTTCATGGAGATTTAAAGATAATTGTAGCAAGCATTCAGGAAGAAAAACTAAAAGAGAGACAAATCCTGCAAAGAGAAGTCATATTTACAAATGCTCAATATTTCTTCTGGCTTATTGTAAATTATTTATGAGGTGCTTTTCAATATTAAAATTCTTCATTAGTTTATTGGACACATGGTCAAGATTAGTAATGAACTAATTGTCATAGAAAAGAATTTATGGCTTACAGTCTCCAAAAAATCAGTAGTTTGGCTTCTGTGGGTAAAAATGAGGTAATGTAACAAAGTCCTGACTATGAGGAAACAGTTTTTTAAATCACAGACAAATAAGATTAATGCTACATCCCATGCTGTGCTGAAAGGGATATCTTGCATGGTTAAAATATATTTAAAAACTGTCTAATTTCCTTGGGTTTTCCTGTTTTACCTTTTTTTTTTACATAAATGTTTCCTGTTCCAATAATATAACTTTTTCTTTGTCACATAGCTTGAATTTTCCTCAGCTTCAGTTATGAAAAGAAATTAGTTGAATTCTCTTTTCTAAAAGCCAACTTCTCATTGAGATTTCCACTTAGCCAGCAGTAACACTAAACTCAGGGCTGGAAATCAGGACATTGAGGACAATATTGTATAGGTTTTTTTCTTCTAATTGATGGAAACATTTCTAGTGCTTTTGTTTCTCAAAATCTTGGTAAATTTTGTCCTTGAATTGATCTGGCAAATTGGTTCAAAATGAACTTGTAGGAAAACAGGAGCTCTTTCAGGGCACTGTTTCATTTCAATACATTTTCATATCATTTTGCTGGTTTGGACAAATACCATCATTTAAGGCAGTTAATAACAGATCTGTAGGCAAGGCAGATGGATCTCTGTAAAGCAAGAACTCCCCTCACTGGTTGCTGGACCTCTTCTTCAGCTTTTGAAAAACTTTTACAACAAGTTTCAGCCCAAAATCCAAATCCAAAGCAAATATCAAAAGGCTTAATTCATCTCTTTGGCTTGCTTTATATGTGTGTTCTGTTTTAAGCTGGTTGTTTTCCATCTGGTCACAAACACTAGGGCCTTTTTCAAGTTGTGAACACTGGGAAATCTGCAAAAATTAAAACTGTATATCCAATTTGAATTTTTCATAATTTTTTATCTGTAATTCCAGGGCCAGAAGGTTTAAATAGCCTCATGAAAGCATGAGGGCCCCAGCTTTTTTCTGTGATTCACCCAGTTTGGACATCAGAGAGCACCTAAGTCAAGAGGTTCAGACAGAAAATACTAATGGATAAACTGTTATAAATGAAACTTCACTGTGACATATTGGAGAATCATATGTTGTAAACTGGAAAGAGTAGGAGGGGATTCAGCACATGGCAGAAAAATGCATGCTTATGTGAAGAGAAGCTCCAAAGCTTTTCAAGTTAGTTTTGCTTTATCTGTACATGCCAAGAAACACCAGACCAGGCAATCTACGCTTACTAATTTTCACCCTATTAAAGAAAAGAGGAGAGGAAAAAGGGCAGTACAGTTTTCTTTGGCAGCCTATAGCACCGTAGGAAACATTTTTATACAGATGTAAGATGCTGTTCATGAATAACTGTTTCAATTTTAACAGAAGGAGCTACTGGGGTAACCTCCTGCTAGAGCTTTCCTGTTCCATCTCAGACATGAGAGGCAGTTGTGCTGTGCCACAGCCAGGCTGCAGCCAGGGTGACACTGGCTCTCAAATACTTTTCTGCTTGTTTGCTGCTTGCTTCCAGAGCACTTCTGCCTAATGTCACCAGTTTTTTTGTAATCAGAGCCATCTTTTTTTGGTTACTTAAAGGAGAATTTCATCCCCAAAGCCCCACACTGATGTCCTCTGTACCTCCACAGCTGTCATGCCACCAGCTCCACTTCAGGGCAGTGACTACTGATGCAACAAGCAGGCAATTCCTACACCCCCACAAAGTGACCAGTTGAACCAAAAAAGCCTCTTGACTATTTTACCTTATGGCAAATTCAGAGACTCTGACTCTCTGTCATGTTCACAAGACCTAACTACTTCCCCATAACTGTCACAACCTCTTTAGCATTTGGAGAAAATTAAACTAAATGCAACATGCCAACATCAAATACTCAAAAGACAACTTTTAATTTAATTACTGTAGACATAGAAAAAGGAGTTCTTTAAGGAAGTCTGTCAACTAAGAGCTATATATAACTCTTAAGGAATTCCTTAGTGATTTTCCTAAACAGATTTTCTTCAAAACACATTTGATTGCTGCACAGGGTAGAACTATTGTAAAATCGAAGAGTTATTTTTCAAAAGTCTGATCTGACGTGTGATGATACCAGAGCAGAGAGTTAATACACATCCCTTAGTTTGTCATATTGATCTGAGAAACATTACTGGGCATTGAGAGCCCATTTTTGTATCTACTGAGAAAAGGGCCAGGATGAAGTGTTAACTGCTGGAGTTAAAGCTCTTTCAATGATTTCAGTAAGCATTTTTCCAGATCCGAAGCCTTTCTATTAAGTTCAGTGCTCTTTCAGTCAGGGCTGTGATATCCATTGAAGCCAAAGAACAGCAAAGCTTGTCTGATCTTTTTGAGACTCTGGTTTCAGTTAAATAACCCAGTGGATGGACCCTTCTCTGAATTAGCATTGCAGAATATGTGCCAACAGAGAGGGGACTACTCAGCTGAGAGTTATCTGAGAGTGCTCCAGAGCAAGGAACCCAACAGACCATGCAAGCTGCAAGCAGCCCCTGCTTTTGAGCTATTACAAAGCAAAGCAACTTTCCAATCTTTCATTTCTTTCCACATGTGGATCAATTTATTTATTCTTAAATTTAAATTCCTATTATTTATTTATGAGTTTCTATATTAAAATGAACAAAACATTACCTGATTTAATGCTTAATTTTTTTAAGACCAGCATTACTTTTATTGAATGACAACTCCAATGTGCGCTTCTGTGAGCATTAGCAGAGGATCTGGGAAGAGACATTCAGAGGGATTAATTCAGAGGTGATAGTGTAACATAAACTGAGGAAAAGGACCCACACAGACTCTGTGTTAAGGTAAACCATAAAAAGAAGGAGCAGAAGAGGAAAAGTAGTTAAGTGAATGGTATGTAGCACCTAATCTAAAGCACATTTATCTTTCCTTCAGCACACACAAAACTTTTGCTAGTTTCTTTTTACAGTTACTGAATACTCACATTATCTGAAGTTAAAATTTCCTGTGCAGGGCATTAAAACCTTACTAAGATCTTAAAAATAGGCTTCATAATAAAAATATTTAATAATTTGCAACCTACACCAGCTCTTACACTCCTACTACATTCACCACATTTTCTACCATGAAGAATATCATGAATGTATGTCGGCCACAGAAATACATTTGATGTACTTATACCAGAATAACAATGCTTAATTCCCTTCTTACTACTTTGGCTCTATTTCCCATTCATTGGTATCTTTGCTCAGCAAGTCAGCTTCTGAAATACAAATAAATTTACTCATTTCTACAGCTGTGAAAAGATTTCTGAAATATGGAAAATTTCAATAGCTCCTTCATTCAATCACTTACTTAAAAAAAAAAACCTCAGGATTAAAGAAATCCAGGGAAAGAGAAAAGATTAACCTAGAAAATACAAACCAGCAAGTAAATAAATCTGAGCTTCATTGTCACTTCTCACTTCAACAGAGGATTCCTACAAGGGCCCGGCCACGGTGCTTGAGCTCTCACAGGTAGGACAGGGGTCGGCATGGATCCCCAGTGTGCACAGCAGCCCCCGTGCCATTAGTCAGGGCCATGGTGCAGTGGTTCCAAGGAGGAGGAACACACAATCTGACACAGAACCGCATTTTTCTCTCTGCTTTCTTGCAGTTACCACACGGAGCGCCGGAGTCAGAGCTGCCATGGCACCGTAATGGAAATAAACGACTCCGCAGAGCCGGCAGCGGGAGGTGGGAGTGGGAAGCATCCTCATCCCAGCCCCAGTGGCCACGTAAATCTGTCCCTGTCAGGAGAGCTCCGGGAGGTGCTCGGCACCCGCCGCTCCCCGGGAGTCAGTGAGAGTTCAGGTGCTTACTGTGTCATCAGGCCTGACCTTCAGATGCGACATGGCCAGCACGTTTGTTTTCCCACAGCAGTGATTGCTTCAGTCAATTATTATTGCCCATCCTGGAGTGCAAACACATAAGGGCTTGATTTACAGTGCAAAATATACATCCTGAATTTACTTCCTCTTTTGTTTTTGGTCTGCCATAGCATATCCAGCTTAAAGGGATGACAGCAAATTACTTCATAGGTAAATATATCTACATATGAGGAAGGATAAATATCAGTCATTCAGGGCATCCTGAGATGAACGCTCCATTATAGCGTTGGATGTGTTGCATCAGATGTGACAATATATTTAAAGGGTTTTCCATTTTGTTTTAAAAGTGCTCTTTTTTTTCTGCTCCTACCTGAAAAAAATCATTAGCAAATTTTTTGATTTGGCAATCTAACCATTAAATCCAGTTTAGCTCAGATTTAAGATTGTACATTCAGTTCTTTAAGCAATGTTTAGGTATTACCAATAATACTGAAAGATAGATGAGACAGCCTCATGGTAATACAGCTTTTAACCTTTCCTCTCCTCTACCATGACGGGGGAGAATTACAGTAAATGATGGTTACCTTGTCTGCAGTATGGACAATTGATTTGACCTCACTGCATCTGATGCTCTAATGGACTTCGTGGCTGAATCCCTGGAGATATAAAATATGTCCAAGTGAATTGGGGCAGGTTAAAGAACGGACCTGCTTTTCATGGCTGGCTCAAGCTGTAATAGATCTCCTGGTTGTTCTGAGAAGAAGATTAAAAATGATCAATATCCAAATCATTAAAAGAAAAGTGGTGGCTTCTGTAAATCTACCTTAGCTGTATTTTTTCCCCTGCTGAATGCTGTGGGGAGAGTCTTTGTTGGTGACATGAGTTTCTATAACAAATGTTTGTTTCTGTTCACTTTCTTATAGCATAGTCCCTGTTATATTAAGAATCAGACACTCAGGTGGCCTGAATTGGCATTGTTTTCCTGAAGTCATGCTTGTTTACACCATGAGGAATCTGGTCTTATGTTTAGTTAATATAGATAAAATGCCAATACTATTATGTTTCTTGGACCAGCAAATAAAGCCAAGGACAGATTTCAGAGAATGATGGCATCTATAATAAGTGAACGTCTTTACAGGTCCGCTAGCCACAAGTAAAAGGCCAAAAATAAAGGTCTCATTTAGGGAGAGGAAAACAAAAAGATTTGCCTTGGCTGCCCTGAGCCCTTCATTTCACAAAGTGTAATTCAACATCTTGTTTATCCCTGGCTACGCTCTCTCTTAACAAGTATGTTTGTGCTCTTTTCCCAGCAGCCTTCCAAGAGCTTGTGACATCCCCCAACTCAGAGACCTTCCTCTCTGCTCACAATGTGCCAGGCAACTTCAGTGGGATTATATACACCTACATTTCCTTCACTTCCTGGAAAAGCCAAGCCTTAAGAAGACAGCTGTACAACAGTTCCATAGCTGGCACACACACATTAGGTAATTATTTACTACACTTGGAATCCAAGAGAGCCCCAGTCTTTAATCAGCAAAGTCTGACACTGTTGGGATCTGATATTTCTATTTTTTAATTACAGAAATAAGAGGTAATCCCAGAGTCTGTATTTGAAGATGCAGTCTATTTTCCTAATTTTGAGAAATGTAAGGATACAAGAATTGGACTGACCTAGCTAGCTCTGTTCCATTAAATTGAGTGAATGTGAGAAATATTCTATTATGAAGAAAAAGGTTTCAACAAATTGAAAAGGTTTCATTTTTCTATCCAGTTGCTTAACAATGTTTACCTTTTGTTTTTCACACATTGTTTGTTTAAAAATATGGATGTGTAACGCCAGCCTCTGTAAAGAATATTTGTTTATCTACATGTGTTGTCCTGCATGAAGAAAAGTAAAGGCACTTTACAAGCTCTTTGCTTCTTTCTGGGGTTGTCAGTGCCCTGTGGCCTGGGCTGAGCTGAATGCCTCACATCCACAAGGAGAAGAGGGAACAACTGCTGACCCTTGCATCCAGCTATTCTTGTAGCTGGAAACATTGTCAGGGGCTGCAAGCATCAAGCTGTCTGAAAGGCCAAAGTTGAGCACTACATTATTGGAGTAGATGACATTTTATTCTTATTCTGCAACAATTCTAACAACTTCGAGTCCCTTGCTGTCCCTTTATGAACACAGGTGTCATTTTGATGGGGGGATAGCCAAAATGACAAGAAGGTGACCTGTCAGTGAACTCTGGAGCAGGTGAGGCCTGTCAGCTTCTAATTTGAAACTGGTGTCAGTCCTGAGGAATGGCTGGTATAATCACATTTGTAACTGATCCCTTATAAACTCTGCAAACATTCACAGTGTGCCTGTTATGAGTAATATGAAATTAACAATTCGTGTTTATGACACCAGACACCAAGAGAATCAAGGAGATTTCAGTAACAGGATCGGCTCCGTCGTTCTTGCAGAGCACAACCCCAAACTGCCCTAGTCACAGCCAAATGACTCTGTGCTTATGTTACAATAGGCATTGTATTTATTTTGAAGACAAACTTTTGTAACTAGGTGTAAAGTGAGGACCTAAGAACTAACATGTAGTTGAAATTATTTCTCTCAAGTCCAGCCCTTAAGATGTGTATGATTTTTAAGTTGAAGTGTGGGACCTGACCAATCACACACATACTTGAATGTCAAATTTTCTGTATAACCAAAGGGAAGGCTCTGTGTAAATCTTATCTCTCAGACACATAAATTACCAGCTGCATGAATACTGCCATTAAGACATGCAGACAAGTGTAAGGGGTGGGGATAGGCAGGATGCCCGAAAGAGATGGAGGCACAGAGAAAACAAGACATTTGTTCACTAAGTAATTTATCCTTAATCTATCTTCACTATAGCTGAGCAAGAATGAACACCACAAGTTAGGCTGTCAGACTTCCTCGCTTCTCTGGCATCAGGAAACTTTTTTTTTCTGCAAACTAGACCTTTTCTTCCTGGTTCTTTGTTACATTATCTGTAATTTTTTTATTAGGAAAAGTAAAAATTGCACTATGTGAGGTTAGATTTGAATTAAAATCAAATTCAAGTATGAACTTGAACCCCGACCAAATTAACAAAAGACAGGTACATCTGCAAGTAGTCCTTCTGGGGACAATGACAGCCCCAAACCCAAGAGGAAGACTAGGGTGCAACCTCACATTAATTTTGAGTGTATGAGAAAATATAGGAGTATTTTGTATTGCTGCTACCTGAAGCTCAAGAGCTCGTCCCATGCAGCTTTAAAACACACTAGAAATAGCTGATAATACCTCTGAATCTTGAAAACTTACCAGCCATTCTCCACCAACCAAAAACTCACCTCAGAGTTTCAGCCTTGAATCCTGAGGCAGGGACTACAAGCTGTGCTCATTGCCATTGATGCGGTCTCTTCTGGACACATAATAAAACAGCTCACTTTAAATCTGATGTACAGCACAATTTTTTGGGTGTCTGGATAGGGCACATAAAACCTTGATAAAAATGCCATCCATTCAGAGCTTTCCTGGAATCCAATGAAATATGTTTTTGTTTTCCTCCTACTTAAATGGTTGTAATTCAACATGTGGTTTAAATACAGGAAATGAGGACAGTTTGGGCTCTTTGGTGTTTAGGGTTTTTTTGAAACCAGTCAGAATTTGTGTACACTAACTTCAAAGAGTTTTTCACAGTGACCAGAAAACCAAGTGGGGAGAGGGAAAAAAAAGAGCAACAAACCAACTAGGTTCCCTTCTGAAAGGAAAGGTAGAAAGTAGAAGAACAGGACAAAAAGCTTTGCTGAGCTGTTCAGAGTAGACCCTGATCTTAAGCCTATTCCCCACACACAGAAAGGAGCTACAGAGCACATCTGTTTTCAGGACGTAGCTGATGGTATTTTGAGCACTCAGGTCCTGCACTTTCCCCTGACCTCACAGCACTACTTTCTGTTAACACAATTACTTTCAGGCCATCCTTGGTTCCCACCAGCTTCAGTTTTGAAATTAAACAAAATTAGTCCTTTCAATGCACAGGAATGCACAGGAGCATTTAAAAACGGGCGAGATGAAGGTAGGGAAAAATGAGATTATAAATAGATATCCCCATTTTCAAGTCTATTCATCTGTGTTACATTGGGGTAGAAAGAAACAAGGAAGGCTGCATCAAAAAAAAAAGAGTTGAGGCCTTTGAGTTTGCCTCTATGTCATGCTGAACAAAGAGTAGCATCACCCGTTGGCTCATTGCATGGGAGATGACTGTGCACAGCTCATTCCTGTGTCTGGCTTGGATGTGTGACTGGTCCGATCTCACCCAGCTGTTCTAAATGCTGGCCTACGATGTTTTCTCCCTGACCCACTGAACTTATAATTAGCTCTACAAAATGGATTGGCAGAGTATACAGACACCACAACCCAAAGACTTAGAAACTACTCTGCAAAGTAGGTCCAAACCTTTCCCCTGCTTGATTCCCTCTCAGGCTCAGTGACTGTTATTTCACAACTCACTGCACTTTGCTTGCTAGAGGGCACCCATACACAAATCCCCAGCCATGGAAGATTTCCTTTTTTCCTATATACAGAAAGACCACCCCATCTGGGAAACTTTCCCCTCAAAATCAATCCATTTAAAAGGTAAGTTTAAGTTTCTGTGACTCAGTGTTTTCTTTAAAAAAGAGAAAAAGCATGTTTCAGTCAAAAACCTGTAATCAACTCGACCTGAAATAGCAAGGTTTCTCCTGCCTTTGGCTGCGTGGCAACGCATGTGCAGCCCCAGGGAATGCATCAGCACCAATGCAGTGACCCAGTGAAAATCCTGGAAGCAGGCAGACAGTATGAAAGTCATGCATTAAGGAATGTTTGTGTATACTGCTGAGGCAAATTACAGAATTCCCCAGAAATATTTGCAACATGATGGCCTAGGAAAGCCATGTGGGAATTGTACCTTGTACAGGCGGTATTATGCCAGTAACAGAACTAGTGGCTGTATCTCACTCCCTGGAGCTCTTCTTAAATCCCCAGGAGCTGCAGAGCCAGATGCCCTTGGCACCCAGCCTTTCCCGTTTCCTCTGGGTGGCAAAAGTCTGCAGAATGACGACACAGATTTACTCGAAGGAGGCGGTGTGGAAGCAGATCTCGATACATGTGACAGAGCTGGAGGCATCTCACTGTAATTAATCAGTAGTGAAACAAGTAGTTATTTATGTTGCACATCTAATGAACAAGAATTAGTCATGGTTCTGATTCTTGGGCAGCTATTTGTGCAGCTTTTCTAATATTTGAAAGGAAACTGCAATGAATGTTTTCTAATTCAAAGAGGCTGGGCAAAATAAGAACTGACTTCTACCTTTGACTAAACATTAGGAAACTGGCTTCCATGTTCGGAAGTGTCTGGATGTATTTTTCCATATTCTTTCTTTCTTTGAGTTTTCCTGACTTCAGTCAGGAGGTGAAATGCCAGAAATACCCAGAGACACCCTACCAAACCAGACAGCTCCCCTGCGGGCATTGCAGCCCGATGGGTGTTTTTCCAAACCAGCCCTGAACTCTGAACCTTCAAATCATTTACAGATCCCTTCCACACAGAAACAAAACCACATCCCTGCCTGACTTTTACAAGCAGAAGTGTGGTGGAGAGCCTGGATCAGCAGAGCTCCTCTGCACAGTCCAGCTGCTTTGCAAATGCAGCTCAAGTGACTCAAAGCTGCCGTGGTTTCAGTTGCCTTCTGGAGCTGGGAACAGAGTTGTCAGACTCTGTTTGTGCTGGATGCTGTTAATGACTGTGGAGCTAAGCATAAGCTGGGCACCCATTAGCTCTGCAATTGCCCAAAGAAAACCCTCTCCTTGTTTGCTCAGGGTACAGCCTGAACAAAGCTTAACTAGCCAAAGAACTAGGAGACACTAAATTTCCAATTACAAGCACTGTCTGGTCTGATGGTATTTTTTTAAGAAACCAGAGCTGCCTGTCCGTGGTGATAAGCTGGTTTTTAGTATGAAATATAACAGTTGTATTGTACATGACCGCTCTGTACAGTGCAATTTACAGAGCTGCTCTGGTGACTGCTGTCCCTGACAGGGTGCCCTTTATAATGGGACTTTGTAGCACATCAACATTTTCATGATTCTGAATGGAGAAAGAAATACTTCCATAGTAGAAAATTCCTGCTAGGTAACTATTGTTGAAGTGTGTATGAGATTGGATGTCAAAACATTTTTATTGTTAGCTGGTGGGAATTACACTGACTGACAGCAGCAGTTTAACAACTGAGATGCAGCAGATGTAGTTTGTTATTTTACTTGCTTTTCTATTAACATTTCGAAGCAATAAAGCCTGTCCTTAGAAATGCACGGAGGGTCCCCGCCTCCCACTTTTAGTACCTTTCTCAGGTTGGTACAAGAGAAACAAGTGATAAAAGAAATTAAGAAATAATGCTTTAACTTTGTCTTGCTACATGGTGTCGAAGTGTCCTGGCCTATTAACAGCACGAGCAATGCGCCTACACTGTTGACATGACATTAAGACGGGATTTAACTCACAGCTGAAAAGAGGAGGAGCCACAGGCTGGGGTGTTCTCCGTGACTCGGGCCCGGCTGTGGCTCTGTAATCGCGGCCGCAGTTCCGGCGCGGGCCGCGAGGTGGCGGCCGAGGCGGTGCCATCGCTCGCTGCCCGCGGTGCGCGCTGCCCGCGGTGCGCGCTGCCCGCGGTGCGCGCTGCCCGCGGTGCGCGCTGCCCGCGGTGCGCGCTGCCCGCGGTGCGCGCTGCCCGCGGTGCGCGCTGCCCGCGGTGCGCGCTGCCCGCGGTGCGCGCTGCCCGCGGTGCGCGCTGCCCGCCGCGCTCCGGAGAAGCGATCCGTCCCCGCTCCCGCTCCGCCGTGTCCTGCTGCTGCGCGGCTTCCAGGGGCTGCGAGCAGTCCTACTGCTCCCTGTACCCGCTGCTCTACAGCCGGGGGAAAACCATTCCCTCAGAATTTACCACGAGGTCGTTATCTTCACTTGAAAACATTACCTGCTATCACACAACCACCCTGAAAAATCCCCAAACCTTTTGACTTGAACCTTTGCCACTCACCTGTGCGACCGCTTACCGAAGTCTCTCATATGCCCTACTCAGACGGGGGAGGCTGTGACACCCTCTGCCTCGGGCTGTGGTGACATCCCCAGCCAGGATGGAGAAACCCATTTAGGTTTTCCACGTTTATTTTTCCTCTGTTCTTTATTTAATTCCCACTTGATTATTTCTTCAATATTTTTGCAGCTTACTTCAGCATAGAGACTGCAGCTGTAAACCAGCATGTTTGAAAGGTACAGAAGCATTTAGGACAGGAACCTTCCCCTGAGCTGGATGTGTTAGTCAGATTGTCAGTGTACACAGGGCTTTGCCAAGGAAGTGATGGGAACTACACTGTTGACACAGCATTAATGTTTCTTGCTTCCTGTCTGTTCGCATTGTTAACCCACATAGCTGTGTAACACATGTGTGCCAAAGTCACAAAAAGAGGCTTAAATGGCTCTCAGAGGTGCTGAGGTGGTTGAACCCATCTCAATTTGCGTTTCCACAGGAGCCTACTGTGGTGGGACTCCCACTTTTCAGAACAAAAGTATGCTTTTTACCCCAGCTCCAACATCCAACATGTTCTTAATGGTCTTATAGATCAGGTCTCAGTTGTCATACTAAAAGAACAGTCTAAATTTGGACTTGTTTGGGTCAAAATGGCCTAAGGATAATATCATGGAGGTCATAGGCTTCTGGCTGTGGCTCTGGCACCACAAAAAGCAGTGACAGTGCTCAGTGTCAAGATGCACTGGCAATGAGAGCAGCTCAGAACTGCAGTAAACCCTGGATTCAGAATATTAAAGCATTGAACAGATTTATGAAATACTAGCAGAGAAGGTGGGCAGATACAAAGGAAAGGAAATAGAAAAAAGAAGAGAAGATATGGAGAAACAAAAATAGTTGAGAATTTATAGGGGAGTTAAAAGGTACTGATCTGTATTTTTTGAGCCTATTCATGTGTGTGTACAAGGGCATGCATGTGCATGTCACCCCAGCCCATGACCATAGGAACTGCTGCTGGACAACAAATAAGGAAAGGAAATGTGGGAGGAGATGAGGAACAGAAGAAGAAAGTGGTCTCGAATAAGGAAGCCTAGTATTATTGTCTTTGAAGACTCGACTTGCATGAAGTCTTACACATGGAAGAATTGATTGTTTTGAAAATAAATGCAAAGATTCACGCCTGGGTAGAGCTATTTCAAAGCAGTAAAACAGCAGGTTCTAAAAATGCTTTTGAACAGTAACAGTGAAGAACTCTTAATGGTAGCACAAATAAGGTAGTGTTAATGAATTCAGTCCTTACTGCCATGATTTTTAAGTCAAAATCTCCAACTGTTTTTGTTTGTTTGCTAGGAATTCATCTCCCTTTTTTACTTGCTTTTAATCGAATGGGATTTTGGTTCTGCCTGTCATTTTGAAGTAGCCTGGAAAAGAGGGAAGGCCCCTGTGAGAAATTAATTTAACTACCAAATGCTGTCCCTGAGAGACCAGAGCAGTTCCTCTGTGCCAGAGGGAACCAGAACAGAATGAGGGGAGTGAGAAGGGAGGGTCTGTATGCTGCTCACAGGCTCAGCTCTTGCCCAGCTCCCTTTTGGTCTTTATAGGCCATTGGCAAAAATTTTGTAAAATGTTCTGAAATTTTAGAGATTTGAAAGAGACTTGTCCACAAGTGTCATGAGGTGCTCTGGGTAGTGGAAGCTTTTAGCTGTCCCTTCTTTCATTTACGTGCCTAAGGAAAAGCTATCACCTTGTAAAAATCTGGCATCAGTGCCAAGTGGTCAGGTTCTGGTTTGTCTCATAAGTCCTGTCCAGTTTTCCCCTTAGAAAAATGGAAACAAAATCCTTAACTTGGAGTACTGTTCCCACACATGGGGTTTCAGTTTGAAGTGAATTAAAATCACCAGTGGATCTGTTCAACACTAGTAAGGCTCTGCCTCAGCTGCCAGAAAGCTTTTTTTTATGCTAGGGAGAAATTTGTGGTATCTTTTATTGGTTTCTCTAGCAAAAAGATTTTCTCCTAGACCTAGTCTCCAGGAGTACAAAAGTCACCCTGTTTGCTTCCAAGGACGAACCCTAGAGAAATAGGCCACTCACTCAGACATCTGTTTAATCCACATCCAGCAGATTGTTTCCTTACCAGGAGATACCAGTTTTGGAAGAATTTGATTTCAGGACTCGAAGCAGTTCCAAAGACCACTTGGGCTTGACCTTCAAATGCCTTAGATACAAGCCTTGAAAATGACCCTCTGCGCCCTGGGAACTTTTGTGGGGAAAAAAATAACCACCCAGGTGGTATAGTGTTAACTATGTTGCTGAGTCAATGAATTGCAGTGCTCTAAATCAGCTGAAGATTCAGTTAACCATTAATAAGTTTCCTTAAGGTAGGAAAATATAATAGTACTAAGGTTTATAGTTTGTGAAGTTGATGTTAAATATATGCACGTGCCTGTACGATAGGAAAGGAAAAGAGATGGAAGAGGAGATTTGTAACCCAGTGTCTGCTATGTGGGAAGAGCAAGGAGCTGAGGAGACATATCCAGGAGCAGAACATGGATTGTGCAGCGTTGCTCAGCGTCCCAGCACTACCATGCACGCAGTGCCACATGAACATCCCAGTGCACCCCATGAGGCTGACAGAAGCCTGACAGGAAAACAGCTGGAGCAGCTAGAAAGCTCATCCAGCTCTCAGTGGCAGCATTTTCAGCATTGCAAACAATTGTTTCCTGAACTTGCACCATTGATGCTTCAATGGAAAATGTCCAGAAACAAGGAGAGACTTAGCCAGACCTCCCCAGCAGCACTGGGGTAGAATATGGATCTGGGATAAAAGTGATTTTTGTCTTAGCTACAGCTGATCCCAACATTATGCAGGCAAAAACCCTTAATGAGAGATAGGGATGATAAATTCTGTGCCTTTGTGTAGGCAGTGGCATTTTGGTAGCGGGGGCAAAATGCTTCACAGAAGCCAAGGCACTCTTTTATCTTTTCATACATCTTCACATTTTCATTTCAAAATACAGCTTTTTTTGTGAGCTGTCTGTGATTCCCACAGCAAACCTGAACAGTTACTGTGGCTCACGTATCATGCATATGTGTGCAGATCACACCGTGTTCTGAGATCTGCTTTCACAGCATTCAGAATGGCAAGTGCAAATGGGAATGTAGGAGGGGTCAGCACTGAGGGGTTTGCATTTAGCATCAACTACTGGAATCCCAAAACTAGAAATGAGCCAGAGGAAACCAGCAGTGCTCTGCTTTGCATATGCTTATGGCCCAGAGCAATTCCTAGGACCTGGTCTGATTTTCCAATTCTGCACTCCTGCAATTTTTTTCAATATCTACACCAAGAAATATGTAGGCATCTGAGGGCTGGATTCAGATCTGAAATTAATATTTACTTTGGTCAGTTAGGAGTAGGCAAGTGCTCTGTGATCATTACCTCAACAAAACCAGAGCTTTATCTATAGAGTTGAAAAATTGTGTTTGAACAGAACAGTCACAAGATCTGCAAGTACATTCAAGTTTCTCCAAGTCTCACTGTTTTTAGTACAGGCACCAATATTGAAGCTAAATATGTAAATCTCATTCCTGTTGTTTTATGTCAGTGACAGAATTTTATTCCTGTTAAGATTACTTCTACTGTGATATGAAACTATGTGACAAAGTAAATGAATATAGCAAGAAAGTCAAACTGTCTATGCAAAATATGTTGACATACCTGCTATGTCTTCCTAGCCTTTTCTTTCTATCTTTGCTTATTTGTCATGTTTCTTCCTGTGACCTGTTTTGGTCACTCTCAAATAAAAAAACCTCATTTATAGTAGGTTTTTTTTTTTTTCAAATTGATGCCAACTAATAATTTCAGGCAGAAATTGTACCTTGTCAGGACTGGCTAATTCTTGCAGCTTGTCGGATTTGAGTTCCAGACACAAATACAAGGAAAATATTTAACAGTACTTAGAAAATTGTTTTAGCAGTAGATACATGAATTTGAGACCAACACAGTAAAGTTATGTAAAGCCTACAGCAACTTCACGATCGTGAGTATTTACACAAGCCAACTAATCCAGAGAGCTTTCACCAGCCAGCCACAGAAACACACAGCTGCTGTGACTGGTTCATGCAGGGTTTGTCTTGTGAACTTGGAATCCTTGCCACACTCCTGTAATCATTCTAGCGGTAATTTCAGACAAACTGTTCATGAGGTGACAGCCTCAATGCACAAAAGAAGTTTCAATCCTTTCGTCAAAAAGCATTTTCTTTCTTTTCTCTAAGGGCTAAGTGCTCTGTGCAAGTTCTTCTTGTGAATAGCTCACTGTGCCTTCTAACCCAGACTCCACAGTGCCTGTGGGCTGGCCCCATGAAACCATCCCCACACAGCTCTGCCACTCACCCACTGACCCAGGCACCCACTGCTACTCTCAGTGAGGTGCTGTTAGCCCAGACCAGTTGTATATTGGACAAATCCCTCTTATTTTTGTGCATGTGTGAATATATTCACAGATATATTCTGTGTTATTTAGTCAGAGAACAGCAGAATCTGTTTATATGAATATAACTGTCTGTGTGATATCTGAATATCTCAGTGCTCTTTGGGATCATACTTAGGTCAGTTTATCAAAATCTGGAGGAAATCTCTCCCTTTGCATCATTTCACCAATTAAATGCCTCATCCTTGTATTTGTTTTCTTTTGGCAGTGCAACACAAACTTGGGTGCAATTGAGCCTCTGTGAGGTCCTGCTTTACTCATGGAAACCAAATTAAATTGATCTATTAGCCAGCAATGATCCACTTGGGACAAGTTAGACTGCAGGGTAACTGTGATTCCAGTTTCTGTATGGCCCATATAACGTGTTCATCTGCAAAGAAGTCTCCCAAATTGTTTAAAGCCCCTACACCAGCTGTATTTTGAGATCCAGCTGAGAAGCCTCAATTTAGTGTCTATGAGGAACTGAATCCAAACTTGCATTTCATATCAAAGCATGTCACCCTATTACACCTCTGTCACTCATGCAAGCCTTGCAAATTTCTATTTCCCCAGATTAAAATAAATATAATATTCTTGTATTTGTAAAAACTACAAAAAACTGATCTTAAGACTAAGCTTGTATATGTTCTTGATATTTTTGCAGGGTCGCATGGTAGCATATGGGGCTTAGAATTCCAGACTCAGGGTCCATCAGTGCTTAACATTTAACAAGAAACTGACATTTGTCAGTCACACGTATTGTAAGTTTACACAGTGCATTTCCCTAGCTATCTATGTGAAGAGGACAGACACTGTATTAACAGCTCTACATGTCCCCAGGTACTTTGAATCCCTTTCCTCCCACTCCATTCTTCTATCAGGCAATGAGCTCAGGTCAGACTCACCTCAGTGTTCCAGCACATCAGTCTGCGTTTAGAGGCAGAAAATCTGAATCTTCGCACTGCTGACCTTATTGTTTCACAGACTCTTGATTGCAAGTCATCAGGTTTCAGCAGTTCAAAGGGATCAGCCTCTGGAAAAGAAAAGCAGAAAGAAGGAATGAACCCATACACAGGACCAGGGCTCAATTGCAACTGAACTGACAGACAGGTGACCAATGTAATGTGGAGATATAGTAGTGAAAAGAGTCTCTCTAATCTCTCATGTGCAGCCAGAAGTTTGCAGCACACCAGTGTGCCCTGCAGGGAAAGGAATGCTGGCAAGGACCACAGCAAAGTGTGAGCAGGCCAGGTGTCCATCTCCAAGAGCTCCAAATGGAGCAGAAGTTCTGTGTTTCTCCCTGTGGACCCATGTTCACCTTATGCTTTGGTGCAGAGAGAACAAGAGGCACCCCCTGAAGCAGAGCCAGGGTGGAGAACCATGTGAGTGGGTGTGAACACATCCTCCCCATCCTCAGCCAGAGCCATGCCTTTTCTCATCTCACAGTCAGGTAAGTCCCATTAGAAGACATCCAGCAAAGACCTCACTTCACTCACCAGCACCCCTTAGCTCTCCCCAGAAAACTTTTCATTTCCACAGAAGGGTCAATGAAGCTAAATTTCTAAATTTATGTATAACTTATGAAGGTTTAGATTAACAAACATCATTTGGAGAAGTATACCTTGGTGGGTTTATTAACAACTGCTTTTCTTCTACTAATCTTAATAATTTGTGATATTGCATGCAGTAAGAAGAACTTGGAGACATCAGTTATGGTACTTGGATTAATATCTAATATTATTTGATATTAGACTCATCAGGGCTTTAGAACTCAAGTGAGGCTGTAAATTTCAAGTGTATTTTTTGATAAACTATTTGCAAAAGAGATGTATTCCAAATGTTTGCTCATTTAATTAGAACATAAAAGATTTTTCTCTTTGACTGGAGCTTGCTTCTGACCCTTCTTGCCTGTGTGTGGTTTGTATTGTTCTTGGCTAATTAGATAAAGGGTATGTACTAAACATTTACACATTAAAGGCATCCTTCATTCAGCATGAAGGTGTTGATACATCAAGGATACCTCAAACATGCTGAGATTCCAACAACTTGTCAGACAAATTAGCACCTTACCAATTGGGGGTAAAATTGAGTTTCACATTTCTCCCTGGTGGGAATTAAAAAAAATCAAAAATCACTGTAGTTTAATGCTTTCTTTGCAAATAGGAACACAAAAGGCTTTATCACCTCTGTAGTGTAAATTATAGCCCTCACCAACTATCTGATTTTTAATTCATTGGTTTTAAATGATCCCAGGCAGCTCAGAGCAAATCCATTGTCTTATTCCTCTCTTAGAGCAGACATCTTCCCTCTTTTAAGTTCATATCTTTTGCAATCATGTAAAATTTGCACTTCTATATTAAAATGGAAGAAAATTAAGGTCTCAAATCTGTATGTTTCACTAGTATATAACTGCCAGTGCAGGGTTAACCCAAACTCTAAGGAGTATGTGGAATTATGGGACTGTGTATGGCAATGAAACTAAAAAGGTCAAATTTTTAATTTCTTTTTTTCAGCTTACTAGTGCTTACAATTAGTGCTCAATGCTTCAGAAAAACCCACTGTGAGATAATCCAGCCTAAACAGGTATGCCAAAGGAATAAGTGGGCTGGAAGTAGGTGCTGTAGACACTACAACAGGAACCAATTACTATCCTTTATCTCTAAACTGCAAATCATTTATATCCAGGGGAGATTGTGGCATAAATTCCCACCTGCACAAGACTTGGGCAGAGGGGTTTACTATCATAAACCTCTAAAATAGGAATTATTTATGCATTACAAGGGCTTGCTTTAATTTACATAGCTGACCATGACCCAATCACAGATATATATTTTTTCTAAGATTATGAGTTCAGCCAAACAACATATAATCAAAGTAAGACAGAGCCTAAAGTTTCATAGAGATCAGTTACAAAACAAAGTTTCCCTTCAGCAATGTCTTCATTCTCAAAAATCTCAAATTTAGCAGACTTTTTGATATATATACACAGGATAGACATTTGAGGAGGATTTGCCTCGTTAAAGCTGCTTTTAACTCCATTCAGAAGGAATTTTCATCACAAGAACTTTATTATCAATGAAGTTTTAATTTGTCATTAAACCCTAATACCTAAACAAGACATACATACACCTCTGCCCACACCTTGGTATCTGCTCCATGGGACTGTTATTCTGTGGCCAGTTTCTCCTTTACTGGAACAGGTCATGTTAACTGGTGTTCTGTGTGCAATCATCATTGTTCAAAGTTTCAGAATCATATTAAACTCATCATGGAATAGCTGCCTGGGGAAAGAGCTTTACCAGAAGCATGCATTTAATTCTGAGCTGCCCCTTCCTTCTCTGCAGGTATGTCTCTCAGAATTCTCAGCACAAAAAGTGAGTAGAGCTGTTAGTGCTCAGCATCCATAACCAGGCAGACAAGAGCTGCTGAAGCACAGATATAGGATTGAATGCTGACAGTTTGGGCATTTCACAGGTATATCAGATTTGTAAACCAGATTCTTATACAAAGAACTTCATATAAATATTTGGAGAAAATCAGAGTTCTATTTTTCATAGTTCATGTTTGAGTGGAACACAGAGCAGTGTCCCTGCTCAATAACACATATCCGATACATTAAAAAACTTCATGTTTTTGCCTTGAAGGGAAAAAATATCCCAAAGAAAAAGATATAGAATCTTCAAATTCTTAAAGGAGCCAGTTTTTTCCCATACATATAGTGACATGATTTATAAATCTGTAATTAAAAGGATCATAAATCTGTAGATAAGTGTTGGTATTTGACTGAAACACTAATGGCAAGCATTAACTGCATGTGGTCTGTTGTGTGGCTACTGGAATCAAGTAGTGAAGAGGATCACAGTTCCTTATTAGTTAGGACCACCTAGAGTGATAGAAAGCTTGAATGATCAAAGAGAAGACAGTTTTATGCTGCAAATGTTGATATACTCCTGAGCTTTCTAACTCATTTTAAGGTCCAGTGTGAACACTTGACATGCTAACTACTGAGCAGGGAAATGAGTGTATTGTTAGACTACAAAAGTTTTGTTTGCTTCAAAGTCAATAACACTGAATACAGTGTTATATTCCTGTCTCTTATTGGATCCCAATATAGTTTTGTATTAGGACCAGAGCTCAACAACTTATTTTTGCCTACCTTAAACAAGAATAAATTACCCTTTCTTATTTCATAATAACAACACATGAAAGAATCTATCCTGCTTTGTCTGAATATTCACAATGATCACTGCTTAATTAGGGTGAAAAAAATTCATTACTTAATTTCTTTGTAGAAACCAGATTAATCCAGAGTGACTGTTTACTTTTCACAAGTTAGTCATGCAGTCCCAGGGAATTGTTTCTGTCTTGTCCAAATAGCTGAAATGTTTCAGAGAGGATGAATGTGTCTCTGCAGTATTGTTGGTCATGAAAAGCTGCACCTCATGAAGGTACAGTTCTTCCTTGAAACACATTTGTGAACAAAAACCTGTTGCCATGAGTGTAAATTCTAACAAAAACATAACTGAAACAAGCTGTGCTTTGGAACTGATGTAACACTGAAGAGTGAGAATTGTCTTGCAGAATTCAAGTGGCTCTAAATTCTGTAAGCACAGCTTCAATTTATTCACATATATCAGAAATTATGTTGTCTGTTACTGTTCAGACTCCAGCCCTGAGGCTATTCAGGTTATGGCTTTTTATTCTGGGATTCATCAAATAAAACCTGCTCTGGATATAGAAAAGCCTTCTAATTCAAGTGACAGGTGCTGGAAAGTAGTCTCTGTTAAGAAACCTGAACACTGATTTTAAATTCTATCCCAGAAAAAAACCCTTAACTTCTGATCGAATAAGCGTGGTGATCTCTTCTGAGAGAGTTTCCACTTAACTGAAGGACATAAGCAGGAGATATATGCAGTAAAATAACCATCTGATGCTCCCACTGAGGATTAAATTTAACAAAAAGTTTTACTCTCCTCACATATTGAAGCTCTTCACAACTCTTGACCTGATAACCCTTAAACTCTAATATCACCAGAGTTTTGAGGTGTTAAGCACCTTGGTATAGCAGGTACAATTTTTTTATATTTAATGCATTTATGTTTGTTATTTATACAACATATAAATACTTATTATTAATTAACCATGGAATTATTATATTTAATGTTTTATCACTAAATAAAAAACATACACCAGCTGGAAAACTACTCCTGGATATTATATTTGTATTCTTTGAAGCCTGCAACCAAGTAGATAGTTCTCAATATAAAATGGACAACTGCCTAATCAGAAAACTTGTCCCTCCCTCCTTGCCAGTATCTAAAATCCATTTTCTCACTCCTAAAATGTCAGGACGGCTCTGTTGGAACATCTTGACAGAAGCTGAAGAGAACAGAGCTGTGTGCATGGTCATGTGCTCCACCACAAAGTCAGCAACACTTCACAAAATCCTTGAGTTTGGTGTAAAGATGTCCCAATCTCATTGGAGTTTGCTTTTTCAGACCACTTAATCCTGTACAAAACTACTAGAGAATCAGGAACGACACCCAAATTCTGCACATTTGAAGGCACAATGATAGGTTTGAAATTCAACTAGAGAAGAAAATATCCATGTTCAGATTTGAGGAATTAATTTAACCATTTTGAAGAAATTGGAGGCTGGTGCTGTCAACTTTGAACCATCCCCATGTTTAAGGTTCAGACCTCATTAGTTTTGGCTAGGAATACTCTCTAATTACTAAGAGAGTTTCCTCAAGTTGCACTTTAGAAATTCATCTTTTTTGTAAGCTGTAAAGTATTCATAAAAAGCTAAAAACTGTGGGAAAATTAGCATTGATGGATGTTTTCTTACCCTCCATCAGGAAATGATGTACTTGAAACTCATTACAGATTTTCACAGCAACTCTGCTGAATGTGCCTTGGGCTTTGTGCTGATCAGCACACAGAATTTACTGCATAATTCATCTCTCTTGTGTCACATTTAATGTATAACATGTATTTCCTGTTAATTATGAAAATAAGAAGGCGTCCTTTCTTTTGGAAACATAATCATGAAATTACTACAGAAATTAAGAAACATGGAGTTCTATGTTACCTCCTGCACAGGAATAGGAGGAAAGCACTGCAGTGAGAACTCACCAAATATGATTTTCTTCTTGATGCATGAGGCACAGCCTCTCCCTGTGGCCACACAAGGAGAGGAGCATGGATGGGATTCCTGTTGTCCTGCCAGGATCACCGTTCTCACTGGAGCTGTGGTTTTGCATGCGGTCCCCTCTTAACTTTCTTTCACTGAGAGAAGTTTGGATGTTTTCATGTCTCTTTTCATGGATGTCAATGAAACATTAGGCATCCTGTATCTCATTTTCCTCATTCAAGGTTGAAGATTATTCAGTAATATTCTACTTCACTTCACCCATCCATCTCTATGTGTCTGTTCAGCTCCCCTTACTAAAAGAATGAAGAAACAAAAATCCCATCTCAGCATCATATCCACACCAATAGATCTTATGGATTATGTATTATCTGCCATCAGGGTAGGGGAGGGAAAGAGTGAAGTGATGGAGCAGGAGAAGAAACAGAGCAACACCATAAATCTGAAAACATACCATTATTATTTAGAATAAGAAGGGGGCTCATCTGTACTCAATGGTACATTTGGCCTATACATTTTCATTGAAACATTGATTATTTCTCTTTGGAGAAACAATCTGGTGCTGGGATTATTTGCGCTGCAGCTGTTCCCCAGGAAAGTTTGCTGGGGCTGTTGGAGACCACATATTGTCTCTCACTTATGGGGCAGTCCCATAAATCTCCCTTTTCAGAAACTTTCAGGTGATATTCCCTTTTGTCTCCTGCCCACATGAAAATCTTTATTCATAATTGTTAGGATCAGTAAATCTGACAAGCTGCCTAGAGCAATATCAAGTTGTGGTATCAGTGGTAGTGCTGGTGAGCTCTAGAGAGACAAATGAGTCTGGATAAAAAGACATATTACTAGTATTAGCTTTCAGGAACTAGGATAAATTTCCATTTCCCCACCTGAAGGGATACCTGGGGCAGAACTCCACCAAAACAACCCTGCAGGACAAGAGTACAGTTTTGGTAGCTTCTTCTCCAGAAGGTCTTAACTTCGCTTTATACTCTATATACTCATATACAGATATGAATAATTTTACTGCCAGAGTTGGTGGTTAAAGTGATCTGGCTTTAAAAAAAAAAAAATGGTCTGAGGGGAGATTTCATTCTTACACAGCTGATCTCTCTAAGAACCAAAAACAGCCTTGGCAGGAATAATTTAGGTGTTTTCAACCTTCTCTTTCAGGGTGGCATTTAAAATCATGTGAGCGAACAGTGCACTAGTTATTGCAGTATCTGAATTCCTTGTGGCGCACTTAAACATCACTTCTTAGAGTCACATGGCTGTAAATTCATCCAGCGGTAGTTTTTTAAAAATACTCAATTCATGACTGTGGGAAAAATTTAGGAAGTGACTTCTAAACCAACACATCCAGGTAGACCCGACATACCAAATGTACTCACCAAACTAGAAAATCATGGCTTTGAAGTCAATCTCATTATTTCTAGATACTTAAAACATATTTTACTGAAGTGTGGGATGGCAATGCTGCAGTTTTTGGGACATAATTTCTACCACTCCAAAACCAAACATACCTCTTACAAATCAGTGGTATTATACTCAGTCACTCCTGCCTTCACAGATGACTGGACAATGCCTCTTCAGCCAATTTAGAAGGTGGAGATGCAAAATGTTTCTGAATAATGTAAGCAAACATGAAAAAACCTGTAAAGAGAAAATATCATGGAATATTCTTTTATAAAATGCAGGGGTATAATATCATCATTTTGCAATAGAAGCTGTTCCCATCACCTTAGCATTTCACCTCAGGGCAAATTCATAGATTTCTTTTTTTTTCAAGGTATTGATTCTTTTGTATATCCTAATTGAGATTTAAGTAATTTTTTTTTTCACTTTTTGCTCTCAGGTTAGGAGCCTTGCTTTAGAACAGCCCACTTTATCATTACATACTGCACTTATTTTACATTTCTTGTGTTCTTAAGGATATTTTGCCATGAAAGTTTATTTCATAACTTTTTATCTGTTGAAAGTTGGTTTAAAACATTAGAAAAAAGCCCAATAGAGTTATTAAGACACATTCCTTGCTATAGGTCCAACTGCTCAAAATGTTCATAGTTTTTCCTTCCAAGCCCACATATTTCACTAAATCGTGTCTTGTTCTATTTCTCACACTTGGGTTTCTTTCACTCTTCACTGGCATAAACAGAGAGACTGGTATTCTTTGAAAATATGTCTGCACAGATAATTTGTTCTTGAGGTACAGTATCTTATTTGCAAGAATATTTTATATAAGAGCTGAATTATTGATAGACAGCCTTAACATAACATCTAGGGCAAAATATTGTTGCTATATTAAATTGTATTACTTTCAGGTCAAGTGATGGAATAGTTTGATCTTTGTAGCTTTGATCACAGAGATTCAGAAAATTCGACAAATCAAATTGAATCTGTCAGATCAAAATGTGCACCTTCTTAGTTTTGTGGAAGAAAGACTCCACCAAGTTCTAAATTTAAGAGAGTCTTTAAAAAAGAGTCTTGTCTCTCTGTAGAAATAAGGCAGCTCTTCATGCCCCAGTCTTTTAAAGCTTGGAATTCCTGGCCAATAGAATTATATTGCTCTAAAAGAAAGCATATAGCAAAGTTCCTACATAATGAATGCACAAGGGAATTTTAAATAGAATTTGTATGAAGGCTTCTCAAAAATAAATTTTTTTAACATTCTCCAAAATTTCTGACAGTACACTTAACAGCCTTATTGCAGACAGACACACTCAGAAGATACTCAAGCTCAAAGAATACCAAACCGCGTTTCCCAGATGTGTTATCCCAGGTGTCCTAAGCCCCCACGCTCTCTCCTGGCTCTAATCTAAGTTTTCCATTGATAATCATTATTAAAAAGAATGAAACCCATGCCCTGATTCTGAAGCCGTTCAAGGCTTAACTCTGGCCTTTTATCTGTAACAAATGTCCATAGGTGTAATGGTGCTGCCATGTCCTGGATCCAACAGTGCTTAACAGTTGAACACCACGGAAATACCTATGGAAGGGCCCTTTTTTAGGTCAGCTGAGGATAAGAGTCGAAACTATCCCCAGCACCCAATGCTGCATTTGTCTTAGCCCCCCATAAAGAGTTGCTAAGATTATTCACACAATTTTCTCCTCAAATTGTTTGACAAGCTATTAAAAACAATAAACCACTATAAAGAATAGACTTTTGCCAGACTTTCTCTACTCATCAAAGGGTACTTCTCCTGAACGTGCAACTAGGCTTTTACATGATGGAGTTTTGGCACGATTGTTTCATAGAACTTATAGCAAAGCACATCTTCTCCCACATCCTCAACATCTCACCTTCAATCTAGAGACTCCTCAAACCAAAGCTCCTCCTAAGTCAATTTAGTTGCTTTCACTCCATATCACACTTTATTGCCTCTATGCTTCTCTCAAGAATGACAAAATGATGTGGAGGAAGTGGATTGCTGATACCTGAAAAGGCTGCCTCACTAGGGCCGGGATTTATTTCCATAACAGTCAGAGGACCATTGAGCAACTATTTCAGCATCCTTTACTCAAAGGAGGAGTACTAGCAGAGGGTTAGATAAGAGGGAATCCCAATTTCAGTACCAAAATATTTAACCATAGACTAATGTCGCCTGTGCCAGACTTGTTCTTCCTCTCAGAACTGCACATCACTGTGCATCATGGAAATGAAACAGCAGATGTTTCCAAATATAGAGGCAGAGCCATTGTGCTTTCAGCTGTCTTCCTGGAGTGCAGACATACATTATAACTGTAGGCAGAAAGGCTTCTAAAATACCCGACAAAATTGGGGAGGAGGTCTAAAATTTTAAATAATGAGCATATTCAAGTTATTTATAGCTGATATTTGAAAGATGCAAAGCAGGGAAGGTGGAACTGTTAGTAACATCATTCCTGCAGCAAGCCCTTTTAGATAAATCCCTGTAGAGAGTCCAGCTGGACATCTGCAGAGGAATTTGACACTGACATCCCTGGTAGTCATTCAGTGGGTGCTAGCTGATGAGAGATACTGAGTGCTTAGAGTAAGAATCCTGTTGAAAACCCATGGCAGCTTTAAAAACAAAACCAGGTAGTGGTTTCCAAAAAGGAACCAAGTATATTGTGAACTCGATACTCCTCTCAATTTACAGTCAATCTCTAATCCGTGAACCCACCCACAAAACTATTGCTAGTTGATTTTCATTGTATGTCTTGCTGAAAGAGAAAATGCAATTGGTGATATGATGCACTTTCACTGTTAGAAATATCTGTGCCATTTGGAAGTGACGGAGGGACGGTATGAGCTGGTTGTTTAGGACTGTCGCTCTTCAACATACACCATATTTAAGATTAATTTTTAGTTAGAAGAATTTGTTATAAAAGATAGGTATACGTTATGTTTATCCATTTTGTTTGGAATGCACATGACAAAGAGTTCTCTAAGATCCATGATAACAGTAACTAAAAAGAAAAGTATTAGAATTGAAGAAGGACCCAACCTCAGAATTTGCACAGATACAAAATTCAGTATCCCCAGGATTTTCAAAATATGTCTCTGTGGCTCCCTGAGCGGCTATTTTCACCAAGTTTTGAAGTCAGATGAAAATCTCATTATTCCAATCCAATGAGTGTAATCTTCTCACTTTCCAGTAGGACAACAGCCACCAGGGGATACCTTTTACTGTGTTCCAGAGCATATTGAGAAACAGTCAATATTAAATAAACTCCAGGGTGGTCTTGTGTAGGGACCAAAAAGACAAGTTCAGAGTAATTATAACTGCAAAATGTCAATATCTTATTGATGTTACATAATTTTGCAGACATGGTATACTGAAAAAAAATCTGCAGAATGCTGAGGATTATTAAGTTTTGCTTAAGTGAGAAGACAACACCACCATGGTGTGAAGGATCACAACCTCTTGCCATTTATGCATACATCTGCTTATTTATCAAAATTAGATCTATTTCCTCTCATTTGTAACTAATTTGTAATTTGCTGATCTTATTTAGAATTTCAGAAACAGGAAAGCCTTTTGCTCTTCTTGGGTTTGTTGTGCTCATTTCACAATGAAGATTTAGTTTTTATTTAAACTGGATGGCCCAATAGATTCAGTTCAGCTGCTAGATTGACTGTCACTGAGTTGTCAAATGCCTGTTATGAATAGTATACAGAAGGAGAACAAGTTGACCTTGAACTTGCTAAATGCTTTATGAATACTACCCATTTCCAGAAAAATATGAATCTGTTTTCCAGATTTGCTCTTTTTGCTTTCCTTAAGGCTGTTCTCAGTAACAAATGCCTTTCATCTTACTGAGCTGCTTGTTACATGGAAGGTTTGGGAAGGGGAAAACAACATTCTAATGATGAATTCAATACTTGTGGATTGTAGAGGATTGATTATATTGCAAACTGAATTCCTGGACTTATCCAAAGGCTATTAAGAATATTGTGGCTATAATGCCAGCCTTGCTTCCTAAAACCTGTCAAATTTTGGGTGATAGTTTTTTTTTTGCTGGGCTGATTTGGTCTCGGTGACTTTTAATTGCTATTTTCAATTGCTAAGCAAAGTCAGAGTGGATGATGCTATTTGAATACAATAAATAAAAACAATCATGTTTTAGATCTGTCCACAAACCCATGCCTTGTTTCCAAAGATAAGAATGGGACCTTAGCGCCTCCAGCTGGCGTTGGAAACACGGAATCCTTGTGCGTACACCAAAGAACACAACAGGAAGGGGGGGCAGTTGGTGCTATAGGATCCAGGTTGTAACCAGCAGAGGAGCACTCTAAATAGAATTAATTTAAGACACTATGTTCAGTACTGGATTTTGATCAAATACTTCAAAAGTAAAAAGGAGCAGCTAATTTACTCTGCCATGAAATACATTGGTTCCTTTTCAAAAGCTACTTTCAGCTCTTTCAGAATTTGTGGGCAAAGTGGTTTCTAGCTAATACATAGTTTTAAATGCTGTTTTGAAAGCCTCTTGCATGATAGAGTTCATAGCAACAGCTTCTGCTACTGCTTTAAGAGCACAATAAGGTTTAATAAGAAGGATGCACTTCAGTTCATAGATTACTTGTTTTCTGCTTTACTTTCGTCATCATAATCTTTACCCATGCTTAGTTAAAAAAAAGAAATCTGAAATAAAAAAGGCAGCGACCAGTATTGATCTTCTCTACTCCACAGTAGGTTCCCTTGATCTGGATCGAACCTGTCTCTGTCACTAACGGCTTTTTCAGGAGACAGTTCTATTTAAAATGTTTCACAGGGCATCTAGTTATTTGTTCATTTGTCAGGAATGGTGGAAGAGACTATAATAGACAAGCAGCCTCAGCTGGCTGCTGGATGTAAGACTAGATCCGGTCATACCACAAAGACACAATAAGTATATATTTTCTGTGCTCTGTGGAAAATAGATTTATGATACATCTTGACCTAAAACTTATTAAAAAACCCATTATCAATATTAATTGAAATGTAAAATTTCCTTAAGAATTTCATTGCAAACATTTTTATCTAATATTGTTTTTGATGTTAAGAATGAGAGGTGAGTGGCATGGGCTGCAGTATGGTACACATGGCAGTTATCAATTCCATGCTGCAAGATCTACTTTCCAGCTGAACGTAAACGGAAATGTCTTCCTGCATTGCATGTGCCCCATCACCTGTGCCACCCACCCATGCACAGCTGGGAAAAGGACAGTCTCTTCTGACAATCTTGTTTATTGAATGAAAGCTATCTTGGTTTTCAAAGAGCTTCATCTGAAGGAGAGCTTCAACGAGCACTGAAACACACAATATGTATTCAGTGTCACTGAATGTGAGGTACAAGTGTAGTTCAGACCATCCAGTGTCATTTGCACTATCAAAGACCGCTGATGTCACTTAGAGGCAGTTGGAGTGCCCATCCTACATTAGACATGGTGAGAAGAAACCTGAGACCTGTTCCTTTTCTTCTGACACACTTACAAGACAAACACATGCTCCATTAAAAATAACACAGCTCTGCTCTGATATGTTTCCCTCCCATGTGTCTGACTTAAAAATATGCCTCAGTTCAGAGTGTTATGCTTATTAAGATATAATATTACTGTGCTGCAATGAGCCACTTCAGAGAACACAGCAGGGAAGCTGGCTCCCATTGTGTTAAAGAGAGCAGCCCCTTCAAACTCAGCACTGGAGCAAAACATTCTCTGCTTGCGACCCTCTCTCTTCTTGCATCCAGAGTTTATTTTTGTTTATTTTTTCTTTTCTTTTATTGTTTTATTTTCTTGAGTCATGTTGATTCTACCTCTGAAAAGCTGTAGTGACATAATTGACAGTACAGCAGCTGAGGCTGAGAGCACTAGAAAGCAGCATATTACATTTTCTTTGCACAGGTCACTGAGCATCCAGTATGATTTTAGCACACCTTGTTGTGGAGAGCTTTTAATGCTAATTTGTTGCTATTATTTAAGAATAGTCTGCCGACGGGGACACTACCAGCATGCTGTCTAAACATTAGATATTATTTTGACCTTGCTTTATTCCTGCAGTAAAACCTGATCGCAGGTGGGAAGTGCAGGCTGTTATTCATACATTAACCAACAACAGGGGCAACCCAGACGATAACTGAACATGGAGGGTGAGCATATGGAAATGATGGAGGGGTTTTCCTTCTTTTTTTGGTCTCTATAAAGGAACTTATGTAGCACTAATTTTTTGCATTAAAAATGATAATCAAATATTAGGTATAAATACTGCAGAATGCCACTGCACCTGTGAGGTACACACAATGCTTCCAGATGGAACAATGAAAATGTTGAAGCAATTAGGAAGATGTTTCCAAAAGAATTAATTTATAAAATTATTCAGCTCTGCATCTTAGCAGTAAAGACACTTTAGCTGGATTTGTGGCACCGATTTTTGAATGAACAAGTATAGGAGCAGAGTCTATCCTGGTTTAGGAGCGGCAGAGCACCAGTTTTTCCCCTGTTCAGCAGGTTCACGGTCCCAGAGATTCCTCACACTGAAATTACCAGTGAGCAGCCTGACCCCAGGGACAGGGTCGCTGTCATGTGGCAGTGGCTGGGAATGTTCCACATATTTAGCACTTATACATACACCAGCTCTTCTTAATTGTTTTTCCTTCAAAATTTCTGCAGAAGAGCAATTCAGTGAGGCTGGGTAAAATGTTACAGGTTTTAGGGATTCTTTGGGGGTTTATAAAGACTATATGCTTCTGCAAAATTAACTATCAGTATAAATTTTTTTTTTCAGAGCAGAAAATTTGTCACAAATTGATAATCTTTATAAACATCCTCCTTTAATATAGTTTGATTAAGATAATAGTTTTTGCTTACAGCCTTAATTACTTTTGCCACTGAGAGCTTCTGTTTGGGGTAATGATCATTTATGAAAGATCTTCCATTATGGGAATGAACTTCCATTATGAGTTAGAGCAGCTGAAGATTTGTCATGGGTATTTATTCACTTCTTCCCAAATACAATTTCCCATCTCAGCTGAGCAGAGGCTTCAGTTTCAGCCTCTGTTTGAGCCACATTTTTTAGCTGAAGTTTTTTCAAAAAATGCTGCCCATGTTACTACTGGTAACACGATGCACATTTCACACATCTGTTTCTCTCAAAAAAACCTGCAGTCCTCTAGCCTAACACCAATATATTGATGCTTCATATCAGATATTGCAAAACTTACTGCAAATTTACATGTCTCCATCTAGTCCTTTAGTCTTGGACATACAAATAAGGGGTTCTTTGGGCTGCTACTGTAAGAATCCACATAAGGAGTCTTCACATGAACTCATACTGGGGCAAAGCACTTCCACTTCATACCTGGCCCGATTCACCTCATGTATATCAAAAGACCTCATTCTCAGAATAAAAATAACAATTAGCTGAAGAGAAGTTGAGAATGGTTCAACTCTGCAAAGGCAAAATTCAATCTGGAGACTAGACCAAAGTAAACAAGCAAAAAGGGAAATCTTTCCCTGGGATCAGAAGAGAGTCTGAAACAAGAGACATCCTTCATCCACACACAGCTGAGACCTACAGAAGTACCTCATAGCACTGCTCTGGGCTCTGTCACTGGATCCACAAAATAAAGTGGTGGTGCTTGCTAGTCTCTCTGACAGAATATCCCAAAATATTGCCTGGTAAGCCAAGAGGGAAAGGAAAGTTTCCGGGCAAGATTTAAGAACAAAATCTGCAAGGAGAAAGTGCCTTCTTGGAATACCAAGAGAAGATGCTGTGACATGGACAGCACAGACTGTGCAAGCAGATGGGAGATGTGGAAAATTGTGATGAAAGTGAAAAGGTGTTTCAGTGCACTTAAAAAGGTTGAAATATTTATTTAAAATACAATGAAAGAGAGGGGATGCATAATAATACCATAAGACTGAGAAAATAGGAAACCTCTGCAGGCTAATGTAGAATACATACATTTAAGAAGTCCAAAGGGGTGCAATTTTGTCTGCCATGAAAGAAGCAGTAAGAACATGACTCAAAACTTGAAGAAAGGCAAGGGCTAAGCATAAGCCAAAAGCTCAGTAACACCTGGGAGATACTCATGGGCAGGTGTTTGACAAGCCCATTTTAGATCATCTGTATGAAGCTTTCAATGGCTAAATGAGACTCAAAGAATAAGCAGCACCTAAATATTGTCTGTTTTATCACAAGGACCACAATGCTTTATAACCACTTTAAAATTCAGTATTTCAAATTAATTTACTAAGGGAAAGGTTAAATCATCGAGACTGAGTATTTGTACAACTAGGCAACATTTTTCTCTGGAAAGGCTACAGTGCTACACAAGGCCTTAACTATTTTTTTTTTGGTCTGTAAATTATCTCAGGTATTTAGTCAGTAGGCTTGATCTGTAAGTAACTTTTCCAAAACTCTCAAAATCCTGGCAGAGTCTTTGTTTTAAGCTCTATTTACTTTTGCCTAGAATAAATGTAGAAGACTGGTCCAGAATAAAATAATTAAATGAATCTGATTATTTATATCATAAAATTATATCTGATTTTTATCTTGAAATATAAATAATCAGTTTTTGAAAATCTGTTTTTATAAAGAATAAAAATATCCTCAGATACATTAGCATATGCACATTTCTTCATTTTATTTCAGAGTGAAAATGTAGCTATATACCAGATACCCCTTATATGAGTGTGTACAGACCTGAGAGTGTGGAACCACTCTTCCCATTTAAAAGAATCATTCCAAGAGTTTGTAATTGTACTTCGTTTGCCTGTGCCTAGAGAAGCTGAAAATTACTAACTGCAAAAGATTGGGCAAAGTCTAGAGAATTGGAGGGATAAGGGAGGGCAGAGGGTAGAAAAAAAAATGTTATTTTCTATTTCTCAGTTGTAAAAGTCCTGATAAGGTGGATGTTTGTTTACATTCCCCAGACGTGCCCTCTGTCTAACATTGTGAGTCTTCAGAAAACATGAGCACTGATATGACAGGCATCTATTCAGCTTTCTAATTATGTAAGTACAAATATCTGCCATTTGGATTTTGACAATTTCACATAGTAGAAATTAATCTGATAAGAAAGAGAATAGGTGAATTTTTATGCTGCAATTCTCTCGGGAGACAGGGAAGGAGAATTAAGCAGAAGTGTTTGTGATCTTAAGGGGAAATTGGATGACATTTTTAAAGATATCTATAAAACCAAGATAGTGATCGATAGAGATGGCAGTAAATTTTTTCTCAGAGTAATTAAAGCTTCAGTTTTTACATTTTTTTTCTCTCATTTGTTTATCTATCATTCAAATCTTTGACAATAAGAAAAATTTCATAAGAAAGATTTTGCTTTCATATCACTGAATGGAGTGCCCGAGACACCTTCTAGATCAGATTCAGTAGCACATAAAGAGAATTTTCCAGTCAAAATTAAAGCAAAAGAAAATCAGCATCATAGTGTGTCCTCTTCCCCATCATGCTGATGGTTACTTGGCACACTGATATATGTTTACCCACGGCTGCCTATCCCAGTTTGCCCACAATGGCTGCCTTGACACGAAGATTCACTTGGCAGATGTTTACTTGCATCACCTTCAGGACCCCAGTGAGTTACCTTGACTGAAAGTCAAGCCAAAAAGATTCAGTGTTTGCCCCTTTCGGGTCCCATTCTGTCTCCTCAGCAGCAAACTACTCCGTTCAAAAATCAATTTAGTCGCAAGGTCATATGGAAATAGCTCACGGTATGAAAAGCTTCACTCTGTCTTAGCAAGGGCCTTTGGATTAAGCAGGCAATTGACCACCTAAAAGCTTTGGCCATACTTCACATGCAAAAAACTTTGTGTCCATCTCCTGCACAGCCAGAGCATAAAACTTCGAAAACTCCATGTCGCAATCAATCAAGCTCAGAGGACACAGCCACAGCTCTTGGCACTCCAGCTGGTTGTGCTCCCTTTGCATTTGCTGCATACTGGCAAAGTATGACAACTCACATGAGAAAAGTGCTGAGTAAAAAACTGTCTTTGCATATACACAGAACAGTTTCTATGATGCTATGAGTAAGGGAAAAGAGAGTTTAGGGTTTTGGAGGTTTTTCATTTGCATTTCTTACACTGGTTGGAAGCTTGGTTTGGAGGTCAGGTGTCGTCCCTTAAATTGGCCAGTTGTTTTACTTTGTGTTTATTCCTTGTATTTTCCAAATAACTTATTCATAATTGTGAAGCTGATCTAAAGTGATGATTTGTCAAAACATAATCACATAACACAACACAGGCCAGGTTTTAATTGTGCTTTAACTGGAGCCCTTGCAGCCTTAAAAAAATAAAGCAGAGATTTTTTTTCACTTGCAACCATGAGCTGCAGACATAAGTGGCCCTGTGATGACCTATCAATGGGGAAGGCCCACCAGATGGGAGGAACAGAACAAAAATTTTGTTTATTTCTGCAATCAAGCCAAAGTGACCTGAAAATCCTGAATTAAAAACTTTCCACAGAACTTTTACACAAAGATCAGAGACTTTTTCTTGGGATGTACCACTTGGGAATTTGTGATCCTTGTTCCTACCACAGTTGTATAATTTTAACATCCCACAGAGCTGACAGACTTTGACACTAACAACGGTGCAGGGAGTAAAACAGATTTACAAGTGGCAGTGACCTTTTCATCAAGGGAAGTAAAGTAGACTCAGATCCACCATACCCCCGACTCATAGTCCTGACAACATCATTCAACATACAGTAGGAAAGGCACTTCAGCAAAAGTTTATGAAAGTGACATTGACACAGCACAGGATGTTAAATTGATCCCACCAACATGCTGGGAGTTTTAAGTAGCCCCTCTTTGTTTTTTTATTGAGATTTGAAGTATCTTCTGCTTTAATAGTTTAGTGCCATCTGTTACTCGCCAATTAAAATACACTAGCACCTTTTTAATTACAAACATATACATATTTTGACCATCCTTGTAGTCAGGGACTATGAGGTAAGGACTGGTAAATAAAAATTAAACTAATCCAAAACTGAATGTTCCTACCAGCATTTCTTTGCATTCATCTCAGACACCCATAACACTGTGCTGCCTGGACAGGACTTATTCACTGTCTTGGATCTTGTTACCCTAGCAACTAATAGTCAAGCTGGCTTCAAAAAATGTAATAGAGGTGGCCTCTCTGATTTTTAAAGGAAATTGGCTATTTTAAACCCAGTGAATGCATGTTTTAATTGCACTGTTCATGGTTGAGAATCTCTCCTTCAGCGTTTCTTCACAGTTAATAAGTTTTAGTCATCTATATGGTTCGATGTGTAGATACAGTAAAGTGAAACTCCTCCTGACAGACATTTGAAGCATAGTTGATTCATTTCTAGGTACCTAAAAGCCAAAAATTACATCTGCATTTCTTTATGCAGAATCTCTGCAATTTCATTATGATTTAAAATAAGGCTATTATTTTAAATTTCTCTGAGAGTAAGAATAGTTTAGTAAGGAGCATTATACAAGCCCAGTTTAGAAAGGTAGTCCATCTGCAGAAGAAAGAAAATTGTTGGACAAATTTATGGTAAAGCAAATTTTTCCTATCGATCAAGCCCTCGAGGGGCATTAACAACACTTAAGGGACCGAAGTGCAGAAGATGGCAGAGCTGACACAGAGAGGAGTTGGCAAGAGAGCTGAGCAGGGCTGGAAGGAAATGGAACACTTTAACATTACATCCTGGTCATACCAAGGTCCATTGACCCTCTACGCATTCCAGATAATTAATTTACAACACATTAAACCTGTGTGTGAAGAAGGATGTTATGCATCAATTGCATAGGAATAAGAAGTGTTATTGATTTAAGATTTCCATTGTATCATGCGCTGACAGAAAGAAACAATCTAGTGGTGTTTTAAAGACTAAAAAACCCTTTTCTGAAGGACAAGTTTGCTAAATAAGTGCACTTTACACTACATTTAACTGAAGTATTGTTGACACCCGAAAATAAATGCTGTTAGAAAAGAAACCCTCAGCATAATTAGGAGAATATGGCGTGACTGGATAATATTGGCATTCACTCTAGGAAACAAATACTTTGAGGTGATAATGCTCTCTTTTACAGTAAGAGTTTAAAATAGAAAAACACATTGACAAATATTATTTAATGAATAAAATATGAGTGAACCAGTTCCATTAATACAGGATGATGTCTAATGAGATTCAAGCTAATTTTCCTCATAGAATCATTTTGCATTTCACATGTAAAAGAAGAAGACTTGCAGAACAGCAAAGTTAGATTCATGAACATCAGTTTCATTTACAGGGGTTTTATTTTCTGTAAGTTACAGGGGTTTTATTTTCTGTAAGTTACAATTTTCAGATGATAGTTCAGAAAATTCAGAAGTTCTGGTGAAAGTTCTGTACTGCTTAGCATTTCTTACTGCAGTTTAACTTTCCAGGAACACAGAATGCAAAGAAAATCTGCCCTGTGCCACTCTCAACTTTCAGCAACTATTTAATGTTCATTTAAAACTTGCAGTGGTTAGAAGGAGATATGAATCAGGCTACATGTAAAATGCTCCCATGCAAAAAAAAAAAAAAAAAAAATCCAAGAAACTCAATTTCAAGCAAGCAACAGAAAAGGAGAGAGAAATCACAGAGAAGTCTTTAACTGATCTGAACTGCAACAAACCTCACAATATGAAGGGAAGGGTTAGCTTCCTGGTAGAAAGCTGGATGGTTCTTTGGGTTTGGTATAAAACACTCAGAGAGTGCATCAAAACACTTGGAAAGAGTGTACCCAAGATCTAAATTAAAGCCTGAGATTTTTCAAGCAAGCAAAGCTACTCCAGCCAAATTGAAAACAATATGGGAGCATCCCAAACATAGCAGAGAAGTCAAAGCATGACAGGACTCAAATAGAAAAGTGTGAAGAATCTGAGCTATAAAAGCAGGAGAGTGCCCAAATAACTGCAGATGAACTTGGGCACAGTGGCCAATAGTATATAATATGAAAATCTGTGTTTATGTTTAAGAATAGCAATTATATTTTTCTGCAAGAGTTTCTGGACAGCTGCAAGTATAAACAGTCGTGGCAAAGTGGATGGCAGTGGCAATATTAGATCCAGGATCCCCTTGTAAAACCAAGCCACACAGCTCCAAGACACAAAGAAAAGATAGCTTGAAAGCAAGCCATGAACATACAGTATGATGGCAGCAACACAGAGACCACTGATGCAAGAAAGGCTGCAGCTGTCAGGAGGTAACGAACTGAGCAAAGAATTAATTCTTATAATAAATAAATATTTTAATAATAAATAAGAATAAAAAATAAATAAACTTTTATTCAGCATTAAAGTTGGCCATTTAGGTACTTCTGCAAGAAACATGCAGTAGTTTCTCTCAATAGGACTGTTAAAACTGAAGTCAAGTGCATTATTCATCATGGGTACTAATAAAAAATTTAATGCCAGTGCTCTCAAAGAGTGAAGAGAACCTTTGGCCTTAGTCTACATGTGTAAAAAGTTATGTATCTGATTTATGGAAAGTTTATGTTAACTGAAACTAGCTATAAAATACTTACTGCCATTCCCAAAAAGAATCTGATAAGCACCATTATCTCCCCTCTCTTGAAACTACATGTATTATTTCTCAAATACAAACAGTTTATTTAAAAAAAAATCTAAGTAATATTTGTTGCCTGCAGATGCATATAATGGATCCTTTGATACAAGCCCAGTGCAACAGTGTCACTTATCCCTTAAATGACACTTGTATCCATCTGATATTTATTCCCTCTTCAACCATTTCTAGTCACAGACAAGGGTCTCAAATATCAGAGAAAAATCAGGGTATGACCTTAGGTTGCTGTGCTCCTCACTTTCTTGAGGTGCCCCATATGAGCACCCTTCAGCTGGGCTGCAGGCACCTGTCAGTGCCTTTTCACCAGTGCCAGTGACCAGCTCTGCAATACCTCACATGTGACTGCTGGCCAGACACTTTCCACAACAAACTGTGCTCTTCTCCAGGCTTAGGATCTAGAACAACAGCAACCAAAACCAGCCTTGGCAGTTCCTGATGAAAAGAATTATTTCCTAATACCCATGCCAAGATCAGCTGTCTACATAATAATAAAATGCAAACTGTGAATTGCAGGAATAAAGGAAATATTATGGGTGTGACTCCTCTCTAATCTACCTGAATTTTCTTAAAATATAATATGTTCCCAGGAGTGGTACATGCCAAAGGGGAGGAAGCTCCAGTTTTGCATCTCTGATAGGTCCAGTCTCAACTCTAAGCAACACAGCAATCCCCTCTCCCAAAAGACTTTCTGATCCATCATAGAAATTTCTCAAGTAGGTGCATCACATTTTCCTTTCTGCACACGTTGAGACATCACCAGGATTTATATGATATAGCAATCAAACCATTATTCATCCAGAGTAACTAAACATGCACAGTGCAGAAGATAAAAATTTGTTTTAAAAATTAATTGTTTTGCCTAGATATTTTAGTGAAATTTTACTGAAATCACTTATTTTTAATTCAAAAAGTAATTATTTGACATTAGAACTTGAAACATAACAAACGATAATTATCGCCTAGAAAAGTAATTCAAATGAAATTTAAAATATCTCATGTCTATGTTTAAAAAATGAAGGGCAGTCTACTGCTGTTATAGAATCAGAAGGGAAAAAAGTCTCTTATCATCTGAGAATTCATCAGACCATATAAATATGCTACAATATTACAGACTTCATTATCTAAAGTGATATTTCACTATTTTCCTGGAGCAAATAATAGCATTATTTTTTATTGGGGGAGAGGGGGAAGGAAGGAGAGGGAACATAACCAAAATAAAGTATAAAACAAAACACCAACACTCTTCATTTTACAGTAAAAAATATTAAAAAGAAGAGCACATTCAGCTTGAGTGCACCAACCTCAACTGTCTGCAGCTCAAATGGACAAAATGATGAAGGACTGTAAGGAAAAGCAAAATAAACTGATTTCTTAGGGGTATGTGATGCACCCTCTGATGGGTAACAGCAAGAGAAGAGTACACATCCTCTCATACTTTCATATTCAATGACATGGTTTCCCCAGTCTGTGTCAGAGCTATTACATTACTTTGCCTTTTCAATGATGAGACGGCCTTAATAAACAACCTGGGTGTATTCACCCCTCACTAAATTATAATCAACAGTTGATTCCAATTTTTCATTTGTTTTTCTCTCTCTGTATGCCAAGGATGAAGATCTCACATATCATTAACTCGTATGGATAATCACAGTACTGTTACCTCCTATTGCCACAATCAGAGAAATGTTCTCTTTTTCTCCTTGCCACAACCAGGGAAATTTTATTTTTCTCCTTGACCTACAAGGCATGACCCAGTCTCATGAAACAGTATTGCACTACTACTTAAAAAACTTTTTTTTCAAATAGGCTGGTTCTGTCAGTCTGATGAGAATTTTGAGATTTCCTTTGTGCTAAGGAAAGCTGCTACACCAAGGCACAGACTGCCTACCCACTGCTACCTCCTGCTTGTGCTCCTTTGCCCGTGTGCCACGGTAGCCACGGCACATCCCACAATAAACATTTGCACCACAGCTACATGGCTGCATGTGCCTTGCAGGAAACAGACATTAGCCAAGGAACCCAGCCCAGGGAAGCAAACACAAAGAGAGCCCCAAGCTCTTAATCAGGTGAGACAAGCAACCACGGGAAAATGTGAAATTTAATGATGGCCAAATACTCTCTGAAAAAATGTTGTACGTTCTGTTAAATACATTTTTGCTTATTTCACGAGTTAATATTTTTTCACTCAGAAGAAAAAAATCTATATTACAATATTAGCATTTTTATGGGATTGAATTTCAGCTTTCCTGTCCTTTATTGAGTGTTTCATGCCATGCAAATTGCCACAGATCCTGAGCACCTGACTGATCAGACTTGCACCCTGCATGTCAGTGGTGTACAGCTGATGCACAGATGGTCACATTTGTTATAATGGACTCAAATGAACACCCACTTGTGAATCCATCATATACTACTCACTGACTCCTTGAAACCTAGCTGGTAGCAAAATTCCATTTAAAGTGTGGCAGCACAGTGTTTATCCTGGAATTGCTGGGATAGCTCAGAGGTTTGGGCTGGTTTTTGGTTCCAGTGATTATTATGAGCAAATGATTTACTGCACAACAGAGGGTTTCTCTACTCAGATTTTATTAAATAATTGCAAAGTGATTATTTGCAATTGCAAAGAGATGAGCCAGAGCCCCATTAGGTGCACACTGTTAGAGTTCTATGATGTTTATTTATCCTATGAATATATATTTATACATGAACTGTGTACATTTGAAAGACTAGCTGTCTGCTATATCAATCAGGGCATCACACACATACATCTAAGTGCGGGGTTATTTTTAAATGCTGTTAATTTCATAGAAATACATCTCTTGCAGTCCCTTCTAAAAAACACTTTCCTAATGGAGTATTATGTTTGCCATAACTGCAGCATCAGGCTCAAATAGTAACTCAGACTTTCAAACTAGATGGAAGAATGCAAAGTGGAGGCAGATAATAGGGTTTTTTTTAAATATTCACACAAACTTACTGCATTCCTCTCCAGAATTCATGGGTCATTATTCTTTGTAGCTTTTTTTTCCTCAGAGTAAGACTGGGGAATGAAGTCCACATTCTGAAATTACATACAAATATGTTAGAAAAATGGAGTGTTTGAAATCAATTCTAATGTTACATGCAAAGGACATTCTGGGCTCATTAAGTAAAAATATCTCATTTAATGAGCAGGAAAGCACTGGAGCACACTGAACCCTGACACAAAGCAAATTATTTAAGTGATAAATTATATTTTATGGGGAATGTAAAAGTTAATAATACTCAGGGGTAGGGTAATAAATGCAGAGGTGTAACTAACTTCATTGACTGCTTTACTTACAAACATGCCATATGTACCTGGTTACTTGAAATAGTAATAAAAGGAATTGGCAGAAACTCCAGGAACCGAAGATTCACACGGAGACCTTTGTAGCATTCTTTTCTACAGAGCAGCCTGTGTTTTACTTCTTTCAAACTCATTATTCTCCTCCCTCTTTCACTTTAGAATATATATGTCCGGTCTTTGCTTTTCACTTTTTGTCAAATATTTGATCTTGCTGTCATTAAAACCTAAACCTCCTTATCTACCAGAGAGACCAATAAACACAGTGCTCATTTACCTGCAATGATGCTCCAGAAGTGACCTGAAACTTTACTTGAAGAGACTCAATATATGCTGAAAGAAAACAGTGGATCAACTTTTAATCCATTCCCCTTTTAGTGTGTGTGCAAGTGGCACTGAATCTCCTGATATTTTTTTGTCCTCAGAGATCCATGCAACAGACGAGGCCACAAGGATATTGCTCCCGAGTACACCTCTGCACATTAACATAGGGGTTGTTACCATGAATTTAACTGTCTGCATTAAAACCCTTTTTCTACATTTCAATGGCGTAAAGGAAACAATTCATACACTTCTAATAGAAATCAACAGAGTTGAAGTCTGCTCAACCACAACTATTTCCAGTGACTGTTTCCTTAATTCTAAAATGGAATGTGCATTACCAACATGGTCTTTATGTTCCAATTTTCTTTTCTCTTTATGTTTATAGGTCAGCAGGTAGTGCTTTATTCCCACTGGTTGTTACCCTGAACTGGTACAGTTTGCACATGAATGAGACATTCACACAGCATGAGTATCACATTTGTCAGAGTCCTCCAGCAGAGTTGTTGTACAGAAACAATCAAATGAATTATGAAAGAATATAAACTTTATTCACTGCATTGAAAATTACCCACTTATGTGCAATTGTTTTTTAGGAACAAGAGTTTACGTTCAAATCTGTGTTAAATTAACTCAACTTTAGCCTTCTTTTTAGTTTGCGCTCCTGTGATAGTGATCAGTGATCTAGTATCATAAGTGAGCTCAAGCCATCACTTTGAATCTGGAAAGTAAGAAAAAAAGAAAACAAACAAACAAAAAAAAAAAAAAAAACCACCCAAAAAAACCAAACCAAAACAGAAAAAAACTACAAAAAAAAATACCCAAAAGTAAAAACCACCAAAAAAATCAGAAAAGTGTTCCTTCAAAAAAACCCACCACACTCAGTCAAATTCTTCATTTATGGTTGAACTCAATGATGTAAAAGGTCTTTTCTAACCTAAATAATTCTATGATTCTAGTAAGTAACAATAAAGATGACATCTAAGATACTTTCCAGCAGAAGAAACATGCCTTTCATAGGTAACATGACTAGAAATATAGGCTGTGGGGACCTACATTGATTACATTGCATGATTTGTAAAATGGTATGTTTGTAAGCCTGCAAAAGAAATAGAAGTCTCATTCAGATGCATTACAAACTTTCAAATAACTGTTTATCCAAATTATTCTTTTCTTCTAAATATACAGTTAACTTACTACTGTTACATTTCAGCTTTTTGTGTCAGTCATGAAAGGTCCAGATTTACCAGGTGGTTTTGAGGTTCCATAAAGCCTGCATTTCAAACAGAAGCTGAAATTTTGAACTAATCCAATGACCTCAGGAACAGGGATTTTCAGGAAAAAACTTGGATTATTTTACTCAGCGGGAGATGGAAGAACCAAGAATTTCAGCAGAATTTGTATATCTGCATGTGGCTGCATATATGTCAATGTGTATATATTCTATATACATCAGAGCCAAAAATTACAGATTCGTGGCATGAGAACAGAAATAAAAGAAATATGCTCAACCACTTCAAAAATAATTTTAACTTTAATTTTGTGGGGTTTTTTTTAGGTGAGAGTTGAAGTTTTAGGTAGTTAAGGCATGAAAAATCCTCACACTAATTTGTATATCTATCTTCTGCTTTGTATCTACCCAGAAGACTGAGTCAGAATTCAGATTCAGGCTGAGTCCCTAATATCTTGCATGAGCAGCAAGTACTTTTATAAAGAGATAAAGAGTAATTCCCTTTTTCAAAGCATGACTGTGCTGCCTACAGAAGTATTTTCGTAGGGTTCCTAGCCTAGATTCTCTTCGGAAACAGATGAATATTTAGTCTTCCTTTCAAAGTAAATAATACTGTTTTCTCTGAAATATCTTAAAAAAAAAAAAAAAGAAAAAAGCATTGCACTTCCTTTTAGAGAGCTTCAAAATGGTGCAGGGTGTAAGAGGCTACATAAAGTTGGAAAGCTGAGGGACAGAAGGGCTCAGTGTGTTCTCCATTGAACTTCCCCATGAACTTGCAGCACACTTGATAACCAAAACCATGTCATCTGCATCTCCTAAACCAGTAGATGCTGCTATCTCTACTTCTCCAAATACTGAATTTGTTTTCAGTTACATGTAGAATAACTAATGCACTGGTGCCAGTCAGATACTTTATATCACCAAACCCCCACAAGCAAATTTGTTTTACATAGCAGTTGAATGAAAAACATTCTGTAGAGAGTGCAAACGCAAGGGAATGAGAGCAGAAAACAGCACTAGCAACATGATTTAAATTAAGTGAACATTAATACCTCCAAGACATTGCATTATTGCTTCTTACACTTAGTGGGAAAAGCTGTAATTTACATGTATAATGTTTTTAACATCATCTATTAAAAGATGTGTATAGTTACTCTGTTCAATTGATACCGGAAAGAAAAGACTTATTTGAAAACATATGCTGCAATAATTAAAATGCTATTATGCTGACAGTGCCTTTCTTTGAGGAACTCGTAACATCTGTATTGGATGTGATAAGCATTGATTATCTGGAGTGATATAAATATTTGGGGAGCTAATAACAATCAGGTAGGATTTCAGTGAATGCTATAGGCAGCCGAGAAAATCACAGGAAGCCTAGATCAAAGCTGGTTTGTGAATAAGTTTGTTTTTGTATTTAACAACTCAATATAAAGCACGCACACAGAAAACTCTTCAGAGATTTAAAGCACACGGAAATGCCATAAAGAAACATCCCATCCTGTGCAGAATTTCTGTACATCTGTAGAATCTCCCTGTGCAGCGAGAAGGATTTCAGCACACAGAGAGGTGAATGAATTCAATCCATCAAGTATTTACCATGCACATTTAGTAACAGTAGATATTTATTTGAATTATTAAAACTTTTTTTAAAGCAGAAAAAAAAAAAAACCCCAACACGGAACTTGTATTCCTTCCCCTTGAGGAGGGGAATTTAGTGATGCAATAGGGTCAACTGCAATTTAGTTCCCATTCAGGCTGGGTCAGCTGCCTCTTGGTTCCACCTCAGGTATTTATTCTGACTTGCTTTCATTAAATTGCTGTAGACTGTAATAAGGGTTTACATCACCTGCTGTACTCCTTTCTAGGTGCATTTTTCTCTTCCCCATTCTGATGTCCCACTATATAAACCTCTGCTTTCTTGGTCCTGGCCCTTAACATCCCAAAGGCTCTCTGGATTTCTGGAGGTGATGCAGGCTTGAAGAAGTCCTGATGAGATTCAAGACAGCCTCAGCTTCAGTGAGGTTGAAAGGGCATGACTGAAAGCAGGATGTGCTCTGTATATTCATTAATCAGTACTTTTATTGCTAACATTTCCTCCTTTGCACATAAGGCAAAAGCTCATCCTCCTGTCAGTGAGCGAAGGAGAGCCCCGGGAGCAGCTCGGGAAGGCACAGAGCCCCGTGTGCTGCCGGACGGGAGCAGGGCTGAGATCCAGCCACAGCCCCTGCTGCGGCTCCCTCAGCAACCAGCGCTGGCAATGGAGCTGGAGCCTGCTGCACCAGTGGGATCTTGGCCCCAGGGATAAAATGGGACCTTTTTGCTGACAATAATGCACCCCTGTGTGTACCCCGAGTGACTGAATCCAAACATTTGTCTGATTCAAGTGAGTGAGAAGCCCTATTGACTACCCATCCCCACAGGACTTCTCACATACCTGTGATCAGGAGAGAAGCTCAGTTTATGTAAACCTTTGCCCATGACTCAGGGTTGAGTAAACAAAGACTTTTCCATATTTTCTGCAAGCATTCCACTGTTAATACACAGCATGCAACATTTGTTCCTTATTAGGCTGTATTTTCATTTCTTTGCTTTAGTAATTTAGCTCTTTCTAACACTCTTTGTTCCCTTTTTTAAGCATTGCATTAACTTGTCTTCCTGTAACCTCTGTACAGCTTTCCCTGTGATTGTTGTAACAATTTGTCCTATTCCAAAGCACAGGGATTAATTGTGTCTCTAGTTATTATCTTGTCCTTGCTTCTTTCAGACTAGCAGCCTCTGAATTTTATTTTTTTTCAAAACAGATGGAAGACTAAAAAGACATAATCTTCACAGTAGCATAAAGTAATGTTCTGTAGACACAACAATGGCTGTTTATTGCACCTTGCATAAACTGCTTTCATTACCTTCAGATTACTGGTGTTATTCAAAAACATTCATTTACAGCAAAGGCTGTCCATGGACAGTTACTGAAACTTTTATACACAGCATTTTGTCCTAGATTGCAGGAAAGTGTATTCTACCTTTTGTCTATTCAAAAATTGATTTATTCAAAAGAAGCTTCAATTATTTCGACAGTTTTGATTATCCTAATTCTATGATGGCTTTTGTTAACATAAATTAAATAAACTTATAGCAATGTAAGTAAAACAAATCTTGCAATTTACTAGTGCAATAGCACTGTCACTACAAACATATTGCCACATCTAAGTGTGCATTTTTGCTCAAAATACATGAAAATTCATACTCTGTTGGCCACACAGTGCAGTTTGCATGAAAGCAAATTCATGTAATTTTCACAAGAAAAATATAACATATATTTAATAATAATATAATAATATAACAATATATTATTATATTAATAATATAATATAATATATTACTGTTGTTATTAATATTATAGTCTTCCTATTATTAATAATATTCTAAATTATAGTAATATAAATATAAATTCATATAATTTCCACAAGAAAAATAACTGCAGTAGGGCCATGGCAGCATGGTAGTAACATTACATGGGAGGATAGGTAGCCCAGAAAAATATTTTAAATGTCTGTTTTCTGTTGGTTTGGGGGTTTTTTTTTCCCCTCTATGTATTTCTCAAATGCTTCTGCAACAATAATGTTGCTGGACTTGCAGAGGGCCCACGACAAACTAAAGAGGTGAATATTGGCTATGTGTAGAAGAGTGTTACAAAGAGATTCAGCCGAGCTAGGGCCTTCCTGGAGGTGATGCTGGGAGGGAGAAAGGGTCCCAGTGAGCACTGTCTGTCCACTTAAAAAGCACCAGCTGACAAAGTAGAAACCAGTAGTAAAATGCAGGAACCCAGTATGTCCTGATTTTTTGTATACTTCACAGCAGAGCTATGAAATATATTTCTAGAATGATACTAGTGTCACTATTGACTGTTAGTTCCTAAAGTAGTTTCTCTGCACATTGTATTTTTCAGGAAGTTTACAATTATTGTTCCATTAGCATAAATAGTGTAAGGTTGGTTAATTCTGCATTTCAATTCTGATAATCATATTTTAAATACATAGGTGTTACTTGTTACTACATCTCATACAGCTTCCTACTACAAGACAAGAAGGTTCCCTCTTCAGAGTCTACATCTACATAATAAATTTTCTCAACAATGTGGAAAGTAATTCCATTTGCATGTTATAGGGGCATGGAAATTCACATTTGGGTAGATATACTTCTAATTTCCATCTCGTACAGTTAGAGAGTGCACTGAAGTCTTCCCAGGTTTTTTTTCCCAGATGCTGGATAACTCCTATGTGTTCCTGGTATGTTAATGATTGCTATAATTTGAGACTGCTTTTCTAAGTACCAAAGATGTCTGAATGCATTTGTTTCTAAACAAGAGAGAGTCTGTGACAAACACATACTGAATAGCAAAAGGAGGCAGAGAGGCTAGGGGATTGGAAACTAAAAAAGGGAAAGGAAGTAAAATAAACAAAACATAGCAGAACAGCCTATCTGAATGACCTTGATACAGAATCTGCTATTTAACTATATACAGGGCTTCAGCTATTCATTCTATTTTACTTCTTTTGGATGATGCCACCTCTGTTAAAGAAAGAAAGAAATTTGGGCAGAAATAATTAGATTTTGTCTGAAAGAAAAAAGTGACTTAACAGTAGCAGTATAAAATCTCATGTGTCTCCTCTGCTAAAGAAAGAATTTGTATACAACCATAAATTTTTTATGTTTCTATCAAACATTGATAATAAAGGTTTTAATATTTATAGTTACCCTTGGCCAAACTCTGAGAGTTCCCTCTCCAGTAGGGTACACTCACAGAGGTACACATTGCCTTTGGGTACCACTGATTGGGACAGTAAGTACATGGTGGATTTCCCTTTGGAATATTGCACTGATATCCAGCTCTTCTTAATCTTCTTAATATTCAGTTTTACGCATTCCTCTGTAATCAGCTCTATCCTGAATTCTAATGAGTTCTGGTTTTACACTGGGAGCTGTGTCTTTTAACAATCAATGTTATTAAAATGACCCTTGATAGCACACAATTCCACAGTGGGGATTTTCAAAGCTATGTACAAAAATACATTTCATTACCACTTTAATATAGAAGTTTAAAATCAGAACTTCTCTCTGCCTTGTTCAAAGCAATTTCTCTAGCTTTGAACAGCTGCTTGGCACACCACAGCGACTACAGCATGATTTCAGCTCTCCTTCCATGGTGGCCCAGGATCTCAGAGCAAAAGAGGAAATGCAGCGCTGGAGATTGGATAGCTGATAGATTTATGGCCACTGGTCTGAACACAGCCCAGGAAAAGACTGATTAAAGGGCTCCATGATGCAAGGTGCTCTGTGTTGGTTAGATTTTTTATTGCATTGTTATAACTTCATGGGAGTTATTTAATGATCTTTTAACTAGCTTTATTGCTTACTGTATATAAGAACTACCAAACTGCTGGCATAGATAAAATATGTTAGGAAATGAGTTTCATCTCACTTGCCTTTTTATTGAACAAGTGAATCTCTCTCAACTTTCTATCACACAGCAAATATACCCAATACAGAAGCAAGGACACTGCACATCCCCTTTTCACAAGCATCTGAACTGAGTACTGGTTTCTAGATGGAGCCTTGCTGGGACTCTAGGAAGGCACCAGTTTGCAGTGCCAGCACTGCTGTGTCCCACTGAACAAAACTGCAACATGCAGGTCTCCGATTCACCAGCTCCTTACTAAGGAAGGGAAAACACACTGCTTTAACTTTTCATAAAGCCGAAATCAAGCTACTAAAAACTGTGCTTTGAGGTAGGCAGAGAGAATAAACAAAAACAAAACAGGGCATAAGGGAAGTTTTAATCTGTCTGCAAAAGCACATAGAAGAAATCTGCTATTTTTGTTGGGGTTTTGTTGTTTGGTTGGTTTGCTTTAAACATAGTAGTAGAGACAATTGGCAGCTGCTGTGCAGGTAACTCTGAGTTTAGAAGCCTGCTACCAATAAAAAGACTGTTTAGAATGAGCAGAAAGGGTACTTCACAGTATAAAATGGAGTAGGGTAAATATAGACCCCTGAAAATCAAATAAGGAAACCTTGAAACTCCTTACCCGCCCTGTGGTTTCAGCTCTAATTTGTTCCGTCACAAAGCAGAGTTCAAATATTTAAAAAAGTCTAATGTAAAACAGAAATCCCAGGCATACCGTATTCAACAGCAGTTTCCTTTTCTCCTAAATCTCATGGAAGGAAAACCAAAGAAATCAAAAGATTGTTTCGAAAACAAAGGAAAAGAATGCTCATTCCAGAAGAACATGGTGCCTTCTCAGTGTGAAAAGCATTTCCCCTTTGACTTACTTCCATTATTAAGAGTAAATAACCAAACTAATCCCAACGGTGGATTTAAAGTGAGCAAGGCAAAAACAGCAACACTTCACTTGAAAAGATTTACTAAACAGAACTAAACAAATCCTAAGTGGAATTTGTGAGCTTGCAGTAGCATTGAGGTAGAAACACATTTATCCGGATAACAACAGAAGATCCTTAACATGGAATTGTATCAGAAAGGCACACTTTGAGAAAAGAATGACACCTACAAATAAAACTTGCAGCACAAAGTAGTAAGAGAACTTTGCCCAGGCAATTTTATTACTGTTGTCCTTTGGTGCTTATGTCATTTTATTCTACTCCACCTCTTAAGCAGGCTGCCACTCTGTAAGGAGTCAGCTCCTTTACCCAAAGACACAGGTTTGATTGGCATGGGCCCCCACCTTTGCCCATGCCTGTGTTTCTGAATGCTCCAGGGTCTGGGTTGAAGAGCCACAATGGGCACTCCCAGGTCTGGGCTAGAAGTGCTCTGGACAGGAACTGAGAGCTGGGGGGCCTACAGCTATCCTAGGACAGCTACAGCCCCAAGCTTCTCACATTCTCCCAGCCCCTGTGATGGAAGGACTCAAAAGCTGGAGGAATTTTTAGGGCAGTCGCTTTCAGCAGACATTCAGCACACCACAGAACAGAACCTCTTGGTCTCGTCCCTTAATAGCCTACATCCTAAAAGATAGGTTTGAGTTCAGGTCCTGAATAAGGAGGAAGGCCTGCAAGCCACTTGAAACTTAAATTCACCTGGGGGCTTAGCAACCTATAAAACAAGTCTGGAGGACATTGATGCTTTCTCCCTAACACTCAAATGAATGTAACTTTGTGGCCTTAAACCTCCTTTATACCAGTGTTACAGACATGAACCGAACTCTGTACTTGCCTGAACTAAACTGGCATTTCTCAATCACTCTGCCCTTCACCCAAGAATGTCTGTAGTTTAAGTACTCCTTAGTAACTTTCTCTCTCATTATAAATACACCTAAACATGTATGATGAGTTTTCCTTCAGATATGTGTTCTAGAAAGAAATATGACAAGCTAAAATGTCAGTATTGAAGAAAACCTTATATTACTGATTGTTTGGAACTCTCTGCAGAGAAAGAATATTACACATTCTAGAAGACAGTATTCTGTAGGTTCATCTATAAGAAACCCTCTCCTTTCCCTTGGCAATTCCTCTCTGAAAAGGAAAAAATTACTGGCAAATATCTTAAATACTACGATGCTCACCAGTCCAGCACTCTATTACTGAAATTCAACCTTCAATATATCCTCTTGACATTAACTTCCTAGTTGAAGTAATAGATATAATTTTTATGTTCAGGAAATTATAAAGAGGTGGTATTTACTACCACTTCAGATGACTGCAGAATGGTTGATTTACAGCCAGTATGAAAATTGAAAAATACCTGTCATTGCCTCATTGATAAGTATTGAAATCCATGGAAACAAAAAAGAGTGTGGATATCACCATTTATTATCCTATAATATCAGGTTACTTAATCTTTCCAAATGTCTGTAAAATAATAATAGTTAGACCTTTTGTTTATCAAGAAGATTTTGCTATAGTAGCGGCTACTTCAAAAATATATTTAATAATCTGTAATGACTTGTGAAGTGAAAAATCCCTGAGTAAACTTCACATCTGTAAAGCTGTAAAAAGGAGGTGGTCATATACATTGATTGTGCTTTTAAAAAGCCTAACCTGTTTTATTCAGTTTATTCTAGGAGATAAAGGGAAAATAATTTTTAAAATGAAAAATCTATGATCTTGGAAGTCTGGATGCAAAATCACTGAATTAAGCAGTTAATAGCATTGATGAAATTATTTATTTTGTATAAACACTGACAAGGATGATGAAAAAAGCTAAATTTAATATCTGGTTCCTTAAAGGTTTACTTGAGGCTGTATTGTATTTCTTGTTTTCCTGATTAACAAATCATCACTGCACAAAGCAACACAGGTGGTCAGTCCCATTGGACTCACATCAAAGGGGCCACCACGAAGCTTTAGATGTTATTCAAAAGCAATCTGAAACTTGTCTCTCACTGTTTGTCCCATCTATTGTACTCCACAGGGTCATCTTTAAAGGACTGTCCAGTTTGCAGAAAAGAAACCAACACAAAACCCCACCCTGTAAATGATGTTTCTAAAATCTGTTTCATAACTGTTGACTGGTTCACAAATGTTCTATTTTCAGAATACCTGCATCATCAGTTATGCCATTTTAAAACTCTGTTATTACATGCAGCACTGTTTGCCAGCCTTAGACACAAGAAGAAATTGGGCTTTGCTAAAGGATAATTATATTACCGTGTATATATAACAACTTCTAAAAATTATGTCAGGCATTGTGTATATAGGAGATTAAAAAAAAGAAGAAAACAGAAAAATAATTTTAAATTTTTTGGATTTCAAAATATCTTATCCTTCTCATACATCTTGCAACAAATTCCTGAATATATTCTTATAGCAGACAGAAATCAAATCAGTTTTTGTATTCCTTGGAACCAAATATGTTGGAGGGTTTCAAATATATTCTTAGAAACACTGCACAAGAAATAACATTTCAGTGTACACCCTACACTCATGGAGGGTTTTTTTTTTTTTTTTCCTGTATGATGGTTTCTTGGTTTTGGTTCTTTTATGTTAACACTTTGAAGAGTACCGACATTGTGCCTTACATGTGAGCTACTTGAAAAGATCAAAGTCTTATTAAGTCCCCAGTAATTCCATCAATACCAACAGGATGTTTATAAACCATGATTCATGTTGGCTATACCAAGAAGAAAACACAGACTCGCAGTTCTCTGTAATAAACAAAGCCAAAAACACTTTTCAGCTATGGAAAACTGATTAAAGAGTTATGGGCAAACTGTCATAGGAAGGAAAACCCAACAGGGCTTCCCACTTTTAATAGACATGCAGGAAGCTGACTGCAGAACACTTTCTGGGTTTCTAACTTTACTCTATGCACTCTAAAATGATCTGATATACTCTCTAGAGGGAATTCACTTAAATCCATAATTATTCACACAAAGTTGAGGGATTTTTCAGCAAATAAAGCATTCATCAAATGTGGTTTTTGGCAAAGACCTATTCAGTTATTGCCAAAGTTACAGTTTCACCTCAAAATAACCAAGAAATAAAATAAAAAAAAAAAAAATTAAAAAGCACAAGCAGTCCCTCCCTGGCAAGCAGGACCCCAGAGGTGAGAGCACTTCCCCCCAGAAAACAGTGTTTGAATTCCTCTTCTGCTCAAGGGCCCTTGATCCATGTCTCCTCTCTGCTCAGAACGTGTCCAAAACAGTAAGCTAAAGGACAGTCTCACTGGCTCCTGAGACACACAAAACACTGAACTATTTGCTGAAACAAAGGGTTCAGTGGTCCTACAGTTCACATTATCTCTTGGGAAGTAAGCTCCAGCTGAGCTAGGACGTTTCAGATAAGGGGAGAATTTCACTACTGGTTTTATTTCCTGATGACATGCTAACATTATAAACTGGAGACCTTAAGACCAATGGTTAAAAGCCAGCGCAAGGCAGCCCAACAAACATCCTTTCATTTTCAGGCCGCTTAAGCTTGCTGGGATTTTTCCTTTGTGGAGTTTGCTGGGTATTTTCTAGGAAAATGTTCACTGATGGAAAATGGAAAATGAAATAAATAAAGCAATTTCATTAGGAAATACCAAAATGAAATTTCCCAGTTTCCAAACTTTTTACATGAGAGCAAGGGGTGGGAGGTCTGCAGCTCTGGATGCACTGCAACACTCATCCAAAGTCTACAATGAAGTCATCAATATCTCATAAAAATCTCTGCTATGTAAGCATGAACAGCTTAAATATACTTTTCATGTAGTTTCAAAAATGCACATATCTAAGTTACATCGAGAAGGCAGCACATTCCTGCAGATATATCTTACACAAAAATGTGAAGGACAGCTCTGACTCTGGGAAAAATATTGCATTATTCCTACAGTATAAAATACTATAAATATATAAGTACTGTTGTGGAGACAGATGCAAATTATATTAATGAGCTTTGGTTTTGTACTCAAAAATTATTTTCTAATGCACATTGTAGGACTTCATAATTTCAGTGTTTAAATGTCTTATTTAATCATAAAACTTCCTTTTGATAAAATCTTTCTGCTTCCCTTGAAAAAAAAAAAGATTATTTTATACATACTGCTGTTAGGGAAGTGACCATCTCTAAACAGAACACTACTGATTTAAGAATCATATTAGAATCAAGGATAGATATTCATAAAAATGGGTGGTGAAACAATTTTACTTAACCAAGAGTCTGTGTGTGGTCAATGCTTATAAACCAAACAGCAGAAAAGTGTGTTCTTACATTTACTGTAGTGCCTGGAGCAGTTAAATTGACCTCTTAGGAGGGTAAACATTGTGTCCATCCAGTTGACTGTGTAGTCAATACCAACAGGAGCAAAGGGGGCTTTTTCCAAACTAGGAAAGCAACTCCTCAGTGAGACTAATTAATTTCTCTGGAAGCATCCAGAATATTGATTTGAAATTTTAAAACAATGCTGATGTACAGTAGTCAGCTGCACATGAATGAGAGTGATCTTTGATGGAACTTTAAAGAAATGGAGCTAACAGTATTTTACAGTCTGGCTTCTGTTGTTAACACAGCAGACAGCTCAACAAAGCAGTAGAGAACCTGAAAATGTTTACAAATAACTTCACCTTAATTATTGCTCAGAAAGCCCTATTATTTTCTGCAATCTTAATCAACTAGATTTTTGAGACATTCACTGAAGACTTTATGATATATTAGAAAACATAAAAGCATCTGAACTATCTTGTTTCCCACCCTAACAAGGCTAGCTTGTTCTGCACAGTGATCAGTGCAGAGCCAGGGTTTGTCTGATATCCAGGAGGTGTGATGCCCCTACACTGACTGTGCTTAAAGCATGAAGGTGTGGTAGTTTCAACAGCCAAAGTTTACTTTGCTAACAAACTCTATCTGAACACTCCTGAGTTGTATTCTGTCTTACACACACATACTACAAGCACCTGTTTAAATCATTAGCAGTAAAGCATTTCTTGCTATATCAAAATATATTGGTCTTAAGACACAAAATCCAGCTTTTTGCAGAGGATGTGATCATTCATTTTCAAACTGCTTGAGGAGGGGATTGCAAAGATGTCCCTCTACATCAGTGCACTTAGTGAGTTTAGTGCAGGGTTTAAGATGAGGTTCAGCCCCTGCATCTCTGCAATGGGGACACTAGGCTGGGCCAGCCTAGCACCACTTTGGGATTCTGTGCATCACCCTCAGCTCCCCAGCCTGGGGCAGAAGTAGGTCCTCATCCACAGACAGTGCAGCTGCCCTAGAAGCCTTCATCAGAAGGTCAGTCCAGACAACACAGGATCTTTGCATATAGCATCTGTCCCATGCCCTGGACAGTGCCAAAGTTCCATGAAAGAAATTGCAAGACAAAAATCACACAGCCCAACAAAGGTTAATAATGCAGAGAAGTCAAACATGGCACAGTAAGTGGAAGCAGGACAGGAGGTATGGACTTCCTTGTACAGCAGTGGATGGACAGTGGGGGTCAGCCAGGAAAGGGGGGATAAAGAGCTCTGGTTTGGCAGCTGCTGACATGGGTGGTACTTTGCAGAAGGTATGAGATTGTATGTACCTCTAAGAACATGACTCACTTCTTTTCAAGCAATAAAATATTTTAATAGAATTAATTTTGAGAATCTGGTTAGAGTAGCCCTTTTGTCAAATGCAGCCTGAATGTATTTTTATGTGTGTTGGAGTTTCCTGTTAAATTATAGGGGTTTTTAATGGAAATGCTGACAGGACCTTAACCATTGCAGTGTGAACAAATGAATAACAATATACATATTCTTCTTGCTAATAAAGTTTTATAGCCTTGAAATTCAGTGTAGAATTAGTCCATCGATTCTAGGGAGAATTTTTGAAAGAAAGGCTTCATGGTGCTTTCCTCCTTCCATGATGCGAAAAACAAATCATTCCAGTGTTTTAGTTTATTATCCGGCTTTTACAGATACCTTTAGGTTTTTCCCCTACTGTTTTTTGCAGTCTGTTTATGACAGTATTAAAGACATAAGCACAATTTCAAAAGGATGTAATGCCTTTTTCCGACTTGAGGAACAAAATATCCAATCTTTTATTCATTTAACTAGAATCATTGCTTACATCTCAAGTTCATCTTTTTCTTTGATTTTAGACTACATTTCCCAAAAGGTTTCCCCATTAATATTAACATATTTATGAATCTCATTATTCTGATTTATGTATTTTCAATATATTTAAGGCTATGTCAATATTAAACTATTTGTCCCTTGTGAGCACCTTCTACAGAGTTAGCATTAGAAATATTTTTAAACTTAACATACTGAGAAGGACCACTCTGGGCTCAGAGGTAATATACTTATATAACCAAACTGTTTCTCAATTTGTTTAGTTTAGTTACTGAGTCTGCTTTAAAAAATAAATAACTCCAGCAATGGAACAAATCACTTTTAATCAAAGCTAGACAATCAAAGCAATTATAGATCATTAAAACAATTATATTCAAGGACATACATGATGCTGTAAAGGTATCACACCATGGCATATACAGTGCACATTAACCCCACCCAGAGTTTGAAGCTCCCTTACAGCTTTCAGAGGCAACAGTGGCCCTGCCTGGACCCTGACACTGTGCTGATGAGCTTGACTCCACCTGCCCACATAGCTAGTGCCAGCTGAATTCCCAGTCCTGAAGTGACAGTAACCTGCATGGGATGAAGGATGCAGCTCCACCACTGCCAGGAGCTGGTTAGGAGCAGGAGCCTGCAAAGGCACTTGCCATAACACATTGCTTATATATGAAATGTAAACCTGCAGCACAATGCCACCCCTCTCTTTCTGGAGAAGCATGAGAATACCATTTCTTTTTTTTTTTTAATGGGGCTCATTCTCAGCATGAATTTCAGATACAGATTTCAGTAGGGAAGGCTAGAACTTGGCCTATCCTTATCAATATATTGGTCATAGCTTGCTTACATATAACAAATGTTGTTTATTGATATATTATTTATTTCATATAGTCAGATTGCAAACTCAGTATGAATTCCCAGACTTTCTTAAATGGTCCCAATGACCATGCTACATGAAGAAATAAGGCAACAAAAAGCAAAGAATCCATGATGTGTGAGCAGAACAGTCTCTTTTTCTTTGCAGAAAATCTGCATAACACTAGAATTGATTGCTTTGTTAATGACTGTGCTTGCCTCTCTTCTGTTACTGTGTATAATAACAAAGAGCTGGTGTTGAAACATTTTGCTGTAATTGTCATTTTTGTTAAAATCCGGTTTACAATATTCCTCTTGCAAACCCTTCTATGTGCATACTGAATATAATCAGAAAATAGGTTGAAAATAACTCAAATGTACAACAGCAATCAATGCCTGGGAAAGAACATGCCTCCATGGACACACACTAGTGAAGCTACCAGAAAGTGATTAATGCAAATTGCTTATTAGAGAAACACATGGACATAATTTCATCTCTTGTTAAATGAGTTGCAGCTTTGCACTTCTGCTTTCCACTATGACCTCCCACTGACTGGCCTCTAATTCTCAAGAATTAGCCCTGCTGACTTTTTAAAACAAATAAACAAAAATCATAGTGAAGTCAATTTCTTCCAGGAGTTCCTGTTTGTTATTGGATGATGAAGCAAATACAGTACAAAGATTTGGCCCAGTGGAGATTTTTCCTAACATTTTTCTTCAAATTTTTGTCGTATGAAATATGAATTCATCTGTTTCTCTGACTCCCTCATTTTATTGCTACTAGGCAGAGCTAGAAAAGACCTTACCATGCTATGAGTGACAGAATGTATTTTAAAATGGACTAAGCTTACCTCTTATTACAATTTAAAAAACCCACACCAACACTCAGGAAAAGCACCTGCTAAATTTAAAGTTCAGATAGGAACAAATTGCATCAGATTCCTAGGGAAGATTGCAAGCAAACTTTCTAACTCCAAGAAACCTGGACTTCCACTGCTTTAAAAGAACTGAAGGCGTGTTAGTCTGTGCTGGTTTTTCTGTGTCTTTCTAGGTTGCATGTTTCCAAGACAGACATCAACAGGGCACAGAGCTCCCTTTTAAAGAGAAGTTTGCCAAGTTATAATCCAATATATGTATTCTCTATATCTCCTAAATAGCAATAATGTCTTGAGGATGAATTTTTCTTATATGTTACTTTAAATTCCATATTGGGAAGAAATAAGCATTGAGCTCATTTAAAAGGAAGTATCATTTTCACAATAAAAACTTGATTGTGAAATAACTTGGCCACAGCAAGCATTTCCTATCATTCTGTGGTTATGGTGACATTTGCTCTATTAAAAGGAAAGAACTACAAAAAGAACCAATTGTGCTTTAATTTATACATATGCCATGCTAGCAAAAGCAAGCCTTGAGTACAGAAATCTTAATATGGACTTTAAACAGTGGTACACATTTCAATGCACACGGATAAAATAGCAACACCAATCATAGCACATCTGCCACTGCTCTGTGTTTGACATATGCTGAATGTGGGGCCTAACCTTTCAAATGTCCCCATGTGCACAGATCCTGGGACATCAGAGATGTTTGGCTGTGGGGGTACTAATCAGAATGAAGGAATAAAGTATAGGTTAGCCTTGCCTTTTTTTTTTTTTTTTTTTTTTGATTCTTAAATTTTGTGGGCTACAATATAAATTCCAGTTCACATCCTGTCTCATTAAGAGACACCATCTGTCTAGAGTGATCCTTCCATCATTTCCCAGAGCAAAACCCATCTTACCCTTTGCTGTGAAAGTACCTACTGGGTAGAACTCCCTTACCCCTCCTGAATTTAACACCTCTCCTTTCTCATGATATTAGAAAATGGCTCACATTACTTAAAACGATGATCGCTGACAGTCACTCTATAACCATCCTCCTTCATTGCTTATCCTTTGAATGCACAGCTTCCAAAACATTAAAGCTAGAGCAAAGCATGAACACCCAAGGCTGCCTTTCCACACACAGAGTCCTTTAGATAACATCCAACAACTCCCACACCTTGCTGAACTACAGCATTCATTCTCCTCCAGCGTTAAGGTAAAAGTTTTCTGAAGATCCAACAGGGAAAAATTCCTCTGTGTATTAATTTTATTGTATTATTAATGTCTGTTTGAAACTGGCACTTTCTAAATAAATATACTATTTATTATCTACTGCTATTTCTGTAGCAAGTTGAAATCCATCTAGTTTGTCTCAGAATGAGGACAACTATAGCCTGGTGGCTAGAATCAGTTCTGTTGCTCCTGAAGGCAGGGTGGGAGCCTTTAAACCAAGACCTTGGTGCAGAGTAGAGGGGGAGCAGCAAAAGCAGGAATCTTCAACTTTACAGCACATCGGGGAGGTGGAGGAAAAAGGAGAAGCCCTAAGACTGGGCTCTGACAGGGATAAACCCATGCACAGACTGCCACCACAGAGTAAGGAAGTGGCAGTGGGAGGTTGAGCTTCCTGAAGGAAAAGCTGCTCCCAGGACATCCCCTGGCAGTGCCCAGGTTTTGTTGCAGGGCAAGAGAGCGAGCATAGGATCCCCAGCCCCAATAAAAGCTGTACTCCAAAGAGCTGTATCTCCACCTGGAATGCTTTGAATTCAGTTGCTCTGCTTCATGCTCCTCATGCCAGCCAAGAAGGCCCCAAGGAGAGAGGCAACGCAGAGGCAGCCCTCACAAGCTGCAGAAATCTGTCTGTCCCTGCCAAAGCCTATGGGAAGGTGAAAGCCAAGAACCACGGCCAGAGGGCTGAGAGAGGCACTGGCAGTGAGGACAGCAGGAGCCCAGCAGCCCCAGAAGCACAAGCCTTGCCCTGCACCTCCAGCTCCTGGAGGAGGGTTATGCCAGGGAGTCAAAACCAGAATGACTGATGGATAGGACTAGGAAAAATAAAATAAAAAGTCAATAACCATGCAGGAAGCATAGACTTCCAAAGTCCACTTGATATGTAGAAAATTAATGATATCTAATAAAAGAACTTGTCAGATTCCTTCAGAAAGGTAATGGTGGTTAAAATTCTGCTTTCAGGCAATGTGGAAAATTGTTCTACATAGTTTACAACAGTGCTCTGGATAAGCATCATCTAACTGCCTTAAATAATCTCTCACCAAAAGCTTTATTTCAACTGCAAGCTGGCATTGAAACTCAGCTGGTCTTAACTAGTCCTTATGTGAGCATGGGCACTGCTATTGGCAACAAGAGGGTTTTTAGGCACACTTCTGCTCCAGAAGCGTAAGAATGGATTTTGTGTAACGTAGGCTGAGCTCAGGCTACAAAAAACTCCAGATATTTATTTATATATATTACCCCTGAAGAACAATTATAAAAAGCCAAACTGGCAGAGTGGTTACTCATATTCATAGTTTTAACACTGATCAAATTATTTGTACCAGGAAATGATGGCATAAGATACCAACCAAAGGAAATTATTTTTGAGAAACAGAAAAATATTCTCTAATTATACAAAAACAGGCTGCTAATATCCAGATTCACTTCAGCAATTTGCGAATCAGACATTTCAAGCTGTCAGCCAAGTTCTTTTGACTGTTGCTAAAGAGACAGAAATCCTGTGTCTCAATGATTCATCCCACCTATCTTAGTGAATGACTGAATTACTGTAATTCATTTACTGAAGGTGTTTCTTTCTCCATTGACTAGAGAGGGAGTGTAGGTGCTGAGGACACACCACATGCCTGACTTTAGACTGCTCAAGTTACAAAAAAGAAATCTCTGTGTCTTTTAACCTACTAAATTATCTATAGAGCAAGCAACATAAGGTTTTCCAGAGCTTACATTCCCTGCTGTGGAGAAAGCCAACATATGATCAAAATGGGAATTAAGTTCATCTATAAAGTATTAGAAGTGCAAAGTAAGTTTAATTTAATGAGCATTAAAAAGCAGTGTAGATGCTTTAGAACATGCAAAACTTAGTGTTAGCAGTGAACGCTAAACAAATACTTCATAACACGTGCAATTGCAACCATAGTGGTCAATGTCCAGGAACACAAAATGAACCCCATCAAAAAGTTTCCCTCATTATCAGCCAGGGAAAATCATGCTACTAATTCTGTCACATGTTCTCTCTTGCTGTGCTGGAAATTAGTATTTTCCTTTTCACCAGTCCCGCAGAAAAAATAAAAAGTTTGTTTTCAACTTGCTGGTATCAGTAGGGAAACAAAGCCATGATAAAAAGGACAAACAGGAACTCCACACCTGACAACAATGAAGAATCTTGCTTTCAAACATCACACAATTGGCTGACACTATTTTTTTATGGGCTAGCAGCTGCGTGACTCATTTATGTATGTTTTGCCTGCCTTAGCACTAAGTGGACTGATGTAAATAGGAAGTGATGAGGAAAATCAATTCAGGGCAAACACATTTTTTTTCAAGGCTGTAACAGGAAGAGATAGGAAGCCCAGGAAGATACTTGATAGATATTCAACTCTGTAGAAAAGAGGAAGCAGCATGTTGAAGCACTAAGCTGGTTATTTTGAGTTGTCGAACGGAAACGGGATACAGTGCAGAAAGGATGCAGATAGGATGCATTTTGTTGCATAGCAACCCAGGGAACAGAAGCTCCTGCATATAACTGGAGACCATCTGCTAGTATGAGAGGGAGAGAAAAAACACGTGTTTAAAAAGGGAAAAGGGGAAAAAAAGTGCAATACCAAAGAAGGAAGTTTAACTACACTACATGAAACCTGGCCAAATCACCCCTGGTAAAAGTTTAAGGGATATAAGAACTTAGGGAGAAGTCATTGTTTGCAGCTTCCTACTACAGTATCTTTGTGTTGAGATTGTTCTTGTAAAACCAGATTAGGCTTTGGTGTAAAACTGACAAATTGCCAATGAAGATACTGCCAGTTAATTCACTTCCACCAAAGGTAGATTGCAGCTTCTTTTATTTTCTCAACAATGTTCACAGTAAAACTGCACCAACTTTTAACACCGGTATTTTCCACAATGTTGTAGAATACTGCCTATCCCTGGAGCACCACTCAGTCACCAGGTTGCATGAGAATATCATTCTGTATAACAACTCCAGCTCTTGGCACACCACAAATATGGTTTTGCTCATGTTATTAAATGTGATCTATAAATAAAATATTTATAAATAAAAAAAATAAATAAACTATTTATATATTCAAATTAAAAGCATTCTTAACTGATTTCATTCCTGGGTCAAAATTAAATCAGGATTTTGTATGATGCATTGAACTGATGAAAATGCAATTAAAACAATTTACTAAGAAGAGGAAAGAAAAAAGATAAATTCATTCTGAAGCAGAGATTTCCATTAATATGTGAGACTGGGAGAGAACAAGGAAAAGAACAGGAACTTGAGTCCTGCCAGATGCTGCTGACGCTACTGGCTTTACCTAGGAGAGATGGTTCTGATCCTGGAGCAGCTGGGACCCAGAACCTTTGAATGCTGAAGGAGACCCTTAAGGGTAGGGGACAGGAAGCAGAACAGAAAAGTGAGACTCCGTAGCGGGAACATGCCAGCTACTGAAAAACCCCTGCACAGACTGAAGGAAGACAGGCATTCCAGAATACACAGGCAATGGAGAGTATTACTCTCCAGATTTTGGTGCTGTATTCTGCCCCTCTTGGCAGAGACCTTAGACAGAAGTGCCAGTCTCTGCCTTTGTGTGTGGCCATGAGAAATAAAATCCTCACTTCTCCCCATCATTGTCCCCCATATGACTTTATAGAGCACCCTTGCATATAGCTCTCTGAGACTCCAGAAGAAGGCAAAATACAAATATTCTCCTTATTTTTCTCATTCTGATTTTCCCCTTTAAAAAAATATTTTATTATAAAGATATGTCAGATGAGCCCACTATCATTTTCAGAGTTATTCAGTGTGTAATTGTTGAGGAGAAAACTGTTATAACCTTCATATGAAATTTATGGCCATGTACTGTGCTGCACTGAATAGCTTCTAGTAACATTATGGTGTTCCCTGGACTGTGTTTTTCCTTATCCAGCAATCATTCACATGGGACTCACAGCGATCTTTCATTAAACCATAGGTTCTCTTCTGCTTCTCATACACACCACCCTGAAACTTTAATATGTTCTCTGATCTGATGGAAGTTTCTTATTCTGCAGCTAAGGCAGACTTCTCTGTCCTACAGGAAAACCTCCCCTTTTTGCTGCCAGATGACTGTAAAGTGCAAGAGATCTAGGCCAGCACCCAGTCCAGCACAAGGAGGCAGCAGAAGACCTAAGTGGCACTAGACTGGTGTCAGGCAGCCTGTGCTATACTTTGCTGCATTAGAAATTCAAAGCATTTCACTATTTCCCACCTCACTCTTGGCCTAACTTTCTGATTCTCCCAAGCAGGGGTGATTTCCCATCAAGTTTTGGCCACGCTTTCTATGCCTCTCAATGCCTATGATGCCTCAGATCTACTTTTATCAAGGCATAGAAGATTACGTATCAGCACACGTCCTGGTTAAAACACTTCTGCTTATGCCACCAGCCGAGTTCATCCCTGAGGTTGCACAAGCTGATTATTGTATGCAGGTGGCAGCATAAGCATCTACTTTTGAACACATCAGCACATATAAATAAAAACCAAAATTATCAGGTAAAAGTGATTATAAGAGGTTGGAATGAAAGCAAGTACTTTAAATTTAACACCAAAGCTCCCACTGATTTTCCTTTTAAAATTCTGTTTTAAATATATATGCCTCAGAATACACAAAATGGTGTAAAAGTGGTTTAGTGGTTTATTTCAGGAAAAAAAAAATTGGTGGTGTCCTATAGCTGCTTGAAAGGAAGGACATACAAGCTTTCACTAGTTTACTGGATTCCCCTTCAGGTCTGTAACCTGAGTTGTTTTACCAATAGAGATAAAACAGCAGAAGTCATATGGTGCTTACAGAGGCAGGACAACTTTTCACCTCCTACCATCCTCTGAAATGCTACATGCCTCCCAAGTAAACTCAACCAAGGCTGCAGTCAGGCTCCCCACAGCTGTACAGCCTGCATGTGTGCAAGCTGATCCCCAAACATGTAGCTGCCAGCAGAGAAAAGTATAAAAGCTGTGACGTGTTTCTATACTAATCTCATATTTGAGTTCATATTTCCAGGAAAAAAGCTCTTCCCAGCTCATTCTTTCACTCATTTTTTATTATTGCTTTTGCATTATTGGTCAATTTATAAAAGGACTGCACACTGCACAGCTCAGCCGCCAAGTACAGACACATGGGTGTGAAGCTGAGCTAGCAAAGAAAAAGTTATAGCAAAATTCTTGCACTAAATAAACCAGAGTAATGGATGAATTTATGAACCTTTCCAAAGACATGCAGAAAAGAGCTGGCAGTACTTTAAGATTTAAAATAACTGACTTGTCCACCTACAGTTGTTTTGTCCAGCAGTGTTACACAAGAGCACTTGCAGAAACCAGCTGGCAGGTCTGCAAGAAACATCTACACCCAGCAAGCCTGAGCACTGTTCCACCATGCGCCTTCCCCTCTCCTCTCCCCCACCAAAAAGTACTGTATAGCTTTAGAAAATCATTATAATCCTGATGATGCTTCCAGGGTTCTTATTCAGTTGAAAAAAATATTGGTACAGCTCAGTAATGACTCTGCAATGCTCAGCTGCCCTAGGGCAGTAAAATAATTCCTATCTGCTTCTTCTGTACACTAATTCTGAAATATCAGGATATATTTTTCATCTCTAGCACACCAGAGTGCAGATTATTCTAATGTGACTGATAGTAGCAGTTACTCTCTTGGCCTGGAGCATATACAAATCTCCAGTGGCCCTAAGGAAAATCTTTACCTTAAGGAGTAGAAACCAGGAACTAGCCAAGGTAGAGTTTGCTGCACTCCTTTGGGGAGCACAGGTATTGACCACAGCCTGGGAGAGGCACTGGCCAACAGCTCCTATATCAGCTACTCATTCTCATGGAGAGGGGAAATGACAACCCACCAGCAACACTGGAGGAAAGCTTGGCATTTGGTGTGCAACACTTGGTGTGCTTGGCATTTGAAAAATGTGGGAGGTAGAGCAGAGACATGACCAAGTTATGACAGACACATCAGTCTGTGATGTGCAGTCTCCCCTGACACCTGATGAGAGGTGGTAAGGAAGCTGATCTGAAACAGAAGTAAAGAAAGCCATCAGTCCTTCGGCAACTTACTGGCCCTACAGGAAAAATAAAGTCTGTCTTGTAAGGAAAATGCAGACAAGATATTTCAGTATGCACCACTGTCAGGTAGTCCCCATACTACCAACACCTGTGTATTTTTATTCACCAGTGGAGGCATTCAGCTCTTTCAGGGAGGACTGGAAAACCCTGCTCCATGAGCTATCAGACAAAATTAATCTTTTACCCAAATAAAGATGATAGGGCAGCAAAACATGCTGAAGCTGAAGTCATGCCAAAACAATAGTGCCAAAGAGTTACACTGGCACAATATTTTGATTAATTTTAATTGTTTTGAATTTAAAACATGGGCTCCCTGTACTTAGGACTTCTTGTGACTTTTAAGGTTCAGCACAAACTTAGATATTTTGCTGTATAAGTCACCACTGAGACATGGATAAATGTAACTTTTCCTATTAGAAACCATGTCACATGATTAAAGTAGCCACAGGGAAAGTGTGACCTAAAGCTAGACTTCCTTGCTAGGTAAGTAATACCCCAAACTGGTGCCAGGGCAGTCCAAATAGGACCCATTTCTGAATAGAAGAGATGGTGTTTCAGGGACGAAAAGCCATGGGTTTTAGTGAAGTTGAGCTGCAAAAAATTCTCCAAGAACTGCATTAAAATGAGTCATAGCATGCTCATGTAGACAATATGTAAGCACATTTTGAAGGATTGTCAGAGTTGAAGGTTGAATTCTCATCTTCAATAATCTCAAGGCAAATCAGGGAAACCATGTGTAATTGCTTTTGTTATACAAACACACTAAATATGTATGCTTCCAAAATGGGAATAACTTGGAAATTTTGTGATCATTAACAAACTCTTCTACAGTACCAGCAAAACAGAACCTTAGCAGAATCCAAGTTCTGCCATCAGCTCTTGTGTCAGGTCTAGTTAAAAACTAATAATTTCTGAGACTGATAGAGTTCAATTTTGTAAGAGTGTCCATAGTTCATTCTGTGCCTAATGGGCAATGATTTGACATTTAACCTGATTAGGGCAAGTGTCCTAATCCTCCAAAACATTTATCTACCTAAAGAACATGCCTTTGTATGCCACAGATGTGCATTTCAAAACACTTTTCAAAACATGGGAGAATATTCCATATGTTGAGGGAATACAGCTGCAAAATTATTGCTACTTTTGGCTTAATGAACAAATGCATTAAACACTATTATCTGCCTAAAGTGCAGTTGCATGGAAAAATCTAAGAAGAGAAGTAGCATTCACAGAAGAAACAGGGTCTATTGAATGACTGATGTTCCACAGATGATATTACTTTTCCATGTGTGTAGAATACATAGGAAAAAACGTAACCAGCAATATGATAGTTTGAAATATTTTCTTGCAAGTATAAATCAATCTTAACTGCACTCAAAGTACTTGAATTTCCAGTCAGTTTTTGCTAACAGTTCTCTTGTAAGGAATTGCTGTGAAGAGTTGGAACAGTAATTCCATGAAGGAGCATTGAGTCACATCACAGAGAATAAAGTACATAGTGCAAGTTTAGGTTGTTTTTAACTGAAAACTGAAGCTCTGCTAATAGAAAAGAACTTATTGCATCATAGGATAGGAACTTTGGCATCCTGTTCTGTGCTTCTCTAAGGCAAAGCCTGACCTAATTGTCAAGTACATCCATTTGATATTTGAGAACCACACTCGTGGATGCCAGTGGGAACATTCCAGGATTAAGGATTATTTTTTTCTTTAGTTTAATATATTTCCATAATATTACACCTCTTCTGAGAAGGAAGAATCTACATTGCACATTTCTCCAACATAATTAAAAATGTAACAGGGGAGAACACTTAAAATGTATGAATATTAATCAAAATGCAAAAAAAAAAAAATATTCTATCACATTTTCCTATGTATCTTAATGAATTAAAACAAACTGATTCTGTGTTCCATGTCAAACTGCAGTTTTCTGATACTGTTTTCTGTTGTCAGGTATGTGTCCTTCTACTTGTAAAAATCTCCATCTAACTAAATGAAGTAATTAAATTTTATTGGATGGATCCTTTAATTGTTTCTAAACATCTTTTCTCTCAAAAAATAACTACCAAGAGCAAGTCGCCATAGCATTTTTACATTTTTGTACATATATTTTCATATTCATACACATATGTTTACATATATCAGTACTGAACTTTATATATACTAAATTCATTGTCATATCTACACAAACATGTACAGAGCAATTACTGTTACACATTTGGATTTAATCTCTATATTTAGCTAAAATTTTTTAAATAAAATTCTCCTTCCAAAGTTCCATGGCTATAAGACAATTAGCAAAAATTAAACAAGTAAACAGCTTAATAAGTAAAAACAAATTCCTGAGTGTTAAGACTTGACCTAAAGCACATTACCAAGACTTATTGAATGAGTTAGAGGGATTAGGAACAGGTCCTAAGCTTCTTTATAGACTGCTTTGTATAGCTAAAGTTATTGTATATTTACACACCACAGAAAACCTTCTTAAAATATATGTGAAGAGATATGTGTCTCTCAGTTTGGAGAGCTAAATCACATACCTTCATTTTATTAAAACTTATTGAATTACTAAGAATAAGTTCAGCTCCTTCATTAAAACTGCCAACACTGCCAATTTTCCCTTAAGACAACAGGTGGCAGAGAGTTTGCTTGCTGCAATCATTTCTCTTATGTAAGTTTACTTGCATGGCTGGGTTTTGGATCTGGTCTTGAAAATAAGTTTGTGTGAATGGTTCTCTTTGGGATTGTCCAGCTTCCTTCCACTTCCTTCTCAATGGCACCTCCTGCAGCAGGACATCCTGCATTTTAGGAATTTCTGTTTCTTATCTCAACAGCTTTAAAAGCATTGTCTGAGTCAGGAGTTTTCTTTTATGTCTTAAGTGTCTGGTATGCAGCTGGCATCTAACCTCATACATGTGTACTCTCAGCTCTGTCTTTTTCAAGTTGGTATTCAACACGGAAGGAGTATGCATGGAAAAGCCAAACAGGACAGTGATCCATGACAACCAGACTGCCTAGGATATTCTGACTTATTCTTTTTCCTTCGTTCTCAAAATTCCCTAATTCTCATATTGCCAAAAAAACCCCACAAACCATCATCAATCCCCACAAAAGTGTTCCCAATATGCTGTGCATTAATACAGACAAATATATATGAATAAATATATTTACACAGATGAATTTAATTTCACACTTTTCTTCCTCCCTAATAGTTTGTTACTCACAGTCATTTTTTAAGCCAACACTACAGGCTTCCTTGCCTCAATATGGTCTGTCAGCTTAAGTGCTGGAGATCTATCTTAAATGTTGTCTTAAAGGCCAGTCCCAGATCTGTGACAGAGCTCAGGCACCACACCAGGGTTAGTCAATCCCATACTATTCTATTCAGTTTGGTCCAGAAGTTTGCACCACAGGCAGTGTGCTGGGGGATCACACCACTTTTGTGTCAGTCAGCCTTCCCTCTCAGTAAATTGCTCTGGATACAGAAGACTGTCCCTCTCTGAAAACTTTTCCACAAATATCCAAAGTGAGCTAACTGCCAGCAGTATAGGCTAACAGACTCGTGCCAAAATGAACTTGGAACTGAGGCTAAAAATGGATATAAGAGAGGCACTGCCCAGCAAGGACACTTTTTTGTCTTTATACATCTTGTCAAAAGTCTATACATCTTCCATGTTTAATAAAGGCATATTGTTCCCTAATTGAGACTACAGCAGAAATGTTCCTGGGAATAGGTCACAGGACCAGGAACCAGTACTTGAGGGTTTTTTTGGCTGTGTCATAGGGTCACTTTACCATCCTAAATGAGTCATTGGAACACTTCACACCCTGTTGCACTAGAGTTTGTGACATGACAGCAACGTGCAAGCTCTCTGTGGTAACTGTTCCTGTTATACTTGGCTTAGCACAAATAACAATGAAGCAAAGTTATTTTTCTAACTTATTTCAGCCATAACAAATGTTTCCTCCTCATTTTGAATAAATGTTTACTCCTAACAGTGTAAGGTTTACAAGTTACAATCTTCAGCTATTCATTAATGAGATGCAAACCTACTTTAAATCTTGCCCTTTATATTTATATGATTTGACACAAAAATTTTAATTTCCTAAGGCTGCAAGTGGCAGGGGGACAGGTTTTTATTGATAAAGTTTATTTTAGCTTTTATAGTCCCACCCAGAGTAGCAAGCAAGCATTCAAGTGTAATGTGGTCTTCACAGATGCTAAGAGTTGAATATATTTCCTTCAAAAATTATAACAAATGCTTTAAACTAACACCTATTTCATATTACTTATTATTGTCTATATCACTGTTTTCCTCTAGAACAATCAGAGAGTTCTCATATAAAGAAGAAAGGCCTAGTTCACTTTTACATGCCTGTTTAGAGTTAATTAATAAATTTTTATTGATACAAATCCAGGCTTCTGCTTTGTGCATTTACTTTACACCACATAAAAGTCCAGTAAAAAGTTCTGTGAATCAAGCATTTTGTGCTACAAACTATGGCTCCTAAAGATGCTCAACACCATGTCACTCCAATAATGAGATATTTAGCACTAAAGTGCCACCAAAAAAATAGTAACAGAACATTCAGTAGCATTTGTACCCCACTTCAATAGTTTTAGAGAAAGTCAATGTCATCACATTAATGCTAGTGTCATGGCACTAGCAACAATAACATTGGAAGTTTGGTAGTAAGGTTTAATATCCTTTCCCCTGAGGAATACTTGTTCCTTAGTATATGGAATGGTGTTAAGCTGAAAATTATTTTAGGTAAGTAATTTATTTAATAGTTCATTAAAATGAGCTAGCCATGAAAAAGTTGATTCTGATCTACTGAAAAGTGTTTTCTGCAAAGTAGAATAGCAGTACAGCAAACTATTTGTGGTGGAAACTTGTCTTCTTTTTGTTCATAAAGCTCTAGGATGGCTTAAGAACACAAATACAGCTTTGATTTCTGTATTCAAACATCCATTATATTGCACATCTGTCAACCAACAACCTGTGAATAGCCACTGCTGTCTAAGTTGATATCTGACTGCTCATAAACCTTTCTGTTAAAACAAAACCCTAAAAAATATTATAGGGATGCTATTTGCACACACACCTCAATAAACAGGGAGATTATTTAAACACAAAAATCACACTTGATAGTGGACCACATAAAGTGGATTTCACTAATAATTTGCCAGGTCCTTTCCAATTATATGGCTCACTACTGTACTAACCAGTCATAAAGGCAGGGTGATAAAAAGAAAAAACCTGACTCAGTTCACAGTAATAACTACACAAGAAGTGTATTTTCACAAGAAATTCCTGTCAATACTGTTTTTGAAAGTTGTGAGCCCCCCCCCACCTAGGGCTTAGTGGGTGCTTGTGTGTTGAGATACATTTTCTGTTCATTTGATTTGCCCCATTCCGTCACAGTCACCTGTATATGCTCTGCAACATGGTCCAAAATCGATGTGCAGCTAAAACCCAGCAGATTATCATCAAGCCACTTCTGCTTATGTCCTCTCAAACCAGAGATGCTACAAGGTGTGACAGCAAAAGTAATCCATAAACTACACACTTCCATTGAAGGAAACTAAACCTCATTAAGTAGCAGCATTCACAGCTAAAGAGATGCAGGAAGGAACAGCAATTTGATTGGTGAAAGCCAAGCCTTCAGCAAGAATGCCATGTGCTAAGAAACAGGGTTGGAAACATAACTGTTCTTGAAAAAGTGATCCCTAAGCTAGATACTTGAGGTTTGCCATACTATTCTGGTTTAAATTTTGCTGCCATCCTGAATAGGCACATCTCATCATACCAATGACCCATACAGCAAATCTCTCCACTCCCTTCTGGTGATGTTTGTAGCTGTGTCATATCCAAGTGCAGAGCTCCTGAAATCCAGATAATAGAGGCAGTATTGCCAGCATTGTTCCTTGCTGTCCTTTATTTTGGAGTAATTATTGCATTTATTTACATAGCCCCAAAATAAGACTCTTCAAGTTACTTTCTGCCTGACCTTCCATTCATGTAGCATAGCAAACAAATGAGGGGAAGATGGAAAATTAGAACAAGCATTTTTCTATATAAGAGCAAACTTATATAGAAAGCTCTATCCCAATATAGCTCTTGTACTGTGGAGTCCTAAGCCCAGGGATACAGAGTCTGAGACAGCAGGAGGAAATACTAGCTCATGTGTTAAAATGCAAATGTTTTGAAGAGGAAGCATGTGGCATTTCTGATAGACTTGTCTTTGGGGAATGAGGATGCTGTTCCTCTCCCCTACCCTGACTGGCCATACTCTGCTGCAAATGTATTTGATCAGAGCCAAGCACTGTAAAACTGCAATCTGTTTTGCTGAATATTCTCAGTCTTTCTTAACAAAATATCAGAAATATGTTGTCTTCTAATAAGAATGTCTTGGTTAGAAAGGATGCTTTGGAGCTGAATCAAGCTGAGCACATGGGGATCAGAGTGACCATAACGAACAACAGAAGGGCATCAGAACAGTTTTGTCGCTGGTAGATTAAAGACAAAACACTAGTTTACAAACAGGGAGATAAGATTTGTTTATTGTGATGCCTTCTCTGCATAGCATTGAGGAACATGTAGTTCTCATCATTTTACATTGTAATTTCCCTCAAGGATACAGTTGAAACAGCATTTAATTTTGACTGTAAACTACAAGCTAAATCTCCACTGCTTCACTTGTAATGTCTTAGTTTTATCTTATCAGTGTAGCCAAGTCTCAGATAGTGATTTAAAGAGAACTTGATCTTCCTAGTGCCCAAATACATTTTTCCCTAATCACCTACCCAGCAGATTTTGACAGCTTTCACCTCAATTGCCTCACTGGTCACTTAATGTTCTACACTGCCATCACATGGCAGAGTACTTGCTCTGTGTATACTTCAATGAGTTCACATGAATCACTAAAACCTTTCAGATAAATGAAGGTGGAGATTCCCAAGGGTGCAGCCCTCTCTAACCATTCACCTCTGGAAAGACAGCCAATTATGCTCCAAACCCTTTTGCATGCATCTGACAAGTCCTCTGGAGGATCCCGATGCCCTGGACCACTCTACAAGTCCCCACACCTAGTCCTGAGAGGAAAAAAGAAAAGCAATAAATCATTCCAACTGGAATCTTGGGGCATCTCTGTCCAGCCACCCACTCAGAGCAGCTTCAGGACTGAATCCAGAGCAGGTTTCTCAGGGCTTTTCCAATTCCAGAAAATCTCCAGGACTGATTGCACTTGTTCCACTGCTTCATTACACTCCTAATGACTTCTTTCTCCCCATACCAAACATCCAGATTCAATTTCCAACCAGTCTTTTGTTTTCTTGCCGTGTAGTTTCAGTGAGAGCCTGGGTCCATCTTCTGCTGTTGGGTATCTCCCTGCTTCCATCCTGCCTTCTCTCCAGGCTGAGCAAGTCCTGGGTATTCAGTCTTCCTTCACAGGGCCACTGCTCCAGCACCCAGGAAGCTTGATGGCCTCCACTGAACTCACCCCAGTTCAATCCCTTCTTTCCTGTACTGGGCAGGACCCAAAAGTAGATGAAATAATGAGGTGCTCATAAACATAGTCATAGCTGCTATTTCTTTGCGTTGAGTTATAGTAAAGATTTTAAACCTTACAGAATCAATGAAACAGGTCAAAGTGTTTTAGCTGAATATTTCGTAATGCTTAATGGACAATGGCTCAAGACTCCATTGTGCTTATGTTTCTGCAGAGCTTTAGATCAACAAAAGCAGAATTCAGGCTGCCTGTTAAATGCTGGCATTTTGACTTAGTTGTATTTTCACATCCTCCTGTTGTAAATGACTCTGCAAGGTGATGGTCAATAGCAATTCAGGCCGAGCATCACTATTGCTTTAGAAGCATCTTCTGTTCATCACACTCGATGGCATCCAGTCTGAATGCTCTCAAAATATGTACAAATTTAATCAAACTCTTGATCGACAGCTTTAAAAGAAATATTGGCTTTGTGTTTGTGGCTTGGTCATGAAAACATTACTCAGTGACAAATATTCTAAAAGTCCCATAAAAAACAATCCCCTAGTATAAATCAAAGAGGGTAAGCCTTGCAAAGCAATATCACTGATGTCTATTACCCAGATATGATTGATTAGCTGCTTGCCCCAGCCTCATCTAAGTGCCAATCTATGGTACCCAATACAATCACATTTGTTCCTAAAAATAGCAAGAAAATTTGCCCGGATAAAACCAGCCATCTTTGTCCTAATAACACTTCACATCTTAATCAGGAAGTTCTTCAAAAATAATAGGATAAAAAGAAGTCTCTAGCAACAGCTATGAGTCCTATCAGGAACAATAAAAAAGATGCAAGGAAATGTGTTGCACTTTAGAATTAGATTAATAAATAGGAGCAAAACAACAACAGGGGTGTTCCAGACACCATTCAATGGTTTCTGTTCTAACAAGACATTTAGAAATCAGAACACTTAACACATCCTCATTTGATCTGCTAAAGTAGAAGTCTCTGACGGGAGGTTTCACAGATAGTTAATAGTATCAACCTCTATATATTGGAAAGGAAGCCTTATCCACATTTGACAATAATCTAGAGTCCCAATAGCTTCTGAACCTGGATTGTACATCACAGTTGTGCATACTCCCATTCGCTCTTGTCCTATCACTAGAGGACCTTGTAAATACAGGCTTAATGGAAGCAAAAAACCCAAACCAGAATATATAATATAATAAATGAAAATAATAGGCAAGGGCTTTTCTGGAAGTCTGACCTCAGTCAATAATATATATATATTATATATATATATATATATATACACACACATATATATAAATAACAAATCTGTATGAGCACAGATTCACAAAATTTTGTATTAAATTTTCAAGCCAAATTTTAACACAGTATATCTGAGATATACTGGCAACAGAACTTTCTCATTCTTTTAAAATTAGATGTATGGGGGGGGGAAAATCATACTATCAGTATAAAAATCACTTTCAACATTCTTAGGAAAGAGTGAGATGAAAATGTTGCTATCTCTAAGTTTAGGGAACCTTTTTTCGAGGGTAGCTTTGTTGACTCCTCAAAGTTGAAGAAATGTAAAAAAGAGCCTCATCTTGTTTAGAGCATGAAAACTGAAGTGCCTCTAGTCCAGCCTCGTCCTCCACAGTGGTAAAATCTGACAGGGCACTTTGCTACAGAATTACACCAGAGTTTGGCACTGCCATTTAGTTAACAGTGAATCAATCAATAGAATTAATATTTTTAAAATAATTATGCTAAAGTAATTTCCTTAATAAAGCCCCAATAAAAGCAATACTATCAAAGTGCATTAAAAAATTTCATATTTTAAATTCTTATTTTACCTTCTACATGACTTTTATCTTGATGCCTTCATATTGCCTGTAAAGTGTACAGTACTTTACCAGCTTTGATACACTAAAATGCCCTCATAAATTGTATTAAAATAGGTTTGTTAAGCATTACTAGTACCATATAAGGCTGGTAATGCCAAATGATAAGTGATAGCCTGAATCATAAATGCTTTTCTAAACATGTTAGAATTGGTTTTTAGCATTGGATGTTCTGGTCTGATAAGACGCTCCTACACTAAGGCAATCAGTGGAAATTAGCAATCGACATGAAAATTACTTTACAAGAAATTGCATTGGGTTTTTCTCCCTGCACTCTCATTATGCCTTTGTGAACTCTAAAAAAACAGATTAAAGTGAAAATTCACAACTAGGACTGATGGAACAGTAGGAAACTATTTACCAGAATTAACCAGAAGTATTTTAAATTTTAAGATATGTTTGATACCTAAGAATAATGACATAAAAAGAATTCTTTGTGTCGATCTTGTATTTCAAGACACGTTCAGCTGTTACTCCATGCAAGTCACATGAACTCATTGAACATACCCTTTGCAATGGACCCAATCTCTACCAACCTCAGCTGTGGCACTCAACTTGCCTTTTTTTATTAATAAGATACATGCAAATCTATATACATATAGGATAATGCAGAATAAGTGAGGGTGAGCTAAGAATGAAAGTTTGGGGATTGTTTCCTTTTTTAACCAAAACCACTTTGGTCCTGTTACTTTCAAACAATGAAACCACATACCCCAGGTGAGTTCTGGGACACTTAGTGCTGCTAACTCCACCCTGAATTTGTTATTTATTGCTTTCAACCTCCTTGGGAGTTAAGTTTCATACACATTTTCTGTATCACTACAAGACTTACATGCTGCTAAAGGCATCTGTACTAAGATACAGTTGTGAATTGAACTATTGATGCCAAATCTAAAACACATTTAATTTTTAATGGCCAAAATAAACTCTTTCTCCCTTGTTTTCTTTCTTAGATGCACAGTGAACTTACTCTGCATGCTGACAGGTTTTTGGCTGCTTGTAAATCCTGAAAATATTGATCAGTTAAAAATATTCGGACGCTTGCATCCCTCAATTCTGCTTACCACAGCCTTTCTTCCTGGTCAGCTAGGAGAGCACCAGCAATTTTGTTATAATGATAAATGACCCTCATAGACAGGTCACTCTTTTTTACCTAAAGCCACAATTTTCTCCTTCCTTTAGGTCACAACCTGATTTTTCAGGGTGACAGATTTATTACTTTCTTTGTGTGCTAAAAAACAAATCACCAACAATTGCTCAAAATACAGTCCTGTCACAATAACTTTGAGCACTTCCCAGTCAGAATGATGCAACACAGGGTTTTTTCCTGTTTTCAAAGCAGCAAAATCACTTGTGCATTTACCACAGCTATTGTGAAGAGCCATTTGGCTCATTTCATAATATGCAACATGTCCAGGCTACTTGCCAAACAATAAAGTATTAAAACATTATTAAAAGCACCAGTAGGTCTTTCATAATAAGAGATGTCACTTTTTTTTAAGTGAGGATCACAAAAAAGTAGCTGGCCTGACTGTGAATTAAAGACTTTTGGGTGGAAGTAGTGAAACAAAATTTGAATTTGCCAAAACACAAGTGAGCTTAAAGGGTATTTCTCTCACATCCCAAATATCTGGACCACAGGGGCAACTCAGGATTATTATCCAGTAAAATTCATCTTTCTAGTTCTCCTGTGTCTCCAGGAGGACTTTTTTCCAATGGGTTTGGATAACACAAGGGTCTCTGGATGCCAGTCCCATGCAATGTCAAAGATATTAAGACTTCTTTTGGTTATGAGAAAAACCCAAATCCTCAGTCCCTCAAACCTTGGCCCAGCTGCAGTTACCCAAATGGCAAACTCAATTTGACTAGAATAAGGAAAGAAAAGAGCACTACAGCAGAACTGCACGAGGTTTGGTGCCTGCTTCCCACCATACATCTTGAGGAACACTACGCTGGAAGACACTACAGCTGGCAACTCAAGGACAGTCACAGCAGCCCTGGACCAGAGACTATCAACAAATTTATATTTGCCAATATATGAGAGACATTCAGGATCCAGAGTACTCTAATGCAGAATTCACCAGTGTCCTCTGTGTACAGTGTAGCCATCACACTGACAACATTTAATTTCTTATCATTACTCTCAAAGTATTAAGTCTTGCAATGTGAATATTATGGGGTATATATTTTATAGGAATACAGGAATGGCCAGGAAACAAGCCAGTGTTTGCCCAATACTAGGAGGTTTAGGTCATATATACCTGGTACCAGGTAGACCAGCTGTGACAAAAACCAATGTTTGTGACAAAATTTATGCTGTCTAGCAAGAATCTAATTTAAAAGGCAAAAAAAAAACCTCAGCTACAAAGCACTGTGCCCTTTGTTATGAAGATGAAAACACAGGACCATAATCATAAGATCTGTCAGCTTCCCATCTCATATGGTCTTGGTAAATTACTTAATCACTTTGTACCTAAGCCTATCCAAAATCTACAGCAAATAACCCTTGCTTTTACCTTTGCATCCTAGGATCACAAAAACATCAGAGAAAATACTAATAGTCCCCTTACACACTAATAGCTGTCAGAACAGGGAGAGATTGGCTTGCATGCCTGGATGCCAGTTCTGAGCAACCAAAACCAACAGAGGACACCAGAGGCAGACATATATCTCTATTTCCTGATGCAGCTTGCCAGTAAAGGCATTATTTTCTCATGAACATTCTCTTATGTATCTATCAAGAACAGTTTAGTTGTACTTCTCAGAGGTTGTAATATTCAGTCATATAAGAGTCATCATCTGCTTTCAGCACCCCTTATTGTGATGCTGGTAGAGGTGCTTGCTCCAAAAAGCACCAAAATATTCTTCAAATATCAACAGTTAAAAAAATGTTCAAATCATTCCAAAATACATAATTTGGCAGAGGTAAAATTCCATAGTGCTGCAGCTGAGCTCCAGCCCGACAATCCTCACACTGGTAAAGCTCCTGCAGAGCTCAAGGTGTTTCCCCACATAGAGACAGGGGAAACAATCTGCACTGCGTACATTTTATAGTGTGCAAACTCCCAGAGCTGGTCTATCCTAACTTCTCGTTTCACACAGAGTTTCAAACCCTAATTAGTTCTGGTTTTCACCTCACAATAATATACTTTGTTACTAAGCTGCTGTTCTTATACTGTGCAGTATTTGTAGTAATATGACATTAAACATGCACAGTGTAAACATGTAGTGGTGGTTAATGCATAATTTAATAGAACAACTTTTGATAACCTGTGTGTAGTACTGTAGAGTTCATAAGGTAACCGATAGGAGCACAAGGAAAGAAATGAAGCAGAATTATTTCATTTAGAAACCAGTACATCCTTTGGAATATCTCCAAATAAGGTCACTGGAATGAAAAGCACAGCTGAAACTTACATAAAAAGATACTCTGACAGAGCAAGTGATCAAACGAAGAAAGCAAGCACTGAGAAGCCCAGAGCTAAAGCAATTAAGTGAGACTAAGAAAGAAAAGATTCCTGGGCTAAAAGACCTGGTTCTGTGTGTCAATTCAAATACCATTAGAAGTCCAAATACACAGAGCTAGAGAAAACCCAATTTTTGCTGGATAACTAACATTATGCCTCAGTCTTTTGGGCACAAATTGAGACTTTGTGGTCCTGTATGGCTTTTTTGTATCTAACTGTGCTTAACATGCACATGGGGATCCCAAGGTGTCTCATGAGATCTCAATATAATGCTCACTTTGTCCTGCTACATACTTCTAATGAAGATGTTTGCAAACATGATTCTTTTTCGCCATTTCACAATGTACTTCCCTGCTCCTGAGCTTCACCTTACATTGTTTGCAATAAATGCAAGCACCATCTAGTTGCTCTTTAAGGAATTCTGATTGCACTCCCAGCTGCAATCTTGTACATACATATGGCTGCCTCCAGCTGGCAACCCTCCATTTCAGAAGAGCCACATAATCAAACAAGTTATTTCCATTTCCCCCGATGGATCTAATGAGTTAATTGAGATGTCTTCTATTAAAAATCAAAAATATATATAGCAATAAATAAAATCACACAGTCCTTAGATGTGCACAACTTCCACTGATTTCCAGCCTAAGTTCTGTGTAAGAGTATGGCTTGAGATCCAGATTCTCAGGAACAGAGAGCATCAAGCGAGTTACACACACACACACCATACCTGTACTCTTTACAGGAAAATACAACCTGAAAAAGGTTGCTTATCTTTACTGATATGTAATGAAGACTATTTTCTCTATGAAGCTTTCTGCATTGTCAAAAGAAATTGCTACCTTTTCAAGCCTATCCCCTGAAAGAGTTGGTGATCATTAGCCAGCTTTATTCTATTTACTGAGATAAGGTTTATAGCTCTGATACAAGACAAAATTCTCTCAAACAGCTCACACTAAACTTTTAGCACAGAAATATCAAGGCATTAAAAGATGCAGCCTTACCATGACTGCTGCTGCAGGATAGAGGGGCTAACTTACTACAAGGTAGAGAGACTGACTAAATGAGCAAAAATTAACTGAACTGTGACACTGTTGTGTCAGTTTATTGTCACCAGGTCACAGAATACTCTTCTTGGCAGACAATGGTTTTGCAAGCTATAACAAGACATGAACTTAAAAGTGCTGCTTTAATTTAACCTGTTTTGCTCATATTTGCACAGGTCACATTCTGTGACTAAATTGCTCTTTTTCCCCACATACCTGAGAACTGGCAAAAAACAACCAGTTTATCAAATTAGATTTCTCCCTTCCTTCCCATCAGGGTAACATGTGAACCTATACAAGGTGCTTTAAACTGGTAAGTAAACAAATATTTCCACCTGGAGTCATCAGGAGAAAAATCTTAATACTTGCAACCTAGTTTAAACACACAAAACTGGGGGGGGATCTTCTCACCAGAGTTGTTTACAAGCATCTCAAAAGCTCATCTGCCAGGCCCTCTCATGATTATGAGCCGGAACGTGCCCATTAGAGCAAAATAAAAATCATACTGTTGTACCAATACAGTGGAAAATGCTAAATTTCCTTGCACGGGTGCCAGCCAGCACAGCTGCTAGAACAAAAGTTAATGTTCAGAACAAAATCAACGTGCTGTGACCTCATTGTGAACATGGCCCTTTCCAAACTGAAGGAATAGATAGACCAAAAAAAAAAAAAGTCAAGAGTAGCCATTGGGGCCTGCCCTGCTCCTACCTTTGCTCTGGATGAAGCAAAACTGTTTCTGCTAATCCAGATTAAAGAAATTAATGCCACTAAACATATGGACAAATTTAAAATGGATTTTCCTCAGCTAAACTTATTCCTGTAGAATTTTAGGAATAACTATTGAAAGGAGAAATAATCCTCAGAAATTCCATATACACCAGCTTTTACCAGTTTAACTTATATAGAAACCATGGGAAATACTGGCACAAGAGAAAAGTGCAACTGCAGAAACTTAGGGGCAAGAAAAATTCTGTTGCCACAGTTACATTTTTGTTTGCTCACAGTAAGTTTTCCCCTATATTTCTGGCTTTTTCCCTTTGACTCTAATTGAGATCACTTCCTTGTAAGGGTGACTTGGTGCCTCTTTGTCTTTAGGAATCCAAAAAAGACAAGGAAGTCCCTGGTAAGAGAAGTCTGGCAATTAAAATCATGAGCTTCCTTCCCCAACTTGTCTTATACATCACTTAATGTTTGACAGTCTTGTTCACTGCTTCCCTTCCTATTATGACGTTTTTAGTGATTTAATTAAGTGTTTACCAAGCTGTTTACAATCTTCAAATCAAGGCCCAAAGATGTCTGTTAACAACTCTTAATGGTCAGGGTTGACAAGGATTTGTTTCAATAAAAAACTACATCAATGACAAGACAGGTACATTTCCACTCACCTTGCTTCAACTACATTGAAATAAGGACCATACACATAAATACCATACATTTCCAGAGATGTTTCTAACTGCAGGTTTTGGTGCACCTTATGTAAAACGAGCAATTCTGCGTTTCTGCAAGAGCCTCAAGTCAGTGTAAGGGATTTTCACTCAGATTCTGACTGTACGCACAGGGTTACCTAATGCTTGTTCCATGCTCTAACAACGCCTAAAAACAGCTCAGGTACAATGAGCCACAGACATTTGCACCTATGAATATCAGCTGCTACTATTAGCTAGAGCAGACATTTCTGCCACTGTCAATCAGCAAGACCCAGCAGGACACACTTGGATTGCACAAGACACCTGCACATGCCCTGTGGAGCCAGAATGGTGAAATCCCAGCAAAGATAAGCACTGAATGGAAACAGTAGCACATTTAAAGCCCTGCCTGTATATGATGAGGCAGCTTTATCAGGGAAAACTGAGCTTTTGCCAGGACATCCCAGAGCACAGCACTTCCCACCCCCTCATTCCCCAGTTTAACTTCTGCATGCCTACCTACTTCTCCATGCCTCCCCAAAGACCACTGATGTCAATAAATTATAAACAGAGAATTACTTTTCCATGAAGGATCAAATCACATCAGATATTGAACCACCACAGGTTTGCTGTTGGCTTTGTGCACACATGAGTCACTTAGCATAGATCAGCTGTTACAGTTTGCTTGTTCTTGAGGTTATGGAGTCATATAGGTCAGAAATCAGAGTTTGGCTTTCATTTAATGGTCTAAAATACAAGTTCTGCACAGTGAACTTAAGCTCCTGAAATGCAGTTCATGTAAATCAAGCAAAGTTGCTCAGTTCTTTGCATATCTAAAGCATTATTCTGACATTGGCTCCTTCCATTTAGACTCTTTCTAGCTTTCACTGTCTCCTCACACATTACTCAAAAGCCAGTTTTCCTTTTCCCAGACAGCACAAGCAGGCAATATTTACCCCTCATCAGTGTAACCCTCTCAGCCTCTTCTTGCTCCAGTGTGTATAGACTAGCAAATACAGCAAGCAAACCTCACTGGAATAACCATACAGATAAATTCACAAGTTATTTAATAAACATCTAAGGAAGGCTTGTCCATACCTTTAATGGCACTAGTCATTCAGACCATAATAATATGATGTTAGCCTTTATTCCTGAGCCTTTGAGCTCCTTCCCACCCTGCATATCGGATCAGTAAGCACTAAAAATCATCATATTGGGTAGCCCTTTTTTTAATTTTTACCTCCTTAAATCTTCAGTTCTCATCTCTTGGTAAAATCCATTTAAACAGGGCCCACAAGTTAATGGTTAAACTTGTTGTTTGTAGTACCATTAATATAGGTCAAGCAGCACAATAGTTACAACTGCTGTGGGGGAAGGTACATAAAGACACAGTAAGCAGTTCAGGACCTTATTACAACATGTCTATCAAATGCACAGCTACAAACAATGTACCTGATTCATCAAAAAGATAACTTCTGCTGACAGTACACACTGTTCCCTGGAGTCTCTTACACATGGCTCAAAAATTAAAATTGGAAATGTAAACTACACAGACACATTCTTGCAAATGTGAGTATGTTTCAGCACAGTGAGCGCTTCTATGCAAAGTAACAGATACAGGCAGTGGAATGAATTCAGCCCTCATTTGCATCACCGAGTACTGGAGAAATCAGCAATAGCTATGACTTTACTCTGCTTTTTTTCTCAGGTAACCAAGGGAAGAATTTGTCCCACCAGATCCAAGGACACACATTTTTCACCATGGGATGCACATGCATAATGCCTACAAGAGGGATTACCTTATGCTTTATTCAGGAATATTCAAAAGGACAGACCTCTATGTCTCAGAAAGTTAGTATTTCAGCAGTACTGACAGTAAGTACTGTTTCAAAACTAATGGCACCTTAAAATTTCACAACATAGATTACTTAAGCTCAACATCAGTCATTCAATCTCTGCCAGTTTAAATAGACATCATTCCTGATTTGGGTCCCAAGACCCCTGGCCAAGGTTTCCAAATTAAATTGCCAGGTACCTCATTGGGGTAAAAGCAAACAGAATAGCCAACTTCCAAGACTGACAGACCTCACCATGGGTGGCACTGAGACACCTCCCTCTTCTCAATGATTAGTGTCATGAGAGCTTGTAGAGGGATCAATCCAATTTCTATCATGAGGTTAATTTCCCCCAGGAAAACGAAGGATGAAAAGAACAGCTTTTCTGAGCAAGCATTTGGAAAGTACAAATAGCATTTCAAACAGTTTCTCACTTTTCAGCTGAAATACTTCTAATGATTAGACTGAGGCAAAAGGATTTTAAAAACCTCTATTCATGCCCAAAATGTAGTAACTGTAATTCCATGTAGACAAGTTTGTCTATTGTTAATCTGGAGTGGAGGAACCAGATTAAATTTAAACAGGATAATTTACTGTGTATAACAAATTACAGAACTAATACCAAACAGAAGGCATTGCATATTGATGAGGTACATAGTATTTTCTTTCAGACAATTTTCTTCCATTTATCTCACTGATGGAATACTTTGCATTTTTGTGATACCTGCCATCCCTTATTTCAATGTACTTTATGAACCTTGGGCTAGATCTTCAGCAAGTGTGAATCACCATAGCTCAATACTGAATTTCATAAAAGTGTTTTCAATCATGCTACCTGTAGAGTGATTAACTGATGTTGGACCATCCTGTAGACAGAGAAGGGACATATCACAATAGCATGACATTAAAGCAGCAGGTCTCAGGCGTGAGGTTATGAATATTTTATAAAAACATCCTGTTGAATTGCAATTTTAAAGCTTAAAACTTTAAAAGTTTTAAAGTTTTAAACTTAAAACTTTTAGAACTTTAAAACTGATTAAAGTTCACCAGAAGTATTTAACAACTTTGTGGATTTTATAAACTATAACATATGTCTCATCTGGGGTGTTTTCCATTAAATCAAATCATGTCACACAGTTAAAAATGCACTTTTGGTACTTTTCAAATTAACTCCGCTGCATTTTTATATATGCACTACACAATAAAGATAGACCAACAAACTACTCTGCCTTCTCATTGTGTTCATGCTGGTAGGGCAGCCCAGGTTAAAAAATTGTTTGCTTCAACACAAATTCCAGTATTATAAAGGGATTTTTATGCATTCATCTAGCCATCTTTTCTATTCCATATTATAGGTTTTCTCTAATAGCTTCATATGTTGCACTTCCCTCAGTGGGATGAGATGTGCTCCACTTTAGCACAGATGTACAGGAAACCCTGCTTCAGAATAGTTCCTATTAACAGAGCTGAATCCTTTTTGTATAGAAATTGTTTATATTAATGAAAACACCACTGCCTCACACTATTGTCTTTCCTGAACATCAATAAAAACTTGATTGCATTCATTTGCTAATTAAAAAAGGAGAAATAAAGTAATGCAAGGTAAAAAGAAAGTCCACAGAAATTAAGAAGAAGAAACGTAAGAGTCCAGAGAATGCGATGTAATTGCCTATAAAAACACACAACACTATAGGAATATGACTGCCTCCTTAGGTACTCAAGGGATCTCTGCCCAATCAGCCAGGAAGCACGAGGCAGTTGTGCCCTACTGATGTTCAGATTCCTAAGGGAAGAAGGAAGGGGCTTTATCTTCTCCCACACACCACCACAACTTCACCCTAAGTAGATATCTGCTGAATTTCAGCTAACATTTTATTCCATTTAAAATGGGGAAATAAGGCATTCATAAATCCAGCAGAAACTAAGTTAGCTAGACCAATTCTATTAGCCTCTAAAACATTGTTCTGATTATGAAGATCTGTGTTATATTTCAGTGAATCTCCCCTTCTGTTATAGTAACTTTCCTGTTTAAATGCAATTTTAGGGTGGATACAACTTAAGCTGATGATGTTGCTAAAGCATTTGGTAAATGTTGATAGATCAGTACAATTCCACAATAATACTTACAATTAGGTTAGCTGTGAGGATAACAATTCACTACAGCCCTAATTTAGCACCACACTTTTGTGAAACTGGTGTTAAATTCTGAAAACCATTAAACCCTAATAAAGCCATTTAACAAAATCTAGTTCCTTATTAGTGAATACATGTACCCACTTATGAAGCAGGTAGACAGCCCTGGAAATCAGACTCTTGGCTGTGAAGAAATGCAGCCTGTACTGGTGGTGCCTTACCCAAAGGCACGTGCACACTGTGGGGAGGGTCCCAAGGAGGTTGCATGTCAAAGTCCTATAGTTTAGTAAGGATTCTCCTCTTGGCTGGCATGCTTGAAATATGAGAAACCATTCCAAAACTATGAGTAGCAAGCTCTCCTTTACAACACTTCAGTAAGATGGTAGGACAATAGGACCTTTGTGCTTCAGAGTGACTCTAGGGCTGAATCATATCATCACAGTGGTTCAAAATTCTCTAAATGGCTTTTCAGAACAATTAAATAGCTTCTAAGAACAATGGCATAAAACCATTTGAGGCTTAAGGAGAAGCTTAAAGTACCACACATTGCAGACAGCTTTCAACATTATGAGCAACAAAATCAAATAAGATAAAGTGAGGCTCACCTCTTTCACTAGCCAGGCACCTGGGTCTGTCTGCTTTAAGGGTGGCTCTTTTTACCTCCCACAAGCAGAAAGCTGCAGGCTTTTTCAGGTCCAAGCTGGGAAACTCTGTCAGGTCTCAGAGGTTCCCTGTATATATGGAGGCATTGCATAGAAGACTCCATTTTCTTGAAGGTTTCATTCTAACATGTGTAATTTGTATTTTCTAATTAGCTCATCTCAAAGATGATTTGGCAGAATCAAAAAACAGCTGTGGTATTTCTGGGGTCTGGCTTAGATTTTGCACAGGTTGCTCAAACTGCAATACAGGCCATAAGATGTATTGACATGGTTGTCTGAGTTGAAGATTTTCTCAACAACCTTTTGCTAAAGGATCAGGTTTAGCTTCAAATTCCATAAAAATCTATTATAAAGCCCCAGAGCTAAAGCTTTCTAGCATTGCTGTGGAGTTTGCGGTTTTTAACAACCAAAAAAGTTGTTGGTTCTTATTGTTGAGGTTTTTTTTTTTAAACAGGATAGGGCCTTTCCACATTGCAAACCACTGAGGCTGTAGCTTCACAAATTGTTCTGCTCAAATAGCACAGACCAGGAATGGGGTCCCAATACCCCCAGCATCCAGAGTAGTCAGAGGGACTTGAAAACCAAAACACTGTGGATTTCAACTTTCCAGCAGAATCTGCAGAACCAAATGCCATACTGCAATTAAGGCAAACACTATCACAGGAGGCAAAGGAATATACCATAAATTCAAAGGTTAAAAGCAATCCTTACTTTTCCAGACTACAGTGCAAGAGCTCAGACTTAGACTGCTAGTACTGCTTATTGTAGTATTGCATATATAGACTATTTACTGTACCCTTTTTAATATAATCATTTCTATTAACAGCAGCAGGTCTATTCCTGCAAGCAACAAAAAAGTCTAACATAGAAACATCCTCAACATCTGTATAGCAGGTGATTCTCTGTGCAGGTACCAAGATTTCAGGGAATCAGCAGCCAGAGCAAAGCTGTCCACGAGCAGAGATAGTGCCAGGCCAGGGGAAGAGAGAAAAATAACATCTACAGCCAAAAGTGAGGGGGAATAAAATCAAACAGCAACAGAATAAAAAAGCAAAGGATTAAAATGTTTGTGTTCGACGTAACAACTTGTGCTTTTTATTCATGCTGTGGAAACATTGTTAGCTAAAACTATTTCACTTGAATTCTGCTAGTGTTAAGTCTGCTGATACTACAGGAGAAATTATATAAGCATTCCACTTAACTTGCTGCCAAAATCCTAGGATCTGTTGCAAAATTACAAAAATTAGGAGAGAATTCTAGGTCAGTATTTCTTCTTATAAAGAAAACCACAGAGCTTGTTAAACTCTCCACCAAATGAAGCCAGTGTCTCTCTGTACTTGCCTAAACACTGACCTCCAATCAGAAAGAGCTTCCACTCTATTCCATCCCTCTTCTGTTAGTCACTGCTTGCCATTAACCTCAATGTGCTTTGGTTAAATAATTGATAAACATTTACTTATTGTAAGCTTAACAGATACTTGCTCCAAGACAAAAAAAAAAAAAAAACAGCAGAAACATACATATATATTATAGTTTGATGCTTTAATGAGCGAATACTATACAAGGTAAGGGTCCAGGGAAGGCAAGGAGGCTCCTTTCACAGCCAAACAGGAATGGCTACACTAGCATCCTACCCTCACTCACAGACTCAGAGCTTGCCATGGTGTTAATATGAAATGAAAAATCAATAGCTATTGTTCAGCCACTATCTCCCATCAACTGATGCCCGAGTGTCAGACATGGCAGTGAGTTAATGGTAAAACAAGGCACAGAGGTTGCTTTTTCAGAAGCATGATTGAGCTGCACATTACAAATGTCCTGGCCCTAGCTTCTCACCTATCAAGTGCTCTGTCCCCTCTTGGGACACTAGTGAGCAGCATCTCATGTGGGCTATGCATCCACACAGCAACCACCTGGCTTGGAGCTACTGCAAGCTTTTTATAGGCAAGATCTTGTGAGGGTCAGTAAGTGTTCTGCCCAGGCTTCATCAGAGGGAAAGAGCACAGTCTTCTTAACTGCCTCTCATTGTGAGCTATCGGAGCAAAAACTTCCCCCCTTAGAAAAGACAAACAATAAATTAAACAGAAAAAACCCCACATAACTATACATCTACAGGAAGAAGCCTAAGACAATCAGACTGCTCTGAAAAGCCTTCACATTCTAACTGAAAAGCACTTCAAGCCCCCCACAAGTCCCTGTGTTTCCTTTTAGGAGTACTTACTGCCAGATTGTAGGAAGAGATGAGGAGAGCACCTACAAAAAGCTTCAGGGGAAAGCAAGAGGCAATTGCACCCTAAGAGGAGGCAAACTTGGCACTAAAGGCAGTAAGAACACAGACTGGGTAGGGAACTCACCAACAGAGCACAGTCCCACAGCAGACAAGCAGAGCAGCACCAAGTCCTACTGGTGTTCCCATGGTCATCGTGCAGAAGCAATAAAAGCAGCCAAAGTTTGAAGTCACGCCAGAAAATCCACAGAATAATTTTGAGAACGTGTCCCCAGCCAGCACAGCTTAGGGAAGGGGCTACATACCCAGCTAGGGCTTAAATGAGCAGGTGGCTCAGTGGGCAGGAGCTGTGAGTGGACCCAGGTGAAAGTGATCAGGGCCATCAAGGCCCATCAGTGACCTGGGGCCCTGACAAAACCTTCTTTTTTTATCACCCTACTGTTGCTTTAGTAAAGATCTCTCAAGTGAATACACATCTTTGTAAAACAGTATTTTCCAGAGGTTGTGAGCAGTTCTCCATCTTAGCTGTACATGCTGCTGTCTGGACCACTGAAAAGCTTTTCAGTCTAATTAGATTGTTGGCAGGGGTGACCAGAGGAAAGAGTAACAATTTTAGGATGAGAATTATGTACGTTTGTGGTTAATAAGGGTACCTGAACACTTCTTCATTTTCTTTCTGAGGTAGAATTACCCAGAATCCCCAGTGAGACAGAGAATTTGGTTTGGGCACTATAAACAAGATTTGCATGCCATTGCAAATGCATTAACAGTCTAATTTAAAGCCTGTTTCTGAAAGTCAGGACTTCTCAGAAGTCCCAGGTGCTACTGCTTTCCCCAGGATTATAAGTACTCCAATTCCAGGGCCATCTGCATTTTTTTTTACTGTGATCTAAGCACAGGAAATAAGTATACTGTCTAACAAACTGTGGGTACATTGTATAAAAGATACAAAAATATTAATTAATGTTATACTAATCTATTATTCATGTAACTGCACTATGGAGACGATGTTCTTGAAGGAATTAGTATTTCTCAGATCTTAAGTCTACTTGGTCTGTTTTTTAAGAACTGCGGTATTTACCAAGAGAGGTGCCTAGATGACTTGAAAGACAATGAAAAAAAAGTGTTATTTCAGTGCTATATATGCTCCTGAAATATATCCACTGGACAGAATATATACAGCCTTCTATTATGAAGTTTACATGTAAAGTAGTTTTTGTTCAGATTTCAACACATGCCTCCAGAAACCAACCACCTTAAGTTCCAAATTGCCAAGAGACAGACTAGTGCTCTGTTTAATTATTAGTGCCATAAACCAGAACAATATTTACCTGCCTATAACAGAGCTTAGGAAAATCCACTTATCTCTCCTGCCAGTTGCTACATTTCTCACAGTTATTAATAAAATGATCAGAAATCCTTACTTCTGAATGGCCTTTACCCCACTTTTCTCTCCTGCCCAGTGTCCTTCCTGATGAAAGTCAGCTTGGAAATTTGAACAAATTCTGCACGTTCTCACTGGGAAGACAGAAAGAAGTGAGAGAGCTCCTGTACACCAGATCTGAGCAGTCACTCGGGCACTAAGCCTTGATTTCTCCTCCCTCCGGCTGGAATGTGGCCTGTCAGCTGTGTTACATGTGGTTCTGCAGTTCATCAGCCTCCTGACATCCTTCTGCTCGTGGTGCAAAAAATGAGTTTCAGTAAGGAGACCCCCTCTGCTTAGACGTGAAATGCCACTGAACTGCTCTCTTCTGCCAGTCTTTCAGCTTTCAGTAGCATTCAGCTTGCACTTACTTCATGGTCTCCAGCAAAGCCAGTCTGTGTGGTGTAGCACACATGCAGCTTCCTTCAGGAGTAGAAATTAATCAGAAATTCATCAGAGCACTCAGGGTCTTTCACAAATTAGTTTCTTGATATAAGACTCAGTATTTCCATCCTGCATCTAACTATGATTTTGGAAGGTTTTTGTGGTGGGGGGACAGGGGTGGAAACAGAGTTATCCCTACATCCTATGTATGTATCTTAAAAAAAAATAATCTAGATACCAAGTTCAGAAGGTCTTAAGTTCCACTTCAGATTCACTTCAAGATTCCCTCACATCTCTTTCTCCTCTCCTCCTTTCAAAGTAATAAATTCCTGATATATTATTAATAGTGTTCTACGAAGAAACTGTTGTCTGTTCCTGAGTGCTGTGTGAGATGATGGATGAGTTCACAACACCTGTTACTGCTACATATGTGCAAGTAATTTCCCCCTGCCTATTTCACTGAAATCTGTTCTTTTCTCACAAAGTCAAACACTCTGCTCCCATTACCAGTAAATATTTCCTAGATAAGCTTTGTAAATGTCCATAACTATTTAATAACTTTCTCTTTGTACACCAATAAGATAGATTAGAGGGAAAAAAAAAAAGGTGTAAAAGAAATTTAAATTGAAGCTACTTACACAGATAGACCAGCAGATGAAACTCCTCACGCCATGAAAAATTTTTATCTTCCAGTGCAGAGAGTTAGCACTAAATATGGGTCCCAAAAGCTCATGCTATTCCTATAATTAAGGCTAAAAGAGAACTTTTGTGATCCACAACTGCATGCTTCCATCTGCACAGAATTGAGTTTTCCTTTTAAGCAGTCCTGGAGGTTACTGATTGCTCAATTAACCTAAAAAAAGTGTTTACAAATGTCTGCACTTACCTCCTCCTCTAGACATTAATGTATCATCATAAATATTCACTGAAATAATTTTTGTAAATATTAAGGAAAAGTCACAGGAAGCAATTTTATAATTCCTACATTTCATTATTCACCTCCAAATATGGTTTATATTAAATTGTATTCATCTAAACAGAGACAAGAAACATGAGAGACTAATATGTTCTGATAAATGTAAAAAAGTTTATATTTAGACACCTGTAGAGAAGGTACCATGCAGAAGCTTCTGCTCTTCAGAGTTCCTTTCCAATAAGCTGAAAATCCTGAGTAAAGGAGTAACAGACACTGAAATGTATTTTAATGCAATTGCATTCTACTGAGATGATAAGCATAATGTTGTAAAATACATACAAGTAAAAAACCAAAACTAACAAGAATTTTTAATAGTGTAGTTGTACCATAAGACCAAACAGGAATTAAGGATCAACTGATGAGAATTCCTTAATAAATTAAACTTTCTATTTCAATACTATAACCACTGAAAAATCTAAAGGGTGGAGATCATCAGATATATCAGATTCTCCCAATTTCTTTTACAGAACTATTAGGGGAAAGGCATAAAACTGTTTTAATGACTTGGTTTTGCATATGTGAAATAAAATTCACGAAGGTGGAGAAAATACACTGAAGCATCCAAAAGAATTTTAAATGTCTGTGATAGATCAGGAGGAATATTAGAATTACTGAAATAGAGAAAAGTTTTAAAAGAGTGATTTCTAGATCAAAGAACAGAGTTTGCAAATCTCTTCCCACCTATGCAAAGCTCCAGCTGAAACCAACTGGATTACTCTCAGGACCAGAGAGCTCATGCCTGGAGGGAGCCATGCCAAAATCAATGCCACGTTTGCCCTGAACTTTCAGTAGAATGAGAATCATGTTCCTCGTTTGATGTGTGCTGTGCTGAGCACATATCTTTTCTGAGTTGTATGGATAATAAAAACAACAATACATCGAGATGGCATAGGAAAATGACAAGGAACATGCTGAATTCAGACAAGTAATATCCAAAATGTTACAGGAAAATTACAAAATAATGACTGAGCTCACTAAATTTACACCAAGATATACAAGTCAGGGATTAAATCTCTTTGAAAAGGTCATTTTTAATTTCAGTCAGTCCATTTTCGAGGCTTATTTCTTAATATTCTTATGTGACCAAACGAACCACCATCTATGGAAATGCCCACAAGAGGAGAAACTCCTTTTGACTACATTTTTGTGGGAAATGGTTGCAAAATAATTTGATGTGCAAGAGTCAAAGAAGGGATTGTTGCCAAGCTTTTGAAATCAGGAACAGTTTCTTTGAGGGACATTTGTCAGAGGGACAAACAAGGGACAATTTCATCACACAAGAATTGGCTACACAAAAAAGAAACTAAAAGTTTATCAATTAATTATCTTCCTAAAAGATCTGAGACAGAAAAGCATGTTTGAAATAACAAAATTAACTCATTTCACCTTCTCAGGATGAAAACAGGGGAAGGAAAGAAAGGCAGAGGGGAGTACTGAAAAACAGGGAAATACAAGGTGAGTCTATAATGCTCCGAGCACAGCTAGGAAAAGCTGTTCTGGGTGAGGTTGGTGGCTGGCCTACCAGGGACTTACTCATGAAATGTTACAGTTCCAAATTCCTGATCAAGCAAAGCAATGAGCCATGAACTCAGGTACTTCAGTGGCACAACTTGTAAGCCTCATTATGGATTCGTTTCACTAGGACTCCAAATGGATCACCCCTAAACACATCGAGCTGCTGGATCACAGGCTGATATAGGTTGTTCTGGAGTTTCCCTAGGAGTTTCTTTTCCCCTACTGGACTAGGTATAAAGAAAGGCAAAGAAAGTGTGTCTGGTTATGCACCTGGCATACATTCCTCTGTCCGTGGAGACAAAGTATCAGAAAGGGAAAAATAGAACATTTTTCAGTGACCCTGACATTTGATACTGATGCAAAAAAGGAAAGGAATTACAGTGTTTGAAGCCAAAAGCATGAAGTTTCTCTATATTTCCTATGATTTAATATCTCTCTCCCTCACATACGGCAGATTCTTTTATAGGAGCTCTTGAAGATGGGCCAACAGTGCTTCAGCAATGTCTCTGATGATACAATGGAAAGTTTCTAACCACAGGATCATTTGCAGCATTTCTCATTTATTTTATCCCCAGTCCCGAAAGACATGCCTTTTCTGACGGAATAAACGTTTCTTTCCACTTTTTATTAATAGAATTGAAAATCTATTTGATAACCAAATGAATTAAAAGAGACAGAGTCCAATTATTTAGGTTTATATGAAATCTGTTTTAAAAGCTGGCTTCCACCTTTCACTCAGTCTAAACAGAGATAATAATATCACTGAAAAAATATCAGTGACTCTTAAAAAATAGAGTACTTGTTTAAGCAGATTTGTAAATTAATTTTTTTCCAGTGACAAATATGAAGATAAGAATTTGGGAAATCAGACCTTCCCTCTACAGCCTGTCCTCCTTACTAACAGGGCCTCTACAGGAGGGCAGTACTGCACAGACCAAGTGATAATTCAGGGTTCCTGGCTGTAAGGCCCAGTCACTGCTTGGTTTGCTGCACCAGCCCTGTTTTCAGACCAGCTCTCAAGCTCTCATCCTAGCCAAGAGAAGCAGTTCAGTTTGTGCATGAGCTAATCTGTTTGCCGCTGCATCACCAAAATCTAACCACCATGACAAAGTATATAAAAAGGCACATGCTGCTTTACAGCCCTCTGCAAGTTTAAAGAGAAAAAAACTCTCACTGACTTCAGGAGGCTTCAGATCTAGCCCACAGTGGAACAGCTTCTCTCTATTTTTCAAGAGAAATGAAATATAAAATACCATCTGATTATTCAGGCTTGAGTCTGATCTCACAAAGTCTATGCAGACTTAAGCTACTTGAGTCTGATCTCACAAAGTCTATGCAGACTTAAGCTACTGGGCTGGAGCTGCAAAGGCTGTCAGTGGCACTGCAGAACAAGGCACACTGTGCTCAGGCTGGGAGCTGGCATGCCCCTGCTCTTCCTCTGCACAGGGTGAAAGCAGAACCTGACCCACCCCCAGCTGAGCTGCAACATCACCCATCTGCACCCATCACACATCTGCACAGCTGCCCACTTTCATAAAAATTGTTTAAAGCCAAACACTTGACAGCAATTTGACATGCTGTGGGTAGGGTTTGTGCCTCCCAGCCTTAGAGGTGAGTGCAATACTCTACGTATCATAATCCTGGGATATCAATGTTTAACTATGTTGTAAAGCTCTTTAGTGAGAAAGTAGTATATGCTTTCAACTAAATGGCTACAACCTGGAGCTACTCTCCAGCCTGAGGACTGGGGCAATAAAATGGTTTTGTGTGACAAACTATCAGGAGAGATTTGCTGGTGCTGTTAGTCAGAGCATAGAATCCCCAGTGCATTCAGAAGCCTCCCTTAAGGAATTAATGCTTGATTGTTTTGCCATCCAAAGAGTGTTTACAGAAGCCAAAACAACCATGCTTGCTGTCCACTGTGCAAAGAGGTGATGACATCAAGAAGACAGGTCACAAGTCTGAGTTTATAGACATTACACTCATGTTGGTATGGCTTTTCATCCACTCAGTATGATCTTATGACCCCACAACTTTACAACCTTCCCCTCTCTGGGCTTCATAGCACCTCTCCACTCTAGGTTAATCATTTCTCTGCCATTATCTGCCAACAGTTCTTATCTCTTTTGCTGTCACTTTATAACAGGGTCTCTTATCAAGCTGTACTAAGTCACGTGATGGTGCCAAACCTATCACAAGTTGCAATTCTTCTGATTAGAGACTATCATGAAATGGGATACATGGTTTACAGCAGGTCACTAATGCTGGAAAAAGTACAGAGTCCACTCAAAGACATGCTTGTTACTTTCTGAATTCTTGGATATTTTTTTTTGTTGTTGTTCATCACACCGACTTTCACTGAAGGCTATCATAGCCTGGGTCTCAAGGCCAGAAAAGTTTACAGGCTGCACCTCTCCTGTACTCAATGCTGTACCCCTTGTACCCAAGGGTACGGTATATTTACACCTAATAATGTCTTCTGGTTCTCACACAGTCATCATACAGGAATCTATAAAACATGGACTTACATCAGCTGGTAAGTAACAGTTTTCTAACTGTTTTGAAGATTCTGCATAAATATATTAGATTTCTGGGTATCCAAACTGAAAAAATCACTACAATTGGGTGAGCCTATGATTAATTTGCACATATACTTTGGCTAGAAAGAATTTTACAATACCACGTAAAAATATAAGGGAACAGATGATGATCCATAGAGTAACAATTTTCTCTAGAGATAATGCAATCATCAAATATATATCATTGGATAGTTAACAGTATTTTCATCTATTATGATTGATAATAACTGTGAAATTGTGTGTGTGCATGTATAAACTTTTACAAAAATTAGACTTAAATTGCTTCTGGCCTGATAATTCATATTGAAGAAAACCACAGGAATGGTTTTGTCTTTTCAGTAGTACTGTAGTTTCTGTCAAATGCAGATTCTTTCTTACAGCTGAAAATTAAGGTATGTCATTCAGTGGGAGTGGGCTGGATAATAGAAGTCAGTTAAGATTTCAGAGCAGCAAAGAAGTGAATACTTTCAGTGGCATATGGAAACAGCATCCACTCCCTGTCAGAAAGCCTGCAGGCACAGGTTACTCTACCTTGCAGGCACAAGGGCCATTGCACAGCCAGATGGCCCAGGCTGTCCCAGGCTGTGGTGGCTGTGGCCGAGCCCCAGCGGGTGCATGTCCCCACCACCTCCCTGCCCTTCTCCACGTATTTCCTGTCTCAGGCCATTCTGTCTCTCACCACACACCTGGAGTGAGGCGTCTTTCCTTTGCCAGGGCGAACATCCCCTGTCCCACCAGGCTGTGCCCAGACTGAAACTGGGGCCAAGCAGGGCTGCAGAAGGCTTACCAGGGGAAAACTCTCCTTCATGGAGCAGAAGGTGCTTCACAAGCCAGCCTAAGTGCGCTGCAGGTTCCACAGCCCAGGGTTTTGCAAGGTTGTGCCTCAGCACAGCATTTCCTGGCAGGGATGAAAGAAGGGATCTTTGGCCACAAGCGGAATCAGAGCACGCTTTCCTCCTCCTGCCCCAAAGTGCGTCATCACATGGCAGGTGAGGAGTTCACCCTGATGCTGGGTGTGATGTGGGCACCTTGCCATCAAGGGAAGCTTTGGGACCGTGGGGATGGAGGGTGCAGCAACAGCTGCAGGAAATAGCCTCAAACATGACTGATCTTTATCTTCTGGGTAGAGCTGCTGCTTCTCCCAGAGAAGGGCTCCCACCTTGGACCCAACTGTGTTTCAGCCAGATGTCCCCTAAGAGTCTCTGTGCTTCCCTACAGGTGTGGGGTACTCCTCTGCACAGCTCTGCCCCCAGAAATACATGGAAAAGGTGGCAAGTCCAGCTTCCCCTACAGGCCTTTCTCTAACTGTTCCTCTTTCTGGTTGCCACAGAGGGTGGTGGTTCTCTCTCCTGAGGAATAGTAAAATAAGTATACATCTCACGCATCTGAAGAATGGTCACTCAGATAAGGTTTCTTAAGGTGAAAGGATAAAATCCTAGGAAAAGGGAAAATAAGAAACTCACCTGTCATATTTAGACCAATTAAATGCCATTTTCATGGTTTCCAGAAGTCTGGCAGGTCTCAGTTCCCAAAATCATGTGAATATGAGAAAACACATTGCTACAGGGAGTAGAAGAGACTCTTGTCACCATACCACTTATACATGTGCTGTGTCACAAATACACTAGGACACATTCACAAAGCATGGCCCAGAGATAAGCAGGCCTAAATCTTGTGAAACTTTCCAATATCCTGTGTAGTCTGAGACAGGGGAAGGATTCTGTCCTTCCATGACAGTGCTGAGTCAGAACCCATGGTAGCATCCCTGAAAAGCACCTAACTCAGCCTTGTCAACTGATCACCATGTACCTGTAAGGGTTAAATGGAACCTGCACCAACCTGAGGGCCTCTGCTTGGAGCTGGGGGAACCAAATAGAAAGTAGCCAGATTCTGTTCTTATTTGCACTGGAGAGTAATTCTTTAGGATAAAAAGCTGTCCTCCCAGGGTAGAAGTACAATCAGCAGCAGGGTCATATGATCGTAAGAGTAAATCCTATCCCTAGAGTTTTGCTTTTGTCCTGTTCCCTCCTGGCATTCTCCTTCACTTTTCCCTTTCTAACCAAGGCAGAGTGGGTGGGTTTGTGAAAGGCTGTTACAGCCTCTGCACCCTCATCCCACCAGCCCCTCAGGACAGGGACATTTGCAGCTTCCCACCACAGAGGAATAAGTTAAGTTGCCCTTATCGGGGAGCACTCTGTGCATTCCCCCATCTGGCTATAAGTTAGTTTTTGTTATAAACCACTGACATGTCACAGCTTCCTCCCAGCAAGGAGGGCATCTTCCAGCTCCCATGAATGCAAATCAGACTGCACTGATATAAACAGCAGTGGACCTCTCCCTTGGAGAGCAAACACAACCAGCCTGGAGCTGGAGTGTGAGTGGGCACTACCAGTTGTTGACACCTGCTTTTAGGTTTATAGTCATATGATCAAAGAGGCCACCAGAATTCACAAAATCTTAACAGTACATCCTATCTTGCAGACAACAAACACCATATGGAGTTATAAATGTTTTTTATGGAAGTGCCATGATTTTTTTCTTCTACCAGATTCTGAGGCAATACAAAGATACTTGACTAGTTTTATTTTTCCTCTAATCAGCCACTTGTCTTAGCGCCATCAGGGACACTATGCAATTTTTATAAGCATTACCTCTGATTATTTAACAGAAATAACTGTTTCATTTACTCTTAAAAAATGGTTATATAAGAGGAAAAATAATCTACTTGTAGTTTCCAACTGTGATATTTTTCAGCTTGTAGAATACTTACTGCCATCTTCATTTTAATGTATGTCCTCAGGCAATTAATAGTATTAAAATTAGGGCTCATGAGTTTGGCAAAGTTAGTTTTTATGTTTAGTAGTAAAAGGAATAGTAGCATTTTCATATGATTAACAAAGACAACATATACTATCTTTAAAAGTTTGGATCAGGATTTTGGCCAGCATTTATGCAGGCAAAACTTTCACAGAAGTGAACAGTTTGAGGACTGTAAGACACGCCGCAGGTTATTTTCTTATATCATTGGACTTTTGCTGTTACTCTTTTATCAATTTTCTTCCCACTTTTCCTGTTCTCATTTGCTTATACTGCAAATGAGCTATCTACAAAAGGGGCAGTATTTACATTTACATCTGATTTTTTCTGTTAGTCTGATTTTAAATACCACAATACATGAGGCAAAGATGATGCCTGTGGTCTTCTGAGGGATATCTCCACTAGTGACAAAACGCCCCAAGCCACTTGTCTGTGTGGGTAATTTAAAGGTCAGCTCTCAAACTTGTCTTATATATATAGGGTGAAAATGAAGAAGTGTCTGCAGGAGGATTTGTGTGCATCTGTCTTGTGAGGAAACCCATTAAAACTTCTCATGACAGATCATTATTAATGTCTAGAGTTTACTCACATATTACATGAGTACATATATATGTTACATAGATATGCAACCTTATGTATTAATATATACTAATACAGTCTTATGTGCAATGAGCAGACATGCAAATGTACACAATTCTTATCAGGATTTCTCAGTGTAAATTATGACTAGTTTATCTTCTCATAGTTATTATTTTACATTGTGTGTGGATAAATCTTGGGACAGATAGCTATGGATGAGCTTAAACTTTTTTCATTATAAAGATTGGCTATAAAAATTATTTTAAAATAAAGTTTTCCAAGCTTTGAAACATGGAAGGAAGGCGACGGAAGAAGCAGACCTAAACCATCTCTTTTTTCCACCAACAGATCAAGGTCAATTGCCTCGGCAAAAGAAATTTCATTTTTAAGCCTGTCTGTGCAGGATAGAAATCAATTATCTCTTATGATACAGAGACCGGCGCTCAGCCCTGACAGGAGACTTGCGGTATATACAAATATATTTGGAGTTCTATTCCTAGACTAAGCTCTGGCTTTTTAACTAGAGGTTCCACACTCGTCTCCAAAAGGGCAGCACAGACAGTAACAAAATAGCCTCATCAGAATAGTAATTATCAGTGCTGGGAAGCGGCGATGGGACGGCGGCGGAGGGGGGCGTCGGGATGGTCCGGGCAGTCCCTCGGCCGCCGCGGGGCAGCGGCTCCGCTCCCGGGCGCGGAAAGGAGCCCCGCTGCTGGATCCGCCTCCCTGCCTCCGGTTGCGGGGGAAGCCGCCGCCCCCGCGGCAGACAGCAGCGATCAGAGCGAGCGCGTTTCCCCGTCGTGCCATTAGCGGCAACAGGTCCGGGCAGTGCGGAACTAGAAGGCGTTTTCCATACAGAATTCATGTAATTTCGGAGCGAGAAGGGGAGGGGGGAATTTATAATAGAGTCCCTGCTTGCAAAACTGGATCTTTAGGTGTTGAGTGAAACAGACCTGATGATGGGATCGATCCAGGGAAGCCGTGCCGCCAGCCCTGGGCACGGCTCGCCCCGTCCCCAAGGGCGCCCAGGCATGCCATAGCCCTTCCACGCCTTCCAGTCAGTTCGGCGGAACGTCGGTCGGAATGCCTTGCAGCAACAAGTGCCTGGCCGTCCCTGCCCACACCCGTGCGGGCGACCCCACGGGAGGGAGCGCGACCCGAGCGGGCGATGCTCACGGGGGCACGGCGGGGCCCCGCGCCCCGACCCGAGCGGGACGGAGCAGACGTCGGCGGGACGCGGTGAAGTGTTACGACACCTCACTGATGACTCACTTACCAATAAAAGAAAGGCAATCAGAGCGATGCTTTACCACCCACTTGGCCCTGCTCACTCCAAACTCTCCTGTCATTCTGCATCACGGTGCTGCCAGGTGCTCATAAGAGAGCAGTGCATTCCGGCGGGCAGCAGGAGCCTTGGCCGAGCTTGAAAAAGAGCTTTTCAGTCAAAAATTGACCGTTTGGAAATGGCTCTCTATGCCGGACCAGAGAGGAACGACATCTCCGTGAAGCAAAAATGAATTAGTTGCATAAAAAAAAGGCAACGGGCACAGACGTGATCCTCTGTGGCGTGCGTTTTACTACATAAGTATTTCAGTCTGAGGCATCCACTCTGTTTTGCTGAGAGTGGATCAAAAACAAGCAAACAATCAAACAAAAAGAGAAAATTAAAAAAAGGAAGAAGAAAAAGAAAAACTGGGAGGAAGTGGGAAATATATTTTTGTGTTTGGAGTGGGTTGATTTTGTAAGTTAGAGATTTTTGTTCTGGGTTTTTTGTTGTTTTTTTCTAGTAGGGACAGTTTCCCAAAGTCTGAGTTGGAGACACTAGCAATCTCCATTTAATGAATCCCTAGGAACTGAATGCAATATCGCCTCGGCAAAATGATAAAACGAGACCGTTGGCTACGGGGTTTAGAAGGTTTCGAGGTAGTATGCTCTTTGTACTGTAGGGATGATCTGCTTATGACAAGGAGAGAGGAGAGGAGAGGAGAGGAGAGGAGAGGAGAGGAGAGGAGAGGAGAGGAGAGGAGAGGAGAGGAGAGGAGAGGAGAGGAGAGGAGAGGAGAGGAGAGGAGAGGAGAGGAGAGGAGAGGAGAGGAGAGGAGAGGAGAGGAGAGGAGAGGAGAGGAGAGGAGAGGAGAGGAGAGGAGAGGAGAGGAGAGGAGAGGAGAGGGGAACTATATTGGCCATGCTTTTCCTGGTGTAAACAGTCTCGTAAAGTTGGGCGTGACAGGTGTGTGAGGTCAAGCAGCAAAATCGCGTTCTGAACCTTCCCAGCTGCACAGGGATTCCGTGCCGGCCGCACTGCTGCACGCTGCCTTCGCCGGGGCGCTTCTCGAGGCAGCGCCACTGCGTGCCCGTGGCAGTGACAGCCTGTGCCCGAGGCTTCATCCCTATGCCGAGGACAGGATGCATGATGCTGACTCCCTCCCCGAGCCTGGCTGAAGTCACAGTTTTCACTGCGTGATGTCTCAGAGCGGCTCTGCGCTGGCGGCAAACGGGAATGTTCAGCGGGAGAGACAGGGAGACAGGATGAGGATTTCCCTCCTTAAATATTTCCCTTTAAGTCTTTTTGATCGGTTTTGGATTTAGACTTCCCAGCGGAAGAGTTTCAGTCCTCCGCTTATTTATTTATTTCATTTGTTTCTGGGAAGTTTTTCGTGAACATCTACCTCCCGGTCTCCCCCTCTCATCCCACCCCACAAACGTTCTCTTTCGCTACTTTGCTGGGAAGGTAAATTAAACCTTCTCCGGGACACCTCCCGACACAAAGCTCGAAGAGAGCATGCTATTTGTTTCTCATCGAGCAGACCACTACAAGTTGGAAATGTCTTTGCTTAGGGAAAAAGGCTTTGAAATTTGCTCAGGTTCTATGGCCTCTCGGAAGCTGTAAGCAATCGGAGCTTGCCTTGAAATATCATCACACAGAAGCCTCTACCTTGGAAACAAAGAGGTGAAAAAGCTTCATATTATTTAACATTAGAGAGTGGGTTTTTTTTAATGCAAATGTACATACATTTAAATAGGGAAGTATGAAGTATTCCAGGTCTTGCTCCTTGTACTAATCAAGGCTGCTGGAAGCTCCCCGAGCCATCATCTTTTATAATTATAATTACACGCGTCAATCAAGACCTTCAGGCAAAGTCAGAACAAGGCAGGCAAACTCAGGAGAGAAATCGCATTAAGGCAAAAAAAAAAAAAAAAAAAAAAAAAAAAAAAAAGTTTGGAGAACTTGGTAAGGAATGAAGATTAGAAGAAAGGGTAATTAAGGTTGCTCAAGGCAATCATGAGAGCTAGAACTCCATGTTAAATTAAATGTAGCCACAAGGGACCAGGTATCATTTATAATATGTATTGCTCTAAACTGTTACTTCGGAGAAATGTGGATGTGTAATAACCATTCCAAAGTATTTTCATCCATAGCGATAGCTCGCAGAGTTACTTTGCTATGTACAGCTGGAACTCGCTCCAAACAATTCCCTGGCAGAATGACATTAAGCCCCCAAATAGGAGGGAAGAGCCCGGGACCGATGCTAGGGCCGTGCCCGCGGGGGAGTGCTGTCCGAGGAGAGCCGGCCCTGCGCGGGCCACCCGCCCGCTGGGGCACTTAGCCGCGTTGCCCGCGAGGGCCGCAGCCCGCCTGACCCCGGCAGCACTCGGGCTGGTTTCGCCTGCCCTGTCCGGATGCGGCGTTTCCTTTCCCGGCTCTTCCCCAAAACGCCGCTGCCTTCCCGGAGCAGCAGTAACGAGAGTGGCAACACGGAGCGCCCCGTCGGGGAATCGCCAAGCGGCGTGACCCACCCGGCAGCGAGCGAGAGGGAAGGGACCGGTTGTCCCCCATGGAGCCCAGCGGGCTGCAGGACCCAGGACGGCAGCTGTCCTGATGGTCTGTTGTAAATGCTCTTGGAGCTGTGCCCTGAGGACTATTCTGCGGGAAAGGGCTGCGAGGAGGCGCCGCTCCTGTGCGACCCGCCCCTGGAGCGCTCTGGCCGCCCGTCGGGCCCGGGCGGCCGGCCCGGCCGCAGGCTCGGAAGGCCGGAGGGCCGCGGTCCCGCCGCGAAGCGGAGGCCCCCGACCCGCAGCCCTCTGAGCGGGCGTCCGAGAGAGGGAGCGGAATCGGCGCTGTGCTGCTGTCACCGCCACTGTTGAGCCGCACGGGATCAGCGCAAGGCGATGCTACACGGCGGCGCCTGACAGAGGGATTGTTTGTAGCTAATGCACCTGGGAATAACTTCCCAAGGGCAAAGACAGGGTCTCAACCCGAGCTACTTCTGCCGAGAGACGGGGTCATTGTCTCCAGATGGTTTTCAGCCAATTCGTCTTAGCCATCGAACTGCTCGGTCCCGCATCTCGCCATATTGCTGTCCTAAAACTTAGTCGCAGACGACCTGTTTAATTGTGAAATTATAACTTGAGAAATAACGTGTTGCTTTCGTTCTCCCGCTCGCGCTCCCGCCCGAAGGCGAATGGCTAAAGGTGAGAATGGAAAGAGACCGGGAGGTCCGGGCCTCTCTGATCCATCCCTCAAATATCAAACGCTGCACAGAGAAGGGAAAAAAAGACTCCTACTCCGGTGGTGCCGGTGATGGGTTGACTAGGAATCTGAGCTGAGGTAGCAAAGGTGTCCCAGTTACTGGATGCAAAAAGTTAAGAGCATAGCCGACTCCGCTCTCTGCATGTGGAGCGCTTGTCCCAGCGCGGGTTCACCCTGCGATCATCAGCACTACTGAGTAAGTTACAACAACCGCCAGTTTTCACTATCGCTCTCGCAGCCGATGGGAAATCTCATACTCCATACTTCCGCGCCTCACTTTCCATCGGAAGCAGTTTTCACCGCCAAACATTTTCAGCTCCTCCAACAGTTTATACAGATTAAAGAGTCAGAGAAGAACGGGCAACCGAGAGCTCGGACGAGGGGCTCGGGTGCTTTCCAAGGTGCAAATATCTCTCATCCCACACCACCAAATCTATTGCGGCGCAGTAGGAACGGCGCGGAACCCGCCGGCCCCCCCCGGAGAGAGGGGCGGAAAGGCCAACGAGGGCACGCAGACCTCCGGCCCGGCTCGCCGGGCAGTCGGCACCCAGTTTCTCCCGGAGCCCCCGCAACTCCGTGCCGCGGGACCACTCCGCTCTAGCCGCTGAGGCACACACTTGCGAGAAACGAGTTCTTTAGGACAACTTGGAAAATAGTGCCGCTTGCTGCACTGTGAGCTGGGGAAGGGGGGCTCTAGCGATGGGGTCTGCCTGGGCTTTGGCTTCCGTGCAAAGGATGCGACTGGCACTGACCGATTTCGCAAGACGCTTAGGGAAGGGAGACCCAAAAAGCCTGAATAGGTACAGCGAGCTCCTACGCGGTTCCCGCTTGCTTGTTTCAGACTCCAGGGCTGCGCGGCGGCAACGTGTCCGCAAGGGCAGCGCTTTCCGCTGTCCACCCCCGCCCGCCCAAAGGGAAGACGAGGGCCGGGGTCTCCGCAGCTGGCGCTGGCCGGGCGGAGGCATTGCCCCACCGGCCCCAAGAGAAAGAGGCACGGCCGCTGAAGGCGGTGCAGGCGTAGCTCGGCTCGGCGAGGCTGGTGGCCCGTCGGGCTCCTCTGGGGCTGGGAGGGGAGGCAACAGCCCAGACCCTCACACCGCAGCCCCGTTTAAGAACCGGGTAGGGGTGACTGCACTGAGCCACTGTGTGTGCTCTGTGCGTGTGTGCGCGCTGGGGGTGTTGCTCATCCCGCCTCTGCCTTATTGGCTGCAGCGGCGGTGTCGGGGCCCCCCTCCGCCGGAGACCACGCTCCCTGCAGCCCCCGGGCTCCCGGAGCGCCTCCCCGCGGGCCCGGGGCTAGAGGTCCCGACTCGGCACCACCGCACTTGTACCGGGGGGAACAGGGGGAGGAGGAGGAGTAGGGGGAGGAGGAGGGAGGAAGGGAGGAGGGGGACGGGGGTGGGAACCCTGTCCAGCAGCACCAGCGGCGGCAGAGTGCTCCTGTGCACTGTGCCGCTCCGCATGGATCGGTGCTCCGGGCTGCCGCCGTGCTGAGCCCCGGGCGGAGCTGCTGCGGGCTCCCGGGGTTCCTCCTTCCTCCCCAGCACCCCCGGTCTTCTTCCTCCTCCTCCTTCTCTCTCCTCCGCCCCCCGCCGCCTGCAGCTCGACTACCACTCCGCGGCTCCCTTAGCCGCAGGCACCCGGCGGCTCCTCCCGGCGGCCGGGGTTGCTCGGTGCTCCCGCTGCAACTGGGCAAGGGCTGGCGTGGAGCAGAGGGAGGGAATAACAGGAAGAGGGGGAAGAGGCAGCAGCCGCCGAGCGCCCCTTGCTCCAGCTAAATCTGTGCTGCCGTGTCCAGGTGCTGGTGTCGCGGACGGACACGGAGCCCCCAGCCCGGCCCGCAGCCGCCTTGTCATGCTACCCAAAGTGGAAACGGAGGCCCTGGGACTCGCCCGGTCGAATGGGGAACAGGGGCAGATGCCGGAAAACATGCAAGGTAAGGGGGGAGACGCAGGGCGCTCCCCCTCCGCGTACGTTCGGGTTTCCCTCGGCAAAGCGCCCCTTCGTCCTGCCAAAAAAGTTTGCGGCAGTTGCTTGCGAGCTGCCCCGTCACCGCCCGCTCCGCGCCCCGCCGAGCCCCTGCCTTCGCGGGCCAGCTTTCAGGGTGGCTCGAGCGGGTACCGGGGGCCGGGGCGCCAGGGCCGAGGCGACGACAAGGCCCTGCTCAGAAGGTGCAAACGGGGCCGAGCAGCCGCCAAGCATCCGGCCGGCGCGAGCCTACCCTGGGGTGCAGCCGTCCCGTCGGACGCTGCCCAGCCCCGCTGCAGATCCAGGGGATCTCGGTCTAATCCCCCATTCCGCGCAAAACTGCCTCGAAGTTTATGGCAGGTGGAGGTACACGTGGAATTTCTGGCGAGCACCCCGTGTGTCACACACCGTCCCGAAACGGGACCCGAGGGCTCTGTCCCGCGGGTGCGGCGCCCGCAGGTACCGTGCAGGTGGCAGCGGCGGTGTCGCGAAACTTTGCAGGAGAGAGCTCCGTGGCGGATTTGCGGGGTACCCAGGAAGGCAGAGGGATGCCCCAGCTGGGTTGGCGCTGGATATGTCTATGCCGGGTAGCGGGTCCGGGCTGTTCCCGGTGCCGTACTCGGGGGCGGAGAGAGGCGGCGCAGACCCCGCCGAGGGTCGGCTCCCTGCCTTGGAGCCGGCAGCCCGGTATGGCCGTCCCGTCCCGCGCGACTCTGCCGGAGCAGAAACTCCCGTCCCGGCTGCTCTTTAGAAACTGTCCCCTCTCCTCTTGGGAGCCTTCTGGGAAGTAGGAGCAGGGTGGGCCGGGGGCTTCTGAGGTGCTGGGGGCGACCCGACCGCCTCTTTTCTCTCCAGTGGAGGAGGCTCCGTGCAAGGGCGCGGCGCTCGGAAAACCCCTGCTTTCCCACTTTTTCCTACGGGGAGGGCAACTTCGTCCCAGCGCCAGACCCTGGAGCCGCGACCGCGGGAGCAGAGGGAGGGCCGGGCCCTCCTCCTTCTCTGCCTGCGGCCGCCCCGTGTCCGCCCCACGCCGCTGACAGGCGGCGATCCCCGGCCGTGCCGAGGTGGCTCAGGAAACGTTTTGCCGGCAGTGTGACGGCGGGATAATGCTCCCGCACTTCCCGGGAGCTCCCTCGAGCGCCGGGATGCAGCCCCCTGCCTTGGCAAGCCGGGCGCCCGGGCCGGGGGCTTCGGGCGGAGTCTGACCGCCACGCTGCCCCCGAACTGTGGCAGCCGCAGAGTTAAAGACAAAGAGGCGAATATCCTAGGCAGTCCAGCGGCGATGCCCAGCGCCTCTCGCCGTGTTCAGGAGTCCTTCGCTGCCACGGTGCTTGCTGAACAGGTCGGAGGTTTAGCGGCAGGGAAGGGGAAGGAAACCGGCCCTGCACTGAGCAGCAGGGTTTCTTCATAGGAGTGACCGGAGCGGCTGACTGGGCTCCTTGTGAGGGTAGCCCGGCTCGAGTGGGCACGCTCCGGGCATTCATTCCGCATGTTTTAGCCCCTAGTTCCCTCCTAACCGCCGACTTCTCCCCTCTTTTTCCCCGAGCGGCAGAAACTTCAGGCGGCGCCGGCGTGCAGGTTTCACGCCAGCCCCCGGTAGTGGGGGACGCCGGGTCCGCCGGCCGAGCAGATCCTGAGCGCATCCCCCGAGCACGGCGGTCCCGGCTCGTGTCTCTCTGCCGACACGTGAACAGCTAAAAAGCCTCTCCCCAGTGGCCGCGGACCTGCGGGCTGCGACAGCCAGGGGTGCCGGCATGGAGCGCTTGTCCTGGCCCGCAGGGATGGCGGCCATCCCGAGACGACGGGCTTGGGAGGCGCGGAGGACGTCGTTTTAACCCGGTTTTGCGAGTAGCTAACTTGGATTTCACACGGTGCAAAAGTGCTAGGTCTGTGAGGTACAGCTTTAGTCTAGCTAAAAATTTGCGGGCTGATGTTGAAAGAAAACTTTAACGGAAAATAATTACTGTCAATATACACGAGACAATATTTTCGTTCTGCTTTTCTAAAGCTTGCCCCTGGTCTTTTTCAGATTTAAATGAATTCTTTTAGTTTGTGATTCCACTAAATAAGGACTAGGCTAAAGGCACTCTATAAATATAAATATTTAGAACATAAAATTTATAAGATGATGCATTTTATTACACTAAGTACCACGCAGATTTGCTGATGATGGGAAGTTGCCTGTCTCCATGCAATTTGGTTTTTTAAATAAAACTTTTTCTTCCCTGTTTTCAGTGGTGTGCTTGTTTAAGTAAGCTTTCTCTCTAGATGAGAAAGTTGCAGAATATTTGAGTTAGTAATGTAAATTCTAATTGAATATACTATTTCTCCTTTCCCCCAGTGTCTCAGTTTAAAATGGTGAATTACTCTTATGATGAAGACCTTGAAGAGCTGTGTCCAGTCTGTGGAGACAAAGTGTCTGGGTACCATTATGGACTTCTCACCTGTGAAAGCTGCAAGGTTCTGTACTAATCAGTCCATAAAAACACAAGTACAGCAAAAATGTTTCAAATACAAGCAGACAAAAAAGGATAATAAATAAACCAGATGTATAATATTTTGAGTTATTATTGATATGTTTCTTAATATATTCACGTACAATAATTAACCACTAAAAAGGTGTAGGATGTAGAAGTCTCTTTGAGAGAGACATCTGCACAAATGCAAACAACTTGGACTGGTTTGCATTGTAGTTTTGTCACTGTTTTTTAGTATTTTGCTGTCATGATGTAGCTCTAGAACAACTGTCATTGCTAACTGTGCTAAATACTGGTTTTAATTGATTTATATTTCTTTTTCTGGAGGATAAAGTAGGAAGATTATCCTTAATGCAGACCAGCTTTGCAAAATCTAATGCAACTTTCTTAAGATTTTTATTTTCATTCTTCAATATTGCAATGTAGATCTCTGCAATTATAATGACCATGCACTTTTTTCATGCAAACTGTAACTGTCACTTTGACACACAAAGTCAAGTAACCAATTAACATATAGAAAGATGAATGTTGGTCTATTGTGCTATAAGGTTTAAATAATTGTGAATTTTTAATGTAAAAATTTTTTAAGGGTTTTTACAGTTATTTAAGCAGTGCACTGCAAATGAAGCTCCTTTGCCAGAACAATGAAATTTAAAACACTTAGTTGCATGGAAAAATTAACTAAGCCCACTATATTTTCACTAAAAAAATAATCAATGAGAAGTGAACGACAAGCACTTACTATGCCTCCAGCATACCCCACTGGGATGTAATATAGCCAGAGGTACTCTGTACTACTCTTATCTTTGCAAGTACTTATTTCATGTAAAACTGCTTGAAAAGGAAGACTTTAATAATTCTGCCATGATTTAAGAATTCAAAATGAAGTGGTCAGTGTCACTGTTTCTGCCACTGGTGTTAGAAGCACAGAAGGATAAAGCCTCCTTAAAGTCTCACCAAGCTTTAAGTCTACAAAACATAGCACTAACACAAGAAAACCTCCTCTGGAATCTGGTGGCTATCTCCTGGGTTCAGCTGGCTAATTTAAAATAAACTATGTAACTTTGTAAGTGCTTGGATGGCATCTGAAAATTATCTTAGAATGACTTCCATAAAATGCTGAATGAAACGCATGTTCAAGCAAAACAGGCTAATTTTTGTGTCTATCATGCAGGGATTCTTTAAGCGAACAGTCCAGAATAACAAAAGGTACACATGTATAGAAAATCAGAATTGCCAGATTGACAAAACACAGCGAAAACGATGTCCTTACTGTCGATTTCAAAAATGTCTAAGTGTTGGAATGAAATTGGAAGGTAAGAGCTATAGTCTTGTTGATATCTTCAACTATACTATAAAATTATAGGATAAGATGTTAATGCATTGTATTTTATATTAAAAAGTTATACAATAATGGTTTTGAAATGTTAATAAAAGGTTACTTTGTATGGCCAGTGAAATTGTTGCTTTATTAAAAAAAATCTAATACGTAAATGGTAGATTACTATCATTTAGGAACCAGTCAAAACCATAATCCATTTTGTCATATAAGTATATAGTTTGATATTTCAGGCTTTTAAAGTTTGTGAATTCATGGATATAGATTGAATAGTTTTGCAGCTTTCAAAAAAAGACTTAATTTAGATTAAACATAAAACCACTGTCCAGATTAGAAAAAAAATTATTCATTTGCTATGGAGAGTGATCTGATTTTATTTGTTTTTCGTCTAGGGTTGTTTTGGTTTTTTTACATATATTCTTCTGACAACAAGGCAGAACACAAAGAAACAGATAAAATAAGGGTTTTTCTCATACTGACTCACCTTTGAGATTAAGGAACCAAATAATCTCTAAAGTTGTGTCCTATATTTTTGTGATGCTACACCTGCGAGGCCATTGCGATTGAAAGAGGATAAGGCGTTTTGAAGCACACTTTTTGACTTCATTTCACTCTCTCATCTACAGAGATGAAAAGTGTACAATACCCTTTGAGAAAACTGAATTCAAAAATATCATCAACTTGAATTTGTGAATCATGCATGGTTCATTCTAACTTTGATATATAAAATATTAAAATTCAGATTTCACAGCAGATGACATTTTTCCTTGACCAAGGACAAGCTCTTAAATTCATTACTGTTACAACTGTATTAAATGACAGTCACCCTAGACGCTTAACTAGAAAAAAATCAGGCCAAGGAGGAAAACTGTAAGCCATGAATGGAACCAGAAAGGACAAGTAGCAGTCACCAGGCTCTGGCAAAGGGAAGCTGTTGATATAACTGAAGATAAACAGAAAAATCAGCCTCCTGCAGTTTGATTGATTCAATAGTGTTGTATTTGCCCACAAGACTGAGCTAGCACTGACACATTGCACTAAACATCCTGAATCATTGCATGTGCTTCCAAATTCAAACAGTACAATTACAGGACATGTGGAATCCTTTTGTCATTGTTGGCATTAAGAAGAAGGATAAAATACATTTGTCTACTCCTACTTTTAACTCCTTTCACTTGCTGACAATGATATAAGACTAAACTTTGTCTTCTGTCATTATACAAAGTTCACCTTAAATTTAAGTGGGATGTATACAAAAGTACTTGCTAATTCAATTTGGCTCACAGTTTTTAATTGCAGAGTACCTGTGAGGATACTGTGTATACAGATTTTAAATTAATTGCATTTACTAGTGATAAAATTAATTTAATGCATTTTGTTAAAAGTCAACATTCAGCAGTAATATTGGCAGGTCATTTTCCCTGCAAATTCAAGTAAAACACCTGTAGTTTTAAAGGTACTGCAGAAAAATGTACTTTAGCTTTCTTATCTACACATCCATACAACTTGTTTTCCCGTTTAGAAAATTGGAAGAACATGTGTTCTCTTAATTGTAAATACTTGTGACATTTTTATGTGTATTTCCCTGATAGTGATATATATAGCCTTAAAAGTCGAGTTCATAAATTACCATGGACCAAAAAAACCATTAAATGTTAAAGTCCTTACGTGATAAGGTACAGTATTATGCGTATCTAGCATTCATAATAAATTTTTAATGTCCTACTAATCCCTAAGATAAAAAGCTCAAGAACTTAACCTCCAGCAATCTCAGCAGTCTCAACATGTCACCAGGCTGTCAAAGGTTCCTCTTTCAATCTAATTGCCGTTGGGCAAGGTGGGCTTGGTGAAAGCTCCTCACTAGTCCATCACATATATGCCATGGTGACAGACACTGTGGTGACAGAGACCACCAGTATGACTCCCAATGCAGCTGTTGAGTAGGATTTGTTTTAATTATTTCTAATTCTAGAGATATTATAAGCCAGAACAGTGTCAATAGTTCCTGTTTCACTTCTATCTTCCATGTAGAAGGCAGCAAGCTGACAGTTTTCTCTCTGCACATTCCAACTGCAGCTAAACATTACCATAGAGCTCAACTAACTAGAAATCTCAAAGTTTTACACCAACCTGGACAGAATCATCAAAAGGAAATGCTTCCTTTTTGCCAAGAGAAATGTATTCCTCTTTGTGACTACTGAACATTTCACAATTTACATTTCAGATGTTTTGCTGCGGTGGAAGGCAGTAATGGAATGATTATAATGAGACATGTGGTCTGCTGGATACGTCTCAGACAAATTCTGGACTTCAGCCCTTGTTTCTTAATGACATAGTAGCTTGATAAAAACCCAAATGTACATTGAGATTTCCACATGATCCCATAGCAGGTGTGAAATTCCTGTAGCCATCCATTGTGTTTGTCCCTGTGTCCTAATCAATGTACAGAGAAGTCCTTCTTTGTTAGTAATATATGCATGTGACATTTAAATCACTAGAAAAAAGTGACATTTGTTAAGTCAAAATAAATGCTTTTCCTTAGGAATAAAAGTGTAACTCTGAATTTGTTAAAAAAAAAAAAAGAAGAGTTAAATTTTTACATTTCTGCTCCTTCCTAATATATGTTTGATTACGAATGTCGATTCCAAGTGTTAGTAATGATTTACTTCCTCCTTTCCCCTGACAGCTGTGCGAGCTGACCGAATGCGTGGCGGTCGAAACAAGTTTGGACCAATGTACAAGAGAGACAGGGCACTGAAGCAGCAGAAGAAAGCTCTTATCCGAGCAAATGGACTGAAACTGGAAGCCATGACTCAGGTGATCCAAGCTATGCCAACCGACCTGACGATATCCTCTGCAATCCAGAACATCCATTCAGCTTCTAAAGGCCTACCTCTGAACCATACTGCCTTGCCTCCTACAGACTATGACAGGAGTCCCTTTGTGACCTCTCCGATCAGCATGACAATGCCGCCCCATGGCAGTTTGCAAGGCTACCAAACCTATGGCCATTTTCCAAGCCGTGCTATCAAGTCCGAGTACCCTGACCCTTACACTAGCTCACCAGAGTCAATAATGGGCTACTCATACATGGATAGTTATCAAACAAGCTCACCAGCAAGTATCCCACATCTGATATTGGAACTCCTGAAATGTGAGCCTGATGAGCCACAAGTCCAAGCTAAAATCATGGCATATCTGCAGCAAGAGCAAGCCAACAGAAGCAAACATGATAAGCTCAATACATTCGGGCTTATGTGTAAAATGGCTGACCAAACCCTCTTCTCCATTGTTGAGTGGGCAAGGAGTAGCATCTTCTTTAGAGAACTTAAGGTAGGTAAAAATTTTGCTTTATATTATCATTCAGTCAAGAAAAAAAAAATATTTCTTACAATCTTGTACTTCAAGCAGGAAAGCATGAGTTTTGTTTTCTCCCCCGCAAGCATCTCATTCTTTATTTATTTGGCTTAAAGTAGGCAGACTATTAAAAGGGGAAACTGGCCGCTGACATCCACCTGAGCCTGTAATTAGCTGTAGCAAAGAGATTGAATATTCGGTTCAGCTTTTCTGTACTTCACTATTTATAACAACCATTGTTAACAGCCATAGGGCCTCACATAATCCTACTCCTTCCCTGTCAGCATCACTCACTGTCTGACTTGTACTCAGGGTTGTAAGCACACCTGTTACACCCTTCCATATTCATTTATGTAATTATTTCATTACCTTATTTAACATTTGGGAGAATGCCATTTCTGTCCACCTCCATTCATACTTTGTGTAAGTCCATATTTGGAATATTCAGTTTCTCAGCGGGATATTATTTTATGCATTCCCGTGTGTCTAATTAATTGTGAAGGCTGAAACCTAAGCAGGATATACATGGAACAGAAAGCAATGAGGAAGTAGATACCTCAAGGACTCCTTTTGGTTCTCATCACCACTGATACATGAGGGATTCCCTGAGTCTAGGCTGCTACAATGACCTCTATGCTCTTATTTTTGCTGGAGCACCCAGGAAATCCTCATGCACAGCTTTCTGGTGGACAGAAATTCGCCCATTTACATTTTTCAGACTTGTTGTTAAAGCAGCTTTGTGGTCTGTTATGAGCATGTCTGAAATTTCAAGTCTGAAATTTTAAGCCAGAAATTTGAGATGAGACAATAGATATGAACTACAGTATTTAACCACTGTCTTGATACAAAAATCAGCTCTGGAAAGAATAATCTTTAGTCTCAAAAAACCCTCAAGATGGTGAACTCAACTCACACCTGATTTTCTCTGTTACATTGCTAGTTACTGTGTTTGTCTGCTACAGAGAGATGTTTTTGCCATGAGTATTTGCTACTGAAATCTGTAAAGTTTTGTGACTGCCTGTGATTTCTGACTAGAAAATAACTCAGCTTCCAAATATAACAATTACTGTAGGATTTCACTGAGAATTGAATCTACATGAGTTAAGAGCACAAAAGGGAGATCCATTGAAAAGCTGCACTCAGAGTGCTTGCCACAACAGTATGTCTGTCATGACCATAAGGACCTGGACACATGAGATACAGCCAGATTACAAGAAAAGCAAGCTGTATATGCTGCATATGCAACTCCAGCTTCTTTCCATTTTTTGTGAGAATGATTGCAGGAATCATTGAAAGCTCAGTCTATTCAAAGAGAAAGAAGAGAGGAAGTTTACTTAGAGAGGAAAATCAAATTGCATTAAAGAGAATAAAAGACTGTCACATGTTTGCTATCTTAGTTGTATACAATTTTGTAGTCAGCTATAAGCCATGCTACTCATTTGAAATAGTTTAAAAATTTAAATTGAGAACATGTTATATTTCCAGCAGATTATGTGGCAAATATCTGAGACCAGATCTTTCTATCCACACACTGGGGAGTACTTTAGTCAAGAGTAAAGTATTCTAGAGTTAAAAATGACTGTCTTGCATATACCTTTCAGTGTACAAACTTTTAAGTTACAATCTGCCCTAAAATTCCATTTATAATTAAAGTCACAAATTTTATAAGCACTCAACATGCTATACTGGGAACAGTTTTAAAGATGGCCTTCACCTCCAACCTCAGCCTGGATTATGTTCTTCAACCAACCTGTGTTTACTAGAATGGACACAAAATATGCAGAAATTTGTTTGTGAAAATGCTGACCAACTTCTCCTGGTTCTGGATGTATTATTATACATTACCATGTACACACAGGCTTCTGGAAATACACATATTCTAAAAATTTGTTACATAGAGCCTTCGGCTTATGAACTGATTTTCACACATTTGTAGAAGGCATTGCTTTCACCTTAGAGTTTGTACCCTTTGTATCTTGGAAGCTTCGAGGTCAGACAGTTTCACACCTTCTGGCATATTCAGAGTATATTTTTTTAGCTGGACAAGATCAACAAAATTTCACAGCATTCCAGAACAATAACAACTCATTAAGAAATCCATCTACATCCAAAATTTAGGGACCAGACTATACACAATGCTAAGAACTTTAAGCTTTTCAGTTTCAAAAACATGTTTAGATCAGACCCTACTTTTTTAACAGCACTGGGTAACAAAATCTCTCTTTAGAGTTGAAAGGACAAGAACATTATTAAGCAAAAGATTTCCAGACCTTTCCTGAACGCAGTTCTCTTCTATCCATCCACGATTTCAGGTTCTTCGGATTGAGGTAGCAAAAGCAGCTACTTCAGATTGCTCCACAGGACATGAATACCTGTGAGAGAGGGTACAAAAAAAGCCACCTAAGAATATGAAATATTTTAAATGCAGAAGGAAGGGGAGGTAACTGTGATAAAGATGCAATTAGATTTTCAGAACAGCTAAGTGTTCCCTATCTATTCACAGCTGAGAAGTATGTATTTGCTCAAAAAGATATGTTAGTTTTATTCCTACCTGTCTAAACAACGGAATATTGATATGTCTTTCAGATAAGATAGGTGCATTACCAGATTTCTACAACTAAAAATTTAAATTACTCAAATAATTAAAGAGCACAAAATTGTAAATGTGGTTTGTATGCAATTCATCTTGGCTTTGTCATGATGAGCGGTGCCTCGCACAACTGGCTGTTAGTTACTAGGAGCATGTCTACAATTATTTACTGTATCTTTTCATTGTAAATTTTGCCTTACACCCTCATCTCTTCAATTAATATAAAGGAGCAATCATTTTCCTTTCTGCTAAATGTACAGATTTGTAGTTAGCAGAATTCAGGGGGAGGATATAATAAAAATGCTGTCCAAGTCCAGCAGTGGTTTAGGCCACATTTACCCTAGAGATAATAACAAAATCCCACCACTGAGCTACAGCTTTAAAGTTTACCTTATTTCTTTCCTTCTGACTGCAGATTTGGGTTTTTTTTAAAGAAATCTCAAATGAAAAAATCTGTTTTAAAACTTTATTTTCTGAAGCTTTTACCAGTTCAAGCTTATCACAATCTTCTCACTTGTTGATCTACAAATTTTTGTTGCCTCTTTTGGAATATGTCACAATTTGAGAATGTAAAAGGGAAAAATATGGACTGCGTAGAACTACCCACAGCATACACTGCCTTTGAATATCACCTATGTATGGACTTCAGTATGTAATTTAAGGGTAATTTTCACACTTGCTGAGGAGCAGATCCTCTCATCTTCATGTAGGATATCAGAAACTAATGGAAAAATTAAAGAAGCCAACTAGTCAGGATTAATAATAATGTTGTCAGAGTAAAATCCAAAGCAGCCAATTGCAACCCAGTAAATTTGAATTTAACACCTGATAAAATCTCAAATATCCCTACATGTCTGGTGAAGTCAGAATACTTTGTAAGGAATAATTAAGCCATAAATTCTGGTGAGGTTGATGTTACAAATTACTTTTTTATTCATAATGAGATGTATTTCTGTTTGGTTCTTTATACACTGATGAAACAATACAGAGGTTACAACCCAAGAAACTCAGGATAATAGCAATAGCAATAGCAATAGCAATAGTAATAGTAAAGAAGGCCTTTGTTTGCTATTCTGGAGTTGTTGAAAGCTCAGTAAATATAAAAGTAAGATATATCCATCTTATCCTCAGCTAAGAAAACTCAGGAATGCCCTGGGGATGCTAGATTTGTCGCCAGTTGTCTTAGTAAGGTGAAAGGTCTTTGTACCAAGCTAAAAAGAAAATATTGCAAGAGTTTCCAGAGTCCAAAGGCTGCCTGGCCCCAAGTAATGATGCAGACAGCTTCTCTGCACTGGTCTTTCCTCATCAGCCCACATCAGGGAAAATTCAAAGACTGCTTCCAGAGCTAACTATTACTGAACCCATAAAAGAAAGCAGTCTCTGCCTAGAGCAGGAGAAACACAGGACCTGCATTGTAAAACAGTCCTCAGGATACTTTCTTCTGGCTGAAGATCACAAAAAATCAACTATATGTTAATAGATACAAAAGGCACTAAAAGAATGGTGACTCACAAAAAAAACCCTACCTTTCCTTATTTGGCTATTTTAGTGAGGATGTCATAGGTCAAAGTACCATGTGAGCACAAACCTTGTGGTGAATGATTGCAGGAAGAACCAGTGCACTTCATGGTAAAAAAGCTCATCCTACAATTATTCACTGAGTTTGCAAATTTAGACCATTCATTGATGTCAGACTGTATCAGACCCAAGCCAGATTTCTTGCTGTAAGTGTAAATTTGCTCATGGTTACATTAGCTGTAGCCCTCAAAGAAACAGTGGTTTAAGCACATATCTCCAAAGGACCTTGCACTGTGCATGGCATCACAGATATTTTGGCAGCTCATAAACTAACAAAGGCCTAGCTTTGTGTTACATATTTCAGAAGTGAAATTATATTATCAGAGTTTCAATTTATTTCTGTAAATGCAAACAATCTGAATAGGATTAACAGAACTCCTAGAGGCTCCTAATTTCTTCTGTGAAATCAATTTAGATAGATGTAATAATGTAATACTTATATACCAGCTTTAATTTCAAATTTCAGTCCATATGTAGTTGAGAATCAAGGAATGCATAGAAAGTAAGGAATTATACAACAGAAATCAAATAATTAAATGGAATTTGCACAAAATAGCCAAAAATAGTTTTGGGTTCTGCTGGGGTTTTGTTTTTTGAGAAAAAGATCAGCACTGAAATACCTTTAAAAAATTCAGGATGATGAAAGTTTGATATATTATTAAGACTTAAGTAATCAAGTGCAATTTGATAACTTGAAGTGCTTTTGGACTTTGTAGTGTGTGTTTATCAGGACAGGAAATGCAACTCACATAGCGGATGAAATCAAATTTCTGCAGTGTTCTTTCAGTCACGGAAGCTGCCAGAAACTGAGGTGCAGGAATACACTTGATACAGTAATCAGATTAGTTAATATGGTGTCATGTGTAACTGCTGATTTTTGGTCTGGCTTCAGCGTATCTGGATCTAAGAAAAATATTCCTCAAACACTTAAAAATGTAGAGGAACACATTGTTAGAATAAACTTCATGATGATCTGGCTCTTCTCCAGACAAAGGCAAATTAAACACTGTATTTCAGCATGAGGGCATGTGATTTTGCAGCCTTTCTAAACAGTTTGTTCAGTGCTGGCACATTTTTTAGGCATAAAGAGAAAGATGGCATACTCTTATGCCTTTCCATGTCAGAGCTGGTACTTTAGTTTCACTCTGGTGTAGGATGTTATCACCCCTGATAGCAGGAGAGTGAGTTTAGTCTCTCTGGATTCAGTAATTTTCTATCTAACACCCAGTTAAGCATCATGCTGCGACTAAGAACCACGTTGCATGTAGGTGTTTTTGGAAGCACTGCCACTTCTGCACCTGAGTGCACCTGTCCCCAGCACTTTACCAGCAAAGTTACCATGAACAGCCGTGGTACAGTAACAAAGTTTTGTTACTTACAGAGAAAATTTGAGCAAGTAACAATCCAAAAACCTGCCAGCCCCTAAGTAGAGAAGTAATAGCCTGATTTATGGACACAATGAGTTACACAGCTACAGCCACTCCTGCTACAAGTCCTGAAGCAGACACTGAGTTAATCTGAGTTTGAGGTATTGGTTACACAAAACAGAAGTTTAATATTACAGTTTAATTGTTTTCCTTCAAAATGTAAGCTTCCAATTTAAGTTTGACAATTGCCAGCAGTGACATAGAAAGATTACTTGGGTGTGTTAGCAAATGTATATCACTGCTGTAGGGCGAGATGAAAAACCAGTGCTCTTTAGATCTTGTATGCTGAGTAGTCCAAAGGGATGTTAAAGGCAACTCCAACAATAACTCCTGTACTAAGAAACTGAACATGGAATGCTTAGCCATGTTGACAGTCTGTTGTATTTTCACACAATTTTTAGCTGTTGCTTTCTGCTGTGAAGGCCTGATCATTTTGCCAAATGATGGAGAGCTTTACACATTGAAAATTAAACAATTCCAATCTCTTGGAAAAATCAGATATATTGCCTGATTTCACTTAGTAAGGTTACATTTTTATTGTCAGAATGACAGAGCTTTACTTGCAAAGATCTCCAGTTTTTGCAAGTTTTTGCCCAAAAACAAATCCCAAAAAGAGCTGGTTTTTCATCTGCAAATTATGATATTTTGTATAACCAGCTGTAGATCTTAGAGCAGGAAGAGAACTTGTTTCGTTCCAATCCAGAGTTTTTGTATGGTGTCTGTATCATTCAGAACCAGCACTTGTATACAATATCTGTATCATATTTCTGATCTATGGGATGGCTCCCAGTTACAGTGGAAATTTGCCTCTATAAATTTATCAACGTTGGTCAGATTTAAGGATATTCTTCTGTCAACCTGTAGCCTTTAGGATCACCTGCAGTAAGGATGAAATCCCAGCCATACTGAAGTCACTTACAGACTTCCTATTAAGTCCTGCTGAAGCTGCATCATATAAATGGATGTTCTTTTATACAGCCATATGAAAGCCTTGTAGAACTACAACATCTGAACACAACACACCTAGGAGAGTGAGAAACTGTGTAGTTCCTCACCATGAATGTTATTGGTGCTGTCTCTAGTAGCACCACAAATATGTTTTCCACAGCACTCAGTCATCAGACTCATTATTGGAGAGAAGGCCTAAAGCTGAGAGCTTTCAAACTGTGCTGCAAACTGTAGGATCACTCAGAACAGGTCGGACACCTTATTCAGCTGTGTAAGCACAGAACATACTAAAGGACTTGCGTATTTTCCATTCCAGCACAGTTTTATTCAGAGCTAATGTCGGGTAAATCACAACACACCGTCTTAGCCCATTACAAAATGGGTTTGAAACATTTGCTCTCCACGTCCCACAGAAACCGCTGGGCACGGCAGCAGCATCACCTCAGCCTCACTGCGGGGCAGAGGCCGCCATCCCCCCACAGGACTATCCACCTCACCTCCCTCACAGAGAGCCTTGGGAGCCCCAGGGACGTGGCAGAGTTGGAAGGGACGAGACAAGGACACGTACCGGCAGTGAGGGAGCCCAGGGCCTTGGCCGGAGCTTGAATGGCGCCGTGGGTGGGGCCCAGGTGGGGCCATGAGGGGAGTTGGGGCTGGCAGGTGAAGCGAGGGGCTGTGCCCAGCGCAGGCATCAGCAAATAACACGGGAGAAAAGCTGGAAAAAGCGGCTAACTCGAGCCACGGCTCTGCTCCTCTGAGGCTGCCTCCGGACCGAGTGGAGGGTCGGCGCTGGCAGCCCGCGGTGCCGCCCACAGCTCTACGCTCCAGCGCCGCTGCAGCGCGGGCAGGACCGGGCCGGGCCGGGCCGGGCGTGTGGCGGCGTCCGTGCCCATCCCCGGGCTCCTGCCTCGAGGGGTTGAGGGGCTCCCGCGGCCCTCCCAGGGAAGGGGCCGCTCACTTCTCCGCGTCCCCCCTCGAGCGGCTGCGGCGGGCTGCGTGCCCTTCGGCAGCCCAGCCAGGGGCTCCTGTGTGACGCGGGGACAGGGACGCGGGCGCCCGCCGGGAGCCGCGGCTGCCAGGCGCTCTCCGCAGAGGTGCCGCCCTCTCCTCGGCTGTCCGCGCCTGGCTGCGCGGCCGCATCCAGGGACGGCGAAAGCCTTTCTGCTGAAAGGTGGACCAGCGGTTAGTTTTGCTCTGACATTTCCCCAAATCCAACTGCTGTCAAGAAAGTTCAAAGGCACGCATTAAATTTTTTCCCTAAAATGTTCTTTATTTGCTATTTTGAAATAGGGACTGAAAGTTGTTGCTACTGGCATCACTACACGCACATTTTCAGTGCAACCGCAGAAGAAACAAAAGGGCAGATTTAAGAAGGAATGAAGAAAAACTGCAAAAGTGATGAAATATGGTGGAGGTGGGAGAACGAAGATGTAATTTCATGTAGATGTTCTCAGTGTCTTTTTTCCACTTCTGTAACCTGTGGAATTCCAGTTATAGGTAGTTAGGAAAACATTAGGGTAGTCCGGGAAAAAATATTTAACACTGTGTCTTGGAAACACCCCACTCATTAGAGCAACCATTACAGACAAAAAAGGATAAATTAGTAAAATAAAATACTAAGTAACCATACTGCAGTGAAAAAAGAAATTTCATTTTATCTGATTCTGGAGTTTTCTGTCATACTCATCACTTGGAGAGGGAAAGAAACTAAAATCTGTGTTCGGAAATTCAGAAATAGAAAAATGCTTTTCACATCTAAATACAGCTCTTGCATTTGTTGAAAGAAAAGTTACTTTGATTTTTGTTGCTAAATAAAATCTTGGATCAAGTAAAATTAATTTTAAAAAATTAGTTAAGGCAACAATAAACACAGGAAATATACATGAATAAAGTGTTCTAAAAGTCAGGCAACTCTTTTAAGACTATAAATATCACCTAAGCAAGGCCACTATAATTAGCAAAGGGTGAACAAAAGAAGACATCCAGAAATAGATGGGCAAGGGGGAGGCTGGGAGGGTGAAATGTCTCGGTTAACCTTATTTGAGTGTTCTTTCCATAGCATAGGAAATGGTTCCAGCTAGCTCATGAGTTCTATTGGTATTAACTGATTTTAAAAGGACATTTCCATGTTGTCCCTATGCCAAGGAAATTCTTTTACTGGCGTGTTCGCTGAGTACAGGAAACATCATCCTGACTAAGTGACACTGAATGTGAGGAAGAATTGTATCTTTATTCTGGTGTTACAGTTAATACCGTCTCTTTGTTTCATCTGGAGACCTTTTGGTATTTATTGAGGAATGCTCACTGCAGTCTCCCAGTTTGTCCTGACTAGTGACCACACTGGTGGTGCTGAGTCATAATCCCTCACCACTCAAGAAGCAGCTTTCTGCATCTCTTAGGCAACTGATTAGTCTGAGGGATGATCCAGCACTTCAGGGGAGGCAGAGACAGAGCTGTCTGGTCATGTGCTCATCTGCTTCATCCCTCTTCAAGGTATGGGCAGAAAGGGCTGACAGTGATGGGAACCTTCCTCATCCGCATGCTGTGGCCAGAATTTGCTGTGCAATAAAATAAATATGTGCCTGTAACTGCCTGCTCTTCTAAATAGAGAGCTGAACAAATCAGCCTTGTATATAGAATTTTTCAGTGTAAGTCAGGCTGTGCTTATGGACCCAGTCTTGTACTGCATATCAGAAAAAGCTTTAATGTAACCAATGAGAATTTTGTCCAAGTAAGAAGTGCAAGTTAAGATCTTGAATACTCTATTTCCATTTTCATTCATAGTATTTGCCAGTTTTCTGTTTTCTTCTGTAAAGCTGCCTGTGTCAAGCATTTAAGTTTCATTTGCCACATGTTACTTCTAAATTCCTTGTTATCTACTTTATCTTCTTTTTCTTTCTCCTTCTTGGGAATTGTGCTAGTGCCATGGCCACTACATAGGCAGCAGTAACTGCAATTATTTGTGGCTTTGGGCTCCAATGACATTTTGCTTCAATCAGTCAGTGGTTTCAGTGACAAGCCCTCAAAATCTTTGTGCACCCTTTTTGGAAAAGGTGGAAATATTTGAGAAAAAGTTTCATGGCATGTGGATCATAAAGGTCAGCAGTCATCATATTGATATTTCTAGAGCTCAGTAAAAATCACAATAAAACCCCAAAGGTATTTAATCCTAAGTATTACCTTTCCTTCACGTAACAGCTAAAACATGTAGAAAGAATAATAGATGACAATTGCCCAAAGTTTCTGTTTCTGCTCCTGTCTGTGCAGTGGTTTTAGGGCAATAAGAACCCTGTCCTTAGAACTGTGGGAGATGGCAGGGATGTATTAGACTGCCTGCTAGGAGACATGAGACTAAATTAGGTGGTGCTAATAGTCTGATGTGCAAGTGGAAGCCAAAACTAATGTGTAGCTTGTACCCAGGTCACTATAGCATAAAATAGTTTCAGTTTCTTTTTTGACAACCCCACAGTCACTGAGGTATCTTTAATCGACACATGGAGAGAAGAGCAGGACACAGAAAAACAGCTGCTCACAAACAAATTCTACTGAGTATTGTTTGGGTTAGTACCTATCATACTCATGAAAAACAAGAACAGGCAATTTTCTGCATCTGAGGCCAAGACGTGGGTTGTCCTAACACAATTTGGAATATCTGTCATATTGCTAAGATTTTACCTAGAATTTCAAGTCTTTGGGAAATCCAAAATTGCTGTAAGAAGTAGCACTGCCTTTCTGATGGCAGGGCTTGGAAAATAATGGTTCTTGCTTATAGTACAGTGAATAAACAAGAATATTAACAACAGCAACAATAGTAATAACTTTAAGTAGAAAGAAACACATGGCAATTGTTTTATGTGGTCCATGGCTTGGACCCATCATTTACAAGATAGGCTCTCATTTGGCAAGTGTGGTCAAGGACAGTGCTGTCTCCTGACTAGGAATGAACTTGCAGGGAGAGTGTTCCCAGTAGGAAGGGTTGGACCTCAAAGTGTGTATTTACATGAGTAGCTCATTTGGTAAAGTTGAACCACATTTATTTTTAATTTGCATGCCTCTCCTTTAAGTCATACCCTTGTCCTCTTGACTTCAGTGGGAGCTCCACATGTTTTGCCTTTGATTCTGCTGCATGCTGGCAACTCTAATTAGTGTTAACAGGAGTTCAGTGGAGTTTCTTGCTCTCCTTTCTCTGTAAAAGAGTTTACAGATCAGGAGTTGGAGCTCTATCAAACTGGTACATGGTGCCTATCAAGAATGTATCTTCCTTTGTTTTTCCCAGCCAAAGTGGAATTTAACCTTTTTCTAACAATGGTGGTGTAACTATGAGAAAAATGACTTTGATCATTCTAACAAACTCCTCTTAGTTTTGAAAAAAATTCTTAGTATTGGCTTTGATTTTTTTAACAGGTGTAATTTCAGCTAGTTAACACAGCCTTACTGTTTCAATTGCTATCATAGTAAATTGGTGCAGTAAATATGAGTTGGAACAGCTCAGTTCTCTGGGGTTAGAGATTGCAATTCAAACTAAACCTCAGAAACTGCTTTGAACTCCAGAGGTATTTTGTATAGGGACACTATGCTACCTGGGAGAAGACTGGGAGAATCCAGTCCTTTTTTGCAATGTTGCTGGTTTTATTAAGAATAAACACCCCCCACCAAACCCTCGCCTTCAAGCATCACATCTTGAAAACAGAAATGCTGTTCCATTTTGAGATTTTAATCTCAGACATTCATACCCATGTGTATGGACAGACACAATGAACAGGAGCCACTTTTCTCCTTCTTCCTAAGAACTGTCGCATGTGGCTTTCTGTGCTCACATAATCCTCCTTCCAATATTTCAAAAGACACAGACCTTCCCAGCATGATGATAAAGTTTTCCTGTGTTCCAATAATAAAAGTTGAATGTACCAGTAATTTCCAGTTCCTCTGTGGCTGGGCAGCCTGTGAAGACTAAATCAGAAGTAGCCAACCTGCAGTATCAGTGTGGGAGTCGGAAACAGATGTTCAGCGGACAATACAATTTGTTGTCACTGTCGATACTATATGGCACTTTTCCCAACAGAAATTGTCTGTAGTTGGAAAGGAATGTAAGGAATGATTCATGCCCCAAATTATTATTATTTGTTATACTACTGTTAATGTTAAATATGCCTTGCTTTATTTTGTTTCAAATGCCTGAATCAGAGAGGCATATCCACTCAAAAATACAATTAACTGGGCTTGTAGCATGCATGTACGATGTAAGCCAATTATTTTAAGACTTTTTTCCTCAAGACAAGATATTCTGTTATATTATAACCAAGAGTCAAATTCTCTTCTTTAGAATGAGCATAATTTAACCTTCAGTTTTATAAAATAGCTCAGTAGCTATTTACACAAAAAGCACATGGCAGGAGGTAAATGAGACAAATTATTTCATGCGAATCTGAGTGTGTATCTATAAAAATTAAAATGTATTATAACCATACAATAGTATTTTTATACATATAATAACATTTACAGTAGTTTATGTCTTGTAAATTCTAATAGGCCATTTGGGCATTCAAAACAGATCAAACACTCAAATGAGCAAAACCCTCTATTAGCATATGATGGTAGCATATGATGCCTAGCCTTGATTTCCAGATTTCATGAATATTACAAAAGCAGATGCACTAGATCATACTTACTGTAAAAGGAAATGGATTGGGTTAGGTGCTTTTGAAATTAAATATTAATTTTTTCAGCGAGACATCAAATATATTAAAAAAATGCAGAAAGCCTAAGTGAAACCAAAACTAAATAAAAATTAATATATTCAGTAGGAGTGTAAAAGAGCTAAAGATCTGACTGCCAGAAAATTTGGTTATAAGACCTATATTTTACAGGAAAAGTAACACTAGATATTTTCAAAAATGAAGACATCTGGAATTTGACTTGGAGTTCAGTGAAACTGGTGACAAAAGTGATCTGTAATCGCTGACTGTTGTGTCTCTGACAGACTTTCTTTAGAGATATTAAAAAGAAGAAAATGTGTGTTTAATCATATGGCCTGAACAAGAGCAAAAGATTTTAGCACTATCAAATCAAACAGCTCTCTTATTTTTACAAATGCATGTGGTAATACTTCACAGTAATCTTTTTATAATACTAATTATGCATTTACTGTGTTTACTGTTGCAGCATTCTGCAACAGAGTGGTTTATGTTGTACATCAGGTTTTAGTCAACGGGAAACATGAAAGGATTCTCAGCTGTGCATTTCTTTGCAACTGCTGCACGATTTAGTCTCAAAACCTATCCATTGTCCAGATTTTTTTTATGCTTTTAGATGTAGTGAATTTAGATATATTTCCATAGTGGAACACGAGGTGATTCTGAGAAAGAGCTTGAACATAGCAAAATTTTTCAAGTCGGCATGAGATGAAGCAGGATGAAATAGCTGATAATGTAACATTTAGCACACTTGTAATCAATGTGCTGAATTTCTCTGTGTGTGTGTCTGTATATTTTTATATATATTCATGGGTTAAACTGAGTTTTTCATCAAGTAGATGTTGGCAAGTGCCAAAGTGATTTAGGATTAGAATGGGATTTAGGCTAATTTAGCTAGACTTGTATTTCTCATTTCATCATCATGCCAGGGATACTGTGACAGTTGTGGGTTTTCTTTAATTTATGAAATAGACAAAATTAAATGTCCATACCAGACATACCACTAGGTTACGGGGAGTGAAAGAGAAACACTGCATTAGGCCTTGCTCTTTTGTCTGCACCCAGCAGAGAGTCCTGAATGTACAAAACAGCTGGGAAACTTCCTATGTAGCACACAGCTTGAAAAATGAATTCAAACTTTTTTTAAAAAATGAATCTGATTGGATTTATTTCAAGTGACTGTTATTCTGATTCTGTAGTATATCTCTTTGTAAAATATTAATAGGTACAGAAGTGTGCTATCTGGGTCTATTACATCATTTTTAATACTAACTCTACTCTCATTTTTACCATCATGAGAGTTGAATCCAATAAAAGTTTGAACTTTGAATACTTTTTATTGCAATACTAGAGACATATACTAGACATATACTAGAGCTCATACTACTTAAAATTTCAAAACTTACTTGATTAAAATAGACCTGTTTACAAAGGTGACTAATCCACCCTTTTCAATCATGATTCATTTTTTTATTATGTTTTATCGTCTGAATGACACCTTGCTGTCTCTCCTTGTCAATTTAATTATATTTTTTTGAAAAAGAGTGGCTTTTGAAGGAGACAAATGTTGATGTTCAGGTTACAGGAAAGATTTCCAAAGAGATGAGAGAAAAAGAGATTACTGAAATTAGCAGCAGTGTGTCTCGCCTGCTAGTGAGAGGAGCGAGCAGCACTGGGAGGAGAGGAAACCCTTGGCCACCGCATAGTGTGGCTGTGTACACCAGAGTTACTTAGAGTGCTCTGAATCTCATCTTTTGATCTCGGGCGATATTTTTCTCTGTTATGTCACAGAGGTCACCTGGCTCATGTGTGACAAACTGCCTGCATAAGTCACAGTGCCAGTGGCAGAGATTTGTAACCATGTCCCTGGTCCATTGCCTTTGAATTATTTCGCAGGCCCTCTGCTTTACATTTACACTCTGTCGGAAGATGAACAGGGGAAGGGAGTAAAATCAAGGGCAGGGTCTCATCCTGAAGGACAAGGGGAAACAGGTGGAAGGTTAATGGCCCTGGAGCGTATCCACAAGCCTCTCAGGCTTGATATATGGGCCTCAGGCCTAAAACGGGCATTGGCTTTCAAAGATATATTATTTCATTTGAGGAGAGACATTCTGGAGTTCCTGCATTTGTCTGCTGATAGATGATCCTCTGTCCACAATTGGTTATGGCGTGTGAGTTTTCCTTGGGCCTGCTCCCGTACATAAAAATTCTGCTGAGCTCTCCAACCTTTTGCATGCCTGTGAGAATGGGACGTGTGCGGGCCTTTTGGCAGGCAGCTGGATTTTTGTTGCTGCTATTTTCGTAATTCCTTTTGAAGCGCCAGGCAAGTGGGGGATGAAAGGCACTTCTGTTCATTCATACGCGGCCGGGCAGGGGCAGCCTCGCGGGGACAGACATGGGGCAGAAGAAGACGTCAGGGACCCATTATGCACTCGTGTGTCTGCAGCCCATGCAGAAGTCACTCCTGCTGACCCCGTATTTTATACTGGCACATGCCTGCAGAAAAATGAAAATGGGGAAATAATTTGCATAATTTTCATGACCTCCCTTGGTTTGTTGTATTAAAGTTCTGCTAGGGTTTTTGCTTGTGCTTCAGCTTATGGGAATAAAACTAAGATAGAAACTTCATATCTTGAAATTTTTGTGTCCTTCTCCAGAATATTTACCTCAGGCACCTCATGAAAATGAGATGCTACTGCCCACGTTTCAGTGAAGCACCAGAGGCCCCAGAGCTGGTTCTGCTCAGCGTGACAGGACTGTGCTGTGGGCAGGGCACGGTGCTGGCAGGACCTGGCCCTGCCCCATCTCTTGTGGCCAGCTCAGAGGGGCACCTTGGCTTGCACAGAGGAGCCTGGTGGCAAAGGCCTGGGTCCAGAGAGGGAGCAAGTCCCAAAATCACTGCCACAATGACACTCCCATGGCATCTTCTGTCATTGCATGACTGTCAAAAATTGTGGGCAAATCTGTTTAAAAACCAAAGTGTTTAACAAAAATCCCCAAAATCTTAACATATATTTTTGCTTAACATAGCCTACATAACAGCTTGTTAAATTCTCTTAATTTTTACCTGATTGTAGTTACTGTTACAGGATTGTGTATCTAAGGTCTATTACTCCGTGGCAGCATGATTTTAAGGAAAGTGGAATATATGTTTTTACTATATAAAATATATTCATTTATATTTGTTTTAATAACAAATAACTGTTTAGTTTCAGTGGACAAATTTTGCTTGTAAGAATTTGCATTAAATATACTTAAATATCTCCTAGTTCTACCTTTTTTATTTTTCCTATGCTACTAAAAAAGGAAAGTAAATGCAGGATATATGACATAAGTTGCAATGAAGTTTGATTGCTTTGTTTTTGCAACAGTAAAACTTGTACTTAAATTGCAAAAACATTGTATTGGTACCATGTTGTTTGTGTAATTAGGTTCTTCTTTTGTTTTCACTGAACTCAGTTACTAAACTCTCCAGTGTGAGAAGATCAGGCTCATTCTGCATTTCAGTCAGTTCCTGTAGAAAACTTATTGTGCAGTGCAATTACTCTTTCTTCCTTTAGTGTTCTGCAGAGTTTAAGTTAGACAAGCGAGCTAGAAACTTGAGAGATATTTAGTGTCTCCTGCAGCCATAGGAAGGAAATCTGAGGAGTTGTTAAAAGGAAAGATTTAGAAGCAGAAATTCTACAGAGAGAACAGAACAGAGTGTTAGCAGGCAGGAGGATCTGCTTTTCCACTTGTTGCTTTGATAACGGATAAAAGGCTGTCATGAACTGCAGGCTACCAGCTGGGAGCAGATAGAGTAATCCCAGCAGAGGGTTGGCCCCAAACTACACAGGCATTCTTTTAAATCTTCAAGACCATAGGAAAGTTGTTTTTCCCCTGCCATTGTCATCATTATTCATGATGATGTTTTCCACCCTAATTTAAAATGTTGGTCTAGTAAATCTACCTTACAATACTTTTATGTTTGAAAAATAAGCAAATATCAGCAAATACCACGTAGTCAGAGATATTTCAGCTATTTCATTCAACTGCCTGAAGATTCCCAGAATAAATTCCAGAGAACTGGATCTGGATGTGCTGCAAGAAATCTCTGTCATTCGATTGTAAAGGTATATTGTGCCAAACATGCAGATAATCATAGGAACAATTTGTAACCTATGTCTTTCTCGTAATCAACACTCGTGATAAATGAAATCCAGAGGCTGTGTTACTTGTAAGAGAATAGCAACAGAATGTCATTTGTTAGAAAAGGAGCCCAAGTGACCCCTGCCCAGAACAAACACAGGCAAGCACAGTGACACACAGAGCCTGGCAGACCCACGCACGTGTAGCCGTGGTGATGTGCATTGTGCCACCAAGGTCATGTTACAAACATGCTTAGACACATGTTTGGCTGGGCCAGGGGCATTTGTTAGTCTGTTACATACGCTTGGCAAGATGGGGTGTTACAACCTGCATTATTGTGGAGAAAAAACCAAAAATATTTAAGCCCTGGTTGTCCTTCTATACTGTTCATTTTAATGATATATGTAGGGGTCTAGCTTACTTTGTATTCTTATGTGTAATTACCCATATAAAAAAACACCACTCATTAGTGTTCTGTTCCACTGACTTAATTATACTCCTTAATTAAATCTTGACTAACTGGGGGTCACTGCAGTGTCAGTGGGATTTGTCACTGTTTGTCAGCAGGTGTCTGGTCACATCTATTTCTGGTTTCCCTGTTGCTGTATGCTGTTTAAGAGCATGGTCTTTTTTAAATGCAAAGGACAATTATGCGTTACTTTGTTGTGGTTTGTGCCTTAAAGAAACGTAAGTGAATCCGTTCTGCAGTACGAGTGCTCTCCCGATCTTTACATACAGGAGGTGGGGAATGTAGCAAGTATAAACCTTTTCAAAACACAATTCATTACCTCACTGGTGCTCATTTTCAAAGGCTTGTTCTTCCTGCAATCAAAAGACACGGTGTTACTAATTTATCAGATAATCTTGTGTTCAACAGGCATAAAAATATATTGCAAATATCAATCCAGAGATACTACTCCTTTTCCCTATCTCCCAAACATGAAATGAATTTGAAACATGACCAGCAAGAATGAGCTAAATCAATATTACATGCATAAAAAATACTACATGGCATGTGCTGCTATTGCTGTGCTGCTCAGAGTCAGAAGATCGAGGCTCCCGATTCACTGTTCCCTGAATAATTCAGTGGGAGTTCTGCATGTGCAATAAGGGCATAATAGTGCCATTTCTGTCTGTTTCAAATTTACATGTTTTGGGTTTGTTATTTTAGAAGTTACTTAGGGGAAATATAATTCCCATGTTTACGCATATAATAGGCACCTAATGTTCATCTGAATAATTGATTAGTCAAGTCAGGCTTTCATAATTAGCTATTGGCTTTCCAGTATAAGCCCACAAAGCACTTGTCAATCTAGAGACATTTTTAATTTATTAATATATATGTTATCAAAAGAGCTGCAGTACTTACCTAGAAAGCATTATTTATTCTGTCGAGGCTGAGGAAGCATTTAGATTCTATACATGTATTTTGAATCTATTGTAACTTTCCCAGAAGATTATTTTTCTGTTCTGAAAGTTTTCAGAAATGTTTTCTGCCTATAAGCTCTTCCTTGCAGTGGAAATTGGAGTGGGTTTTTTTTAAAATCCATTCCTGTGTTACAGAGAACTTAGTGACATGTCTTGCTGACTATAAAATCATGTGTATTACTTATTTGCACTCAGATACACAATAAGCATCTAAATAGATGCCACTAGCAGATATCTCTAATGGAGCCACAGATTCTGTGACCAGACAGATGCATCTGTTGATAGCACATATTTGACAGTGATATTGCAATTATTAGTTGTGAGGCTGTATGGTAAATTGCAGAATTGTAAGATAAATTGTATTTCTCATGAACTTCATGACCTTGTTTGAACTCTACCACTATTCCAGTTTTGCTTCCTCGTATTTCTGACCAGTTTTTAAGTGGTTATTTTTAAAGGGAAAAGACATGGCCTTATTCCAGAAGTATGTTGTGAGCCCACCGGTATGAAATTCTTAAAACAAAACATTTGATTGTGAAATCCAGGATGAAAATTGTTCTTTTCTTACTAGAGGTGGGTTAAAACAATCAGATTAGAAATTCTATGGTTGTTTTACTGGGAAACAAACTTTATATTTCCATTGGGAGGCAGCATTTACTTCTAGCACTTGTTGAGTGTGAGGCACTGAATCTTAAAAAGATAGTGTTATTATTATTTCTGGAAAAGGTGTTTTAGTTCTGTATATGCTATAAGCTTGCTTACCCTTGGCCCTATTCAGGGGAATCACCCTCATTTTAGTGAAAATATTTAATCACCAGCTTCCCATCAGTGAGGTAAGGACAAGAGCTTTCCTGAATCAAAGTCCTTCTGAGACCTGTACTGTTGGATGTGCATTAGGTTCCTTGCTTTATAAGTGGAAAAGTACAAATATAATATCAGGATTTTAAACCCCTTCTAGATCTAGAACACTTCTGTTATAGCACAGATTTTTAGTTTGTTTGGAAAGGACATGATGTAAAAACCACAATTTAGTGGTAGGAAAAAGTATGCACATTTTGGTCGTGAGATTTATGTAACTGTGGCTCACCACTATGAATTATGTGGTCTCACAGAATTCAGACAAGTTCTTGAGCAATACTGCAGCATCTTGTGCACCACACATGTTCTGCATACTCTCAGTTTCTATTGGAAGGTAGGAAAAGTACCAGAATCATTATCTTGAAGTTTGGTAACATACCTCCACTTGAAAAAATGCAAATATATTTCTAAGGGTGTCATTATAAAGTCCCTCCTCTCCAGTATATCCTGTACTAATATAACTTTCTGTTATCTATTTTTATATCCATTCCAAAATAATCAAAAATTAAATGCTAGGTTGCAAAGATCACATATTCAGTGTCTCTGTAGGATTCAGAACCAAGTTTGCAACTGCCGTATAGTTTTCTACTTGACATTTGTACAGCGTTCACATTTCAATCAGTGTTATACCAATATAAGGATATTCTACTGGGATATCTTTAAGCATAATAGTTTCTACCTGAAAAGTGTTTATAATTTAGGCTGGTCTCCTAATTTAAGGATTTGAGCTATGTGAGCATTGATATGTTCACATTCTCACTATTAATGTGCAGAGTTCTCAGTGGTTTCCCTGTTAGCCTGAGTTCAGAAAAATTTCCCAGTGGTATTGCATTGCTTGGTTCTTCCATTTAGACTTTGAAAGAGCATTGTTTTCAGTAAGTGTTTTACAAGTGGAAATAGATGTGTCTGCTAAAGAAATTCATATTTGCATCATTAGACAGGTGTTCTGATCACAAGGCGGAAGAGAGATCATATACATAAACAATGAATTAAAATCCTGAATAGGATTGCTAGAGCTGTTTTTTCTAGCTTACAGCTAAATGAGGGCTATTATGTGGGCTTTCAGATAAACTCACAAAGCTCTTATCTGTATAAACCTGATAGATCTGCCATTATTCTTAGTGACTAACAGAAGTTATATCATTTAGTTTCATTAAAAATGCATTAATCCTTTTTTAGTAACCTTTTCCTAATTCATTGATTCAATTATACAATGAACAATAAAAATGTTTGGTATAATAAAAATACAGTATTAAAAGTGTGTTATATACATAAATGTTTCATTGCAATGAAATTATTCAGAGTTTAAAAATATTAACAATACTAATATCATGCTCTGAGACAAAAAAGTGTACTTTTTTTCAGCATGTCTGAAATTATATATGAAAAGAATGAGTCTTTAAAATGAGATGCCTGAAATGTTTGCTTATAGTATTACATGTGGTCACTTCATGTACAGACTTCCTGCAGAGTTGGTGATGTTTACCAGCACAGGTTGATTGAGGGACAGCAGAGCATTACAGAATGTATGCACATATTGCTCATAAACTCTGTGAACCAGGCTCCTCTGATCAGATCAATTCTCCCCAAAGTCACTGGCCTCTGGCCTAACTGAAAGCAGACTGACTCCCAGGGCTGGACCTCGAGTTAATGCAAGTATGGGGAGCATTTTGCTTGGTGAAGGAACACTCAGTGCATGGCAGCACTCTGAGCAACTTCCACAGCAGCAGCAGCTCCTGCCATCCCACTTACACCAGCTAAATAATTCAGACCACCAGGACTCCAGTCCAGCGCTCAGTCTGGCAGTTCAGCCAAGACTTTCAGTGATTTTGACAGAGCTAGTACTTCTTATCATTTTGTATTTGGTTTCTGGAGAGCACGCTCTCTCTCAGTGGCGGTATTAAACTGTTCTCTCAAACGCCGATAGCCTGGCACGGCTGAACAGTGCCTGTGGGAGACAGCCGATGCTGCCGGCTGCTGTGAAAAGCTGGTGTGATTTCTGCAAGCATTCCAAGACTAGAGGAGCAGAAAGCACTTCATATTTTCATTAGTCATCCCTTTACAGATTTACTTTTAATTCTTTCAGCAAAGCAGATTATTAAAAGCAATGACCTGAGGTCTTCATTCAGATCTCAGACTTGCAATCCTGTATAATGTGTGCCACAGGGCAGAGGTCACACTGACGAGTCTGTTAATGCAGTCACTCTGGGATAAGATCAATCTCCATACTTCACCATATTGATCTAATAGCTCATTGGCACTTCCCTCTTTGAATTGATTAGCTCATGTGTGAAAAGAGATTGATGGGTTTGTGACCCTGAGGAGTCTGTCAGGGGCACACCCATGGCAGGGGAAGTGCATGTTTTCACTGCTTCATTTGGGTGGCTCATTATCTGGGTGCCTCATGGGGGAAAAGGGTCATAACGTTGTTTTATGAATTATTTACAAAAAAAATATGATTTTCCTTCATTTGGTGCTCTGCCTGTACTGAATCATTCTAAAGCAGAACTGGAAAAAATACACATAAATAGCCAAATGTACCAAATATTTGTGTAAGGGAAACCATGACATAAAAGTGACCTTAAAAAGCAATTTTACTAATATAAAGTAATCATAATAGATATGAGGGTAGGAATAGACTTCATGGGTCACCTAGTCCATTCCCCTTATGCAGTGACAGAATATTGATGATATCTAGAAATTAATTGCATTTTAATTGCATATTCTGTATAAGTACTTACAGTGAATCTAGTTCAGACATCTCAGAGAACTTCATATGCACATTGCACTGTAGAAAGAGGCAATTTGAATGCAACATGTGAGCTACAAACTAAACTATGCACATTCTTCATTTGCTAAAAGCAACCAAAAAAACCCCACATTCAACTCCATTTATCAAATAGTCATATATTTGCAAAATGCATAAATTTGATACTGTATATTGGATTTTGGTGCAGTGTGTGGTCATGCAAGAGGAAATGCAAAAGGACCTGTCTCATGAAGCTGAATTTAGAAGTTGGTTTATGTTAGGGTATACTTTAAAAATGTGTGCATTATCAAAGGCCTTACAGATACATAGCAATAAAAGTAAGGACCGGCTCCTTGAAGCCTTTTGTTGAAACCCAGGCATTTTTGTATTTCTGTCTGCATATGAATTGTAGAATCAGTCTTGAAGACACTCATAATGTAAGAATTTCTTGTGCACCATCCAAGCTCAGGATTCTGTATAATGCCACAACTATTGGTATTTCATAGTTACATAGGATGTCAGGTTATATGATTATGCTGCAGTGCCAAAATTACTGAGCAAAATATTCTCGTGGTGTTGTCAAGCTGATGGTCATATTTATGTAAGGAGTCAGTGAGTTTCACTAAAAATATCTTGTTGTATCATTTAACTGGACATTCTATGTTTGTTTTGCAAGTTGGCAGTTTAGATTGAAAGACTTATAATTTTATTTACAGAGAAGTGTCCATGTATGCTCTATGCAGTTAGGCAACCCTTTTCTGCTATTTGATTTATGGTAACATAGACAGATACTGCCCAAAGACAGTAATAGTCAGTCCATCCCTAAAGACCTTATACTCTAAAAGACACAGACCCTCAGGCAGATTAGCCAAAGACAGAATTCAGTCTCTTACCTGTCAGTGACACAATGCTGAGTACTTGCATAATCTTGCATTCATTTATACTTTTAAATCATTCAAGCTATTCTATGTACCAGGAAAATTGCCCTGATATAGATTTAAGTAGCTGTATTTTAAAAAGTTCTAATACAGTTCAGAAAAACTCATTAGAGGCAGAGTCATCATGCACTCTACTTTGGTAAAACCAGGATAAACCTGGGATTAAACAACAAAACTTCTTACATTTGGGTGTTACGGTAATCTTTTAGTCATGTCAAACCTTCAGTAATAAAATTCATATTAAACCTAATTACAAACCAAAGTAATTGGTTCTTAGACCTAGATTAATAGTAGATTTCCAGATACTTGCACATAAGCAATGCAAAAATGATTTTTTGAAGAAAATGTTTCCATTTTATTGCAAGCTGTTGCCCATTGGCCAACCCCCTACCAGTATGAAACTTAGCTCCAGCAGCTGAGGTGTGCAATGCACTCATGGGTGAACAGGAAGTAATTAGAGTAGCCTGATTTTGTTGTTCATCATCCCTGCTGTCATTCAGAAACAAGCTAAGAAAAACCCAAGACGTCAGATGCACATACTCTCTCCATTTTTCCTAAAAACACAGCTAATCTTCTATTGCATGCAGACGTGTAGGAACCCAATTTAGAGACTCACAGACCTGTGTCCAGCTGTGACAGCAGAGAAAGTCAGAGGCTGACTGATTTGTGTCACAGTCTACTGTCATTTTTGCCCGTAAGGTCCTACTCATTCTGTGTTCTGTATTGCAAAAGTTTCTCTCATCAACATACCAAACAACCCAGATAAAACCAGTATCTTCAAAGACATTTTTTTAAATTATTATTAATCCTAATTGCAGAGCTAATGACAATATGGGACCCGAGCAGAGCTGTGACAATTGTATTCTAATGATACTTCAGAGATTTCCAAATTAGACTATGGAAACAGGAAGTAGGAATAAATGAAACAAAGCCAAATGAAAGGATGAATGGAAAAAAAACCCATTTTAATACACACTTGCCTGTTCCTTAAACATTCATTCAATCAGGACTTCCTGTGATTTTTAATAACATGGCTCTGTCTGCTCTTTCACACTTGGCTATGTTGGGAAAGGAGGTAATGTTTTGAAGACGATGTTCCTAGTTGAAAGGATTTAGCTAGATGGTAGTAGCTGCATGCTGAGAGCCTCCTGCAATGCTTTTGAGATAAAAAGAGAAGTAGTAAGTGTTTCAGATCATTCCTGTGTACCTTGTTGGATCATGCATCACTACACCTCCACAACCTTCTTGTATGGCTTCAGCTTCCCTTGGCAGTGTTTTTAAGCAATTGTTTCTATCAAGTCAGATGGATACTGGTTTAATATATGACAACACCCATTCATAAGGCTGATTTTTCTTTCATTTTCTCCGTTAGCATTGGGTCTTCTTTCTCATTTAATCTCTGCCCCAGTGACTTACTGTTACTGCTGCAGCCCTCAGGATGTAAGACAACATTTCTGTATTTTTTCTTCATCAGTATACCATCTCCTTTCACATCTTGACTGAAGATACTGTTTCTCATGATTTCTTACTGCTTTTGCTGTGGTTTTTCTGGCTGTTCTACTACAAATCAGAGGAAAACATAGTGGAATACATTTGTGTGGCAAGTGCAGTGTTCCACAGTAACACCAGCCTCTACTGCCAAAGTGTATTACAGGTGACTCTGTGGCCAGCCCTCAGTCTGGAGACTCTACATCCTTATGTTTCCCTGATTCAAGTATGGGCAGAAGGAAATACTTGCCCTTCCATAGTTTGATGTCTGTCAGAAGTTTTAAGAGGACTTTGAAATGTAAAATATAAACCAACATCTTTTAATTCCTGAAAAATATTGCAGTGCCATGCAATCAAAAGATAAAGAATAATTAAAATAAAAAACTAGTGATTTGCTGATAACTACAAATGGTATGAAACATTAAATGTATTGGATTCTTTGTGTGGTTTGTCAGTGTCCAACCCTGACTGTCACTAATACTCACCTGGCAAATTGTTCTTCTCTCATTTACGGTGCTCTAACATTAAAGTAACTTCTTTTTAGTCATGACTTCAGAAGATTATTTGCATATTCCCCTTGGTGTAATCGTGAATGCAGTCCCACAGTGTGTACACCAACCAACATTTGTAGGTGCCACCTGTTAAAAGGGAGTAAGATTATTCTTCACTTATGACTTGCCTTTTTCCCATGCTCCACACCCACTTAACAGCTGTACTGGAAATAAACACTAACCCTGTTAAACAGAAGAGTAACCACATAGTGTCATTTAAATAAGAGCTGATTTAAGTAACTCTTGTTAAAAACTCATGCAAAAAAACAGTGTTCTGGGGCATGCAGCACTTGAAAGAATGGGACAATAAGTGTGTTGAGAAATTACTCAGGTTGCATGTTACCATTTTAAAGATTGCTTTCTGAAATTAGCATATGTCTTTAGTCACAAGTTAAAAACATTTTCTATAAGATGCCTACTTGATTGAGTTTTAATAGAGTATTTATTTTCTCAAAAATAACATTAGTTCTTACTAGAACTTTGTCTTTTAGTATTAATAATGTACCCCATGTATTGTGTTGATCTCTGTTGAGATTTGATGTTTGTGATATCGAAGAAATTTTTAAAATGAGAGCTAATATTGGAGTTTACTTGTAGACTCTTAAGAGTAAGTTTCATCTGGAGCAATATACTAATTGTAAGAAAAGTGAAAACATAATTTAACCAATTCATCACCAAACAGGAAAGGAACATTATATAGACATTGGACATGGAACATTATATAGACATTAGAAATCTTCTCAGATAATGCTAAAATATATGTGACTTGGAGAAGACCACAAAGACTTTAATCACAGGCTGCTCTAAAACAGAGTGAAATTGCTGGTAGAATATATTAAAAATAAATTCACCAGCAGTACCATAAAGTTTACTGGACTCAGTTTTGTCTTCTGATTCCCCAAGGGACATCATTGTTCAGCCTAAAAAGCAGATCAGACCCGCAAGGCTAACAATTCATCAGGTGGGACGAATTCAGATTTTATTGCAAGGCAATGAACTAATATACACACAAGTTAAGAGTTAAGAATATGGTCCAACACAATTTTTTAGTTAGTTTGTTGACATCAGAAAAAACTAGGCGTATTTCCAGAGAAATTCAAGGGAACAACACAGCTCTAGTACCAAAATTGCTACATAAACTACATAGCTTTATCTAATTCTTTTAAAATTCTAGACCCAACTATGCATAAGCTTAGGCTACACTAACATCTATATAAACACTTACAGGAGTAGGATTTTGAAGGTAAATTCTATGTGGTAAAGAAGTGTACCTCCACTCTGTGAAACAGATGGCAAAAATAATTAATTTTCCCTTTTCCTTACCTTTCTATTCACTTTGAGAGGCAAGAAACACTCCATTGTAAGCAAAATTTTCAGTTGGGACTAAAAAGAAATACTTCTCTTTTTTTCAGTTAAATAAAATAAAAAACACAAACCCACAACCACTCAAAAGAGAACCTAAGAAAAACACATTCATAATTCATCAGAAATAATGCTGACTGTGAAATACCAAGTAATTTTCATGCAGTTTGCACAGAGATAAATGTGAGGAAAAGGAGAAGAAATAGGAGTGCTCTGTGTCGTGTTTGATGCCCTATATAATAGATATATATAATATATACACAGAAAACTCATTGTAATGGCCCTTTCACCTGATGCTTGTAGAAATTAGATTGGTCATTTACCTTCTCCTTAATAGATGGGAATAATTCCTAAATGGAGTCCAAAGATCCATAAGAGAGATCTTATTCTTTTGTAGGATGACCATCTGCTGCCCGCCCCTACTCCTTCAGCAATCGAGGGCCCCCAGACTCAGGCACCCTGTGCTCTATTCCTGCAAGAAAACAGGATGAGTGTGAGCTGATGCTCAAGGCTGCTTTTTTAAAGTATTTTGACTCTCTGGAAGATCAGCACTGAAACTGGGAAATGGCTGGGCAGTGCTGCTTTCATCTCCTCTTTCCCAGTGATCTCACAGGGAGCTGTCCAGGGGCATGTGAGTGGAGAAGCTGTGGCAAAGCCATTGCTCTCCCTGCCTGCATTTCCTAAGCAGGAAACACGGCACGCCTTCCGGAGCAGGGGCACTGCACATGCACCCCTCCACAGCTTGGAAGGGTAAAAAAGTGTGGGACTTTCCAAACGTTGCTTTGTGCTAAAAATTCCTTGTCTATGTCCTTTAAAATATTCTGAAGTAGTTCGATATTCCAAATATTAATGGTTCCATGAGCAAGGAGTTAGTGAAGCATTTTAGTCCTTCTCTCTTCCTCTTTCTCACTTCCCTGCCATTGAATAAAGGATGGGCACATTAACCTTTCTTTTTGCATGGTATTCAGCAGTTACTTTCCTCTGTGTGGACACTGATTCAAACAAAGCATATAGAAACTTAGCATCTTGGATAGAAAAACTTCCTGTTGAAATATTCTGGCTCTGACTGGTGGATTCGGAAGTTACTAGAGAAAGAGTTACACATACACACAGAGGCACATTCCAAGTACAACTGCACTTGTGTGACAGTCTCTGCACAGGCTGTAAAGAAGCAGGAAAAGGCACACACTGAAGTATTTCTGTATTTCTTTTAATTTTTAAATCAAGACAAATGTAAAGCGCTACCAAACTTGAATAGGATTATACTCCCTTCATGCTAGAGCTAGATGGAAACAGGACAGTCATTTAACAAAACACAGACTTGTAAAGATCATTCCCTGCCTTCACTTAGAAATTTTTATAACCCACAGTTTTCTAGTAAAGAGGTGGAACAATCATAGTTAATATTAAATCATTTCTTCTTGAACTTTGTAGCATTTTATTACTGAGGTTATAGGTAGTAATCACATTTTATTAGGGCACTCACTGATTCTGAAAGTTATGTGCATTCACTTCTAAAATCACATTGGCTGTTACGTGCTGCTTTTTGACAGCAACCTTGCACAGGAGGTTTCCCACTGTTAGCAGCAAGCCATCTGGAGAGTCCAAATCCTTCCCTACCTATCTAATGATTTGGAAACCATGCATGCATTCAGGAGTAAAAAATAGTCTCTGGAGTGCACTTGTCTTATAAAACTTTGATTTGGGGTGATTTGCACCACTATAGCATAAGAAAATGGAGTAACAACTCAAACTATATGTCTGCAATGACTTGTGAGTGATCTTCTAACTGCATTCGAAAGAAAGTTCAACCATTCCTTGAACCGATGTGCTTCAGGCTGAACAGTTCAGACAGATGTTTAATCGCTTCATACTCACTAGGAAATGGCTATTCAATGGCCATAGAATTTAAAAGTGGCACTATGAGATGAATGCTTCACGTTATTCCATATTTGCATTCCCTCTTAGAATCATAAGTAAAAATAATTCAGCTGAATCCAGCACAGTTTTATCACATAAATTTCAATTATTGTGTTTTTTTAAAATCATTAGATACCCTTTTAAATTTTTAGTAGCAGAAAAGCCCAAAGCTACTGTGGCAAGTTGATACAAATGAACAGAGATGAAAAAGGATTCTCCAGCTTCTGAGAAAAGCAGGTGTAAACTGGTTAAAAGGTGAGCACATTGTTTAACTGAATCTACAGCAATAATTATAAGGAAAATATTTAACTTAGCACAACACAAAAAACCCATGACCCTGAAATTTTTAACAGGTAATTCATCAAGTTTCAGGCTGACAATACCTCTTCAGAAGAAAAATTGCAATGAATCTGCAGTTGTTGGTTACAGTGCGAAATATTGTGAAACACTTTCCTAAAAGAAAGACACAGTGTGGTTTTGATAAGATTAAGGTGAATTTCAGCAAAGCATACACATTATTCTTCATTTTACTGTTTGGCAATTTCAGTGTTGTTCTTCAGAAAAAACAAAAGTTTATAATGATTAACGTTCTGTGCTGTGGGAAGCATACACTCTACAACAATGCTATTCTTGTGTCACACTAGCTTTTCTCATCTATAACATCAGCACAAATAGTTTTTCAGATGAGTAATCAGCATTTCTGAGATAAGTCCTCCCTTTAACTATAATTGATAAGGTGTGATTGTGTATTACAGTGTCAATAAAGGCCTCAAGAGAGACTTACAAAATTCCATTGAATCCTATATCAAAAGCTCAGGGCCCAGCTGAAGGGAGGCCAGGGTTTAGCAGGTAGATGTGACACTCCCATTCCTATCTTCTTCTCCCAAGAGATAGTGTGTCACCACAGTGCTCAGGGTTAGACCTTTCCTCTTCAAATTGGGAATCCATTTCCTCCACTCCTGGAAATACACTATGTGGCTTGCATTATACTGGCAAGATAAATTATGCAAACTAATAGATGCATCTAAATGTATTCTCATGCATGCCTGTTTTCAAATCCTTGTTAGTGGAAAACTCAGAAAAAAATTCTTTAAAGTCACCTTATAATTGCAACTGGCAGTGTAGAACTCTGACATGCCACCAGAGAATTTTCTGTGTTCAAACCTGTGTTCAGACACTTGGCAGAATCGAGTTCACTGTGCAGATGAACAATACCACACCTGTACTGTTGTCAACCACCATTCTCTGCTTCTCTAACAAACAGTACTTGCTCCTTCTCTGCCCCAGCAGCATCACTTGCAGTCACACAAACCCTTTATGTCTGCATCTCATTCTCCTCACCTTCGAGGTTTTACCCAATATCCAGCTCCCCTTTGTCTTCTCCCACCACCTTCTCTCTTCCTTTAAAGCAGCCTCCTAAGCATTCCCTTTGCTTCCTTTATCACTTAAGAGCAGTTTTACATGTGTGATGTTTTACTAATTTCATACTTGCAACATTATTCCTCTTTAATGCCACCCTGCCTGCTGGAAATGATCTCTTACATCTTTAAGGCACAGACCTTTCTTTACCTTCTTCCACATCTTTCTTTAAAAACCATTTCTTCAGCAACAATTTCCAGTTATGCTGTCCCCACTGGTGTGTCTTCATCTGAGTGCCACTGGCCAGAGAGGGCCTAATAGTAACCATCTGGGTACAATATTGACTCAAACTTTTGCTTGAGGCTTGATAGCTGTCAAATGGGCATCTCATTTGACAACTTGCTTAGGAAAGACCCAGGTTACATTATCCTCATGTCAGTGTCCTATTATGACAGGAGCAGATTTGGGGAATGTTCTTGCAGCAGGGAGGTGTTGGCCACATAATGTTTAACATTTATTTATCAGCATTCCTAGTAGTTAGGACAACAGGAGCTTTTTCTTGTTGTTAAAACATTGATAATACTCTTAAAAGATCTCAACAATCTGAAAAAACCCTCAAAACTTAGGCAGTAGTAAGGGCTCGTGAGCTTGTTTTAATTCATTTTATACTGCAATTTAAAATGTTGTTGATTATGTCTAGTTCCCGACTGGACTTCAGTGTTTTGGTGACAGAATCTTACCTTTTCTCCTGCTTACATGCTAATGGCAGAGCAGCCTTCTCTAGCTTTGGAATCAGAAGACTGAAGTCCACAAGAGCATTTTCCTGCAGGAGGACCTTCCTCTTCAGAAGCAAACTTGAATCTCTTTGCCTTCAGGATCAGTTTCAGGCACATTCAGTTTAAGGCACATAATTGTTTTGGTCAAAGGCTGATTTTCCCATTTTGACAGATAACATGCTTCTGTAACACATATATTGACGTGCCATGGAAACACAATTGTGTTTGTGTTCTGCTGCACTTACACACATCATAAACTTTACCAGCTCCTTCTAACATAAGAAGTGGTGCATTACTGGTTTTGTTCAATGTGATCTAAATGCTTTTCCTCATCTACATGTCATTCAGAAGTAGGCTGGAACTGGTAATTTGTGTTACCTTTTAGTAATACACAATCCTCATTAAAGTCATGTTTCTTTCTTCCTAGAGCATCTGCTGCTCCACCATCTTTCTTAAAATGGCAAAAGTAGCTGGATCTAATCATCTTTTGCAGGCAACATGGTGTTTGGGATGTGTATAAAGCTGGTTATGCTATCCATTTTATGGGCTTTCACTAGTTAAATTACAGTGAATACAGAGGAGCAGATTTTGTGAACCACTAGCAGATGTTCACTGTGCTAGTTTTGTGAGGCTTGTAAAACAGCAGGAACAGACTATGTGCAAAATAATTTTTTGTGATTTTGCCATCTCGCACTTTTCTCACAGCACTGGCTCGGTAATGACATGATAAAGCTTGGGAGGTAAGCTTTGATTGCGGACTAGCTGCTGTTGGGATCTTCAGAAAGCCAGACCTGTAAAGTGTAGTTTGTTTTCAAAAGCCTGTGGCTGAGACAGCTGGCTAACACTGGAAATAGATAGTCATTTATAGTACAGTCAAGTGCTTGACATCTTATTCAGGTATTAGGTGTTATGACATGGATGCTGAAGGTTTAAACTTCTCAAAATTTGTTTTCTTCAGATATAAGCTGTGATAGCTTTATGTGAAATGGTAATTTGGGTTACATTATCCTGTTAGCATGATGTCTTTGATTTTTGTGATTTTTTCAACCCCTTTTTTGTTCAGAGGAGAAAATGATCAAAGAATCATTTCATGTAAAAAGCAAGAGTAACAGAATCTGTGCATTTCAAATATCTTTTTCAAAAAATTAATTTAAACCTGGCCCAAGTGTATCAATGTGGTGATTTACTGTCCTCTCTTGAGCCAATGAGTCGTTTGGTTGAAATAGTTTTGTAGTCAAATACATGTTGTGGGCAGAGCGAGAGATTTTTAATACCAAATCAGCCTTGCTCTGTATCTGTGTGGGAAAACATGAACAGCAGCACACAACCTCTTGTGCCTTTGAAAGGTGAAGGGAAGTTAAGAGAAAAGGAAGAAGTAAAGATTTCAATGTTTCAGATGTTAAAGTCTGAGCTATGTGGCAAGTGACTGGAAAGAGAGAGACAATAGTGGGTAACTTTCACAGGCGACCTTACAAAAATCTCTTAGTAAGAAATGTTACTTCCTTCTCTACTACACAACCAGAAAACAAGCCTGAAAGAATAAAGTTCTAAAATTCATTAGGTCATATTTGATAAAACTTGAAAACATCTACTGCATTACCTAATTCAGCTCATGCAGGATTACTCCTTGTAGTGTGGTTTCCTGTGTATGATAAAATCCAGTTCTAAAGCAATTGAAACAAGATTTATAGCATCTATAGCATTTTTAATTTGTCCATCAATTACTATCTGTGCAGGTTCTTAGAGTCCTTTCAACTGCATAGGTGCTATCACCACTCTGAATTGTAGCAAGGCTAATGTATGCACCTCTCAACTCTTTCAGGGCACCCATTTAAAGTCAAAGACTTTGATTTTAAAAAGAAATCAGGAAGCTCAGAAAGAATAGGTTCAGAGACTACTGATGCTTAACCATGACTTAATTTCATAGTCTACCTTCCACTAATTTGTGATTTTTTTTTTTCTCCCATTTCCTTGGAAATCCTAATTTTTTCAGTCTTTAAGTGAAGAAGACTGAATGCAATCTAGTTGCATTTAGAGTCAGTTCAGTGATAAATTTCTTTGTCCTCTAAGACATAGATCCCAAATAACTTCAGAAAATCTTAATGTGGGTTCCTTGTGCTGGGTGCCCTGTGTGTTCCTTCTGTTTCCAAATCCACCCACACATGTGTCTTGCTGCTCACCACTGACTTGTGCATTGCCCTTTCTTGCCCTACCAGTGACATCCAAAGCTGCTCAGCTTCTGCTCATTAAGAAGTGTTCTCTTTTCATAGCACCACAGCCATTTTTAGAGAGTTTTTTAACCTCTCTTCACTTTTTAATTTGCAAGGGACCGGTCTCTGACTTGGGCCTGTTGAAGCAATAACACTTATGAATCTGCAGATTCCTTATTATTTCCAGAAGCTAAGGTTTAAGATGGGGAATAGGAGAAAGTTCACATCAGTATTATTTCCTGCTATTCTTGTTTTGAGTAAAAATAAAATCCCATTGCCATAAATACAGTTATTACTACTTAGCACAACAATGCAAAATTCTGCTTTCCAAGAATCTAATTCCTAGTTCTGCTTTCCTAGAATCTAATCAGGAGTAAATATTCTATACATTTCACAGATAAAGGCTACAGCAGTGCTCCGTTTATTCAACTGCAAACAGCAATTTTGGGCATGAATAGTTCTAGACAGCATCTCTGTTCTCCTGATATCAGCCAGCTGTGTGAAGGAGAGCTGCCTCCCTAGTGTGATGTCAGACTTACTCCCAGAGTGATGTCACCAATGTTTGTGTTTCCTTTACAGGTTGATGACCAAATGAAGTTGCTTCAGAACTGCTGGAGCGAGCTCTTAATTCTGGATCACATTTACCGGCAAGTGGTACATGGGAAAGAAGGCTCCATCCTTCTGGTTACCGGGCAACAAGTGAGTATGTGGTCTGAGAGAAATAGTCACGTCTTGTTTTTATAATAATTTTCAAAATACCAGGAGTTTCACTAGGTCAGAAGCACTACTGTGTTCTCAGAGATCCTTCATAAGTAGTGTAGGTAAAATCACTTGTGCACTGTTTCTAGTCTGCTGATTGCAGATAAACCTAAAAAAGCAGATACAATCATAAGCACTTTGCTTTTCCAATACTTCAGTAACTGAAAAGCAGCAGATGAGAAGCGTTTCTCAGGAAGTAGTATTTCCTTAGGGCTAAATGGTTTCTGACAACAACACGGCCAAACCTAATGCTTTAGGTTTAAGCACGTATAGTTCTCTTCCTTTCAGAATTGTGATTTACTGAAAAGAAGCACTGGCTGGGTCAGAAATCTAGAGAACCTGCTGCTTACTACCTCAGAAATACCTTGGTTTTAGAGACATATGCACATGTGTGAGAAACTAGGCAGCTGAGACATCTAATCACAGGAAAATTATTCTGTGCATAGGCTATAAAAGCAGATAGTATCTCAGAAACTGTCTCATGGTATGCACTGTGCAGTTTCTGCACAGCTACCCAGGGGTAATTTTCTTCATGTGTCAGATACAAGGATCTCCCAAAATGCAAGAGCTATAATGTAGTAAATATTGGGAAAACTGTGAGAAAACACAAAAGAAAGTTTTGTCTCCACTATGCTTTCCAAAGCACAACTATCTTGACAGTAAAACAAGAATCTTATTCCTAAGATTGCTATTCAGCTTTTAACAGGAAGAAAGAAAAAAAAAAAAGAGAGAGTATCAAAGAAAAGCAAAGTGTGCCTGTACATTATGTTTCTGTCTTGAAGTGAAAACAAATGATGGTTCTTTGGTATTTAAGTAGCTGCAAACTGAACTGCCTCAATATATACACACATGGGAAAGAGCTCCTTTCCTGTGCTACACCGTTTGTGTCTGCATGTTGGAATCTGCTTACAGCTTTAGCTGTAATTTTAAAGCTGCAGCCATTTCTTAACACTAAGAAGAAATGTCTGTAAGAATCAGAAGGATTCTAATTCTCCTCTTTGCATTTATGATTAAGACGTCTACAGTAGAAGGGAGAAATTATTGACTTGTTCAAGAAAGGAATTGGGAAAACTCAAATTTCTATGGAACTGACTCCTGCACTTCATGGAAAGTCACTAACCTATCTCAGATATCATTGTACTCCCTAATTGCATTAGCAAAAGTTAGCTTAGTTGCATTACTCTTGATTTATATTGGTGCAATTGATAAAATGACTGATTCTCTTTCCACTTCATGCTTTGCAAGACAGACAATTTTACTGGAAATTATTTCATTTACCACACAAGTTGCTTGTTTATAAAGTTGTAAGTACATTGGACAGGTTTTTGTTCCTGAGAGAACTGCTAAATTAGTGTCTCCTTTGTTATGTGATTAGCACTGTTTTAGAGGTACTGAGTGCATAAGTCCCACTGAAATCATTAGAGGTATCTAACTACCCTTAAATTCCAGCCATTGTCCCCATTTTCCCACAGTAGTAATTTTTACCTCATTAGCCACTTTTATCTTTTCTTGAAAACAAAAACCCCAGCAGTACATAATCTCAAGGCAAAGCGGAGTGTTTCTTTACTGTTGGACAACAGGTAGCAGGATGCTTATTAAATGTACTGCTTGCATATCAGCAGCTGAACTGGGAAGCTGTGCATTTCCAGGCAATCTCCAACTAGGTTAAAACCTGCCTATATTGGAATGACTGCATAAATTTTTCTCATGTTTGCAAACTAGTTTTAATACATCCGTCTTTAAATCCAGTTTCCTTTTTCTATGTCAAAATTTGTTCTTTTGAAGTCGGTGCAAGCACCCCCAGAGTCTCCTCTCACCTTCTTTACTTTCCTCTTTGCACTTAGGCTAAGAGCAGGAGTGGTATCATTATGACAGCAACAAGAACTCTACAGCCAGTCCTTTTTCCCATTTCACAATTCCTAACAGCTGCAGAGCATACTGCCATGGATGTATCACAGATTCTCTTTGAGAAACAGGGAGACACTAGACCTGAATTACAGTCTCTGGCTGCTGTTTCTGAAATCTCCCCATAATGCCCCTGTTTTGTCCCAGTTTCACTCAGCTCTGGCCCCAGTGGATCCTCGGTGAAAAGGCAGATTGCTTCCAGGAGCAGGCGCCTGCCCCCGCTGGGCTGTGCATGGCACACATTTCACACAAAGGCTGCTGGTAGTTGAGGTGCCGCAGCGGTGCCAGTGCTGTGCAACTACATGACTTGTAGGCAATTTCTGCATCAAAAGCACTTTAAACCACCATCTTTTCAAATTATTTTCATGGGTAAAAATCATTCCTTGAAGAAACCCTTTTATTTAGATGGACAAGGCTGGGTGAGCTAAGCAGAAGTTTTAAAATATCTAGAATTGCCAGAGCTACAAATCTTAAAATCATAGGATAATCCAGACTGGAAGGAATTTTAAGGAGTCACCAGTCCAAACCCCTGCTCAAACCAGGTATCTCAGGGCTTTGTCCAGTTGGGCTTTGAAAACATCCAAGAATGGAAACTGCAAAGTTTCATGTGCAGCCAGTACCACTGCCTGACAATGTCCATGGGGAGGAAGTTTTTCCTTAGTTCTCCTATGAACATTTTTTTTTTCCAACTTACACCCAGTGCTCCTAACTCTCCTTCTCCTTGAGCCCTGATGCCATGCAGAGCCCAAGAGATGTTCTTAGGACAAACTGAGGCAAAGGTGGCACTGAGAACCTCAGCCTGGTCTGTGCTTGCTGCCACAAAATCACCATCTGAATGCAGCTGTGGTTCCACATTTTCCTGGTTTATCCCACACTGGCAATTTAATATCCCTTGCAAGTTTCAACTACAGCTGAACCCTTTTTTAACATTATCACTCCATGGCAGTGGACATGGACATGGATGGTATTTCTACATCACCCATCCTGAGCCATTCCTGGCTTCAGCTGCTGTGCACTTGCTTTTGCACATCCCTGTTCAGTAGTGAGTTACTTTTTTAGACAAGTTGATCCAATACAACTGTCTCTTTACCTTACTGTCAAGGTGGCCCATCTTGGAAGCATTGACTCAGACTGTTGCACTCTTAGACACAACATCTGTTCAAATGTATTTATGAAAGGACAATTACAACTGTGTCTGTATACTCTGTAAAAACTGTAAAATAATTCTGGGAAGCCACACTTCTAGACCTGGGCATTATGAGTCTTTGCTAGTGCACCATTCCCACATACTTTCTGATTACTGTCCTGATCCTTTCAGTTCCCACAGAAGACACAGGGAAAAACCATGCCACCATTTCATAAAAATTAGTTGATTAAGGTGTGGAAAGCACTCTGACACTTCTGATGAAAAGTGCTGTAGATGTTTTTATTTCTGCTACCAACAAAGCACTATAAGCAAAATTACAGTCAATCACCTGGCTTTCAAAGATAATAACTTTAAACTGAGGACCTGAGCTAGATTGCCAACTTTATTACCCAAGAGATCAAGCTTATTGTCGCAAGTTAGAAAATTTAAAGACCTGAGAAGCCTCACTCCTCACTTTCTTTAATAAATCCCTCCATAAAAGCTACTCATAAACACTGTCCTTTTTACAAATCACCATCAAGGTGGAAGCTGTAAGGGGGGAACTTACCATCACTTAATTAGAACATACCTGCTCTCTCCACTTAGACTGCACAGCCTCTGTTCCTCAGACACAAAAGCCAAACTTTATCCAGGTCCCCAGGGCGGTACCACTGTCAGTGCTGTACTAGGTATCTAAAAGGGATAGAAGCAGTAGTTCTTCTAGTAGTTAGAAGAACACTTGATAATTTTCAAACACACTGGCTCAAAACCCATTACTTTAGGGCACTCCTATCACATTTCCATATATCTGCATTTTCCGCAAGCCACTGACTTCTGGGTTTTACACAGTATCAATCCACTGTTACCACTTTGATGGGGAAAAGGTGCAGTCAGCAACAAACTAGTAAGCTCTGGCCCTTGTATAAAACGAGACTGTGTTTTGTTTTATTTTATTTTGTTATTTATTTGGGATTTCATAAATGAAGCTCTTTTGTGTGTAAGTGTTTCAAGAAAGCATTTTTTTCAGATCATTACAATTCCTCAGCAGTTCCTCAGAAACAAGTTCCTCCCTGTGCTGCACACTTCATTTTCTGCACTAAGTACTGCCCCTTAGCAGTAGCAATTACCATTTCAAAAGGAAATAAAGTAGCACAAATGCATTTTACAACTCTCAAAATTTCATAATAGAAAACAGCTAAGGAGTGATTTGCAATGTGGTGGTTAATTGTAAATCATTGCCAATATGCTCTCCACATGCTGAGTTTTGTAGGCTTGCCATGTAGCATGTAATTTTAACAGACCATTTCTAATTATAGAATTTTAATTCCTCCAACTTGAGCACTTTCTTCTTGTATCTTCTACATGAGCAATACACTGCCAGCTTCCAAGACCCAGCACACATAAGGTAGATGCTAAAGCTCTGCAGAGAATATGGTTGCTTCTGCATTTTCCTGCAACAGTCAATGCACAACATGTGAATTGTAGCCTCGTCGGCTTCCTTTGTTCATACCTAAACTCTACTCATGGTTGCCAAATATTCCCTCTGCTGAGCTTGGCCAAAGCCTTTCCAATTAAAAAGACCAATAATGTGTCTAAATCTCAGATGTTTTTGAGATTGTTGAAACTACTGATTTAGTTGAAGTCATCACACAAATGCTTCTTTACACATGGATTTCTATTCTAAAGCATAGCATCAGAGAAAGAGCATGAGATCTTGATGGCATTGTCAGGAAAGATCACCCTTGCAGAAGAATCACTGAATTACAAAAGCACAAGAGTGTTAGAGGAGTGGCTGCAAAGGACATCTACAAGTCATAGGTATAGAAAGCTCATGGATATCTAGTGGAAACCTATTACTTCTTATATTTTTGGGACTTAGTAAGAATCTTTTCCCCATTCGATTTGTGTTGTAGTCAGTGAGGCTTCATAGTTGTGGCAGGCACAAAAGAGGTATTGGCATTTGAGGGCCAAATCTAGAAGTCCTTACATCAGCAAATAAACACAGGATTTGATTCAAGGAGGATACAAATGAGGTCAAACAATCATTATTTCACTATTCAGTACAGAATTAACTTTTTTTCACAGTTCCTTACTCTAGTGGTTTCTGCCTAAAGGAAAGTAAGGTTGTGGTAGCTGTTAAAAGGGGCCTTCTGAAGATATGAAGATATTATGCTGGCTGCTCCTTGGGGATGAACTAGATGTGCTCAGTTAAACTGGGTAAAACACATCAAAATTCAGTTATAACCATGAAGGGCTCTGACTTCAGGTTTTTCCAAATATTTGTTACATATTTTGAGCCTTTCATGTAGCTGTGGACATACCTATGCACAACCTGATCCTAATTCACATGTACTTTGCTGTGTTGCCATGAAACCATCATAGCACTACATTTTTAAGTCTAAAATCCCTGTTCCAGTAAAAGTTCATGGAGAGAGCACCTGACATGAATCCTTGAATACCAGAACTCTTCCATTTTCCACGCTAACTCTGTTGTCTTCATGGGAAACACATTTCTTTTGTATTTCATACACATGGCTCCCATCTGCAAGAAGAAAACTAAAGTTATTTGCCTGGAATCTGGCAGCATTTCTTCAAGCCTGTTAGTCCTCCAAACCAGTCCCATGCTAGTGAACTAATCTGTCAACACAAACTCATGTAAAATCCCATAGCTGAAGCCGAAGTTGTTCAGAAACTCAATTTGAAGAAAGCACCACATGAGTCTGTCCCAGCTGCCTGTTGGAGTAGTGATAGTGATGGGATCCAAGGTGAGCACTTCCAAGCCTTGACTACCCATTGGTGGGAAAGGATTTAAAATAGAGCAGAAATTTGGGTAAAATAACAGGGTCTTGAAGAGAGAATTTACTAACATGGTTCAAAGCTCCTGAAGGAGCAGTTTGAGTTATCACAGCCTTGTGAGATGTTACCCAGACATTCACAAAAATTTTTCCAGTGGTTCTCTGTCTTCTGATCAACTTTACTGAATATCAAACACAGCAGTGATTTTGTATTATCTCATCTCAATATTAAAAACCACATAAAAGTACATTATAACACTTTGGTAAAGAAACGGATTCTATTGTATTCTGCAGTACTTTGGAGTGTTACTATTTGCATATTATAGTTAATTATCAAGCACCATATCATCCTAGGGGAAAGGGCCACTGGCAACTTAATTCATTATCTTCTATTATTGTGTCTCACATTAAAATGACAAGCATCTTATGCTGCATAAGTCAACAAAATTTTAATTAATATATCCAAATGTAATAACCAGCAGATACAAGCATATCTGTGGGCTTTGTCATTTCTGAAAACTTTTCAATTTTTGTATGTAGGCACCTCTTCAAAGTGTTTTCCATGTTTATTTGCTTAGAAATGTAACAGAAGCATCGTTTTTAATGAAAGAATTATATGAAAAGCTCAAAATGAGTTTAATAACCACTGCAGTTTCCAGTGAAACCTGTATCTCAGGAAACAGTGGAAAGGTTGCAATAGTAAATGAGCTTGTTTGCTATATACTGAATGCATGCTTCTGAGATGAGACTCATCCACCCACTGAGCATCCACTCGAGCAGGGTCAGGGCTCAGGGACCCAGGGCAGGTCAGTGTGGGCCAGCCCAGGCTTTCAGTGCTGTTTGTAGCCAAGGAGGGGGCACTGGGGGAGCAGCCCCCCAGCAGCCAGAGGTGCTGGCCAGGGTTGCACCCCATAGAGCAGGAGGAGCAGGAGGCTCCCTTTGCTGCACCTGGGCACCCACTGCCTCTGCCTTTGGACCCCAAGCTCACAGTAGTCTAATTTACTAAATCCAATATTAAATCAAACTTTTATTAACTTGGACTGCCTTAGTGTACTAAGATATACTGAACAGAGCTATAGCAGGGGCTTTATTCCTTACTTGTGCAATTCCTGTCTGGCTGAAAGGAATGGCATTCAGGGATAGTCAGCACCTGGCAACACCATCAACAAGTAAAATCACTCTAATCATATTCTGGAGACAGTTTCAAGCTTGCTGTAGCATTGAAAGGGATGGTGCAGTTCCACACGATACCTCCCCATGATACCACAGTCATATTCTAGAAATCAAACACTCCTTAATTTTAGAAGAAAAAGGGAATTTAATTCCACCATTAAGTTTTAGACTGTTTTGTGAGCATAGAGGTGATACCAGAAGCCACCACCTGATTCGACCAGAGAAATTACTGAGCCCAGTAATTTGTCTTCAAACATCTTTAATTACCATGAAACACCCTTTGCAAAACAAAAAATAGCAGGTGTTCCCTTTATTTTTGGCCTTCAGCCGCAGCATTTATTTAGCCCAGGGTACAGGAGGAATTCCCACTTCTGTTTGTGCAGCCATAACTTCAGCCCATTGTTGTACTTCCAAATTAGGTTATGTGGAAGCTCTGACAAAGCTGCTGTTTTCAAAAATGCCAAATAACATTCTCAACATCAAAATCAATGTGAAATGTAGTAGTATTAATTGGGATGCAAGAATATTTTAGTAATGGATTTGATTTTACTAAATGAAATCAATATACAATAGCAAGTAAAATGTACACTATAAAGTAAATGCTAAGGCTTCATTATGCAATTAAGCATTTTGCACAAAATCCAAGCTGGTTTAATCCTTGTCTTTTAAAAGTGTTTTTAATCATGTTTCAAGCTAAAAGAATTAGTACACATTTTAGTATCAATTTCTGCATAAAGGACTAAGCAAGCAGAACAGTGTAGTCTTTAATGTGACCACTTTTTCAGAATAGACATTAACTGAGGCTTTTTCATGCACAGTTGCTTTTGTATAAACTGATTGACACCTTTGGGGGTCGTCTTTCCACTGACTCATAATTTTGCTCACTCTTGAAAAAAGCCTTCTGCACACCTACTATTCTCTAGTTAAAGCTGAAAATTCAACTCATCATATTTACACAATTAAAAAAAAAATCCATTCTGCGTTGTTTTTAATTGCAAATCCTACTCAAGGGACCAATTCTCCTGCTTAGGAGGCAGCCCTGTGCCTTCTACTAGAGAACCAACTGCAGTCAATTATGGTAATGAAATGTCAATAAATATAAAAATTTAATACAGCCTGTTCCTGGTGAGTGGCAGATGAGGACTTGCCTCCCAGACAAATTTGCTGGTGCTGCAAATATTAAATGCACCTGAAAGAGGAGCAGGTTGCCTGAGAGCTCTCCAGTAGAGGGATGCTGGGAGATCCAGGCATCTACTGGGTTTTTCCATTATGGCATAATCGCTGCACTAAGGCCACTGATATTCTTGACATTCAGACATCTTAACTTCTTCGTATGAAGTGAGTAGCATATTTTCCCCACAAATTGGAAGCTCAGTAAGGGATTTGGAGCTTTTTGCCCCCCTCTTAACAATTACAAAAGAGATATTAAGTTATGAAATTTCATATTTATATGTAACCAGTTTCTCAATAAAACGTAGTTGAACCATGGCAATACATTAAACTGATCTTTGAATAAAACTTATGTGAGGTATGTTACTGTATTTTTTCTTATTATTTATATAGGTATATATACATAAAGAAATATGCCTAAATGCATCTATAGAAAGAGTGATAAATAAGGGATTAACTAGCAAGTAGTTTTTGAAAGATGGATAGACTGGGGTTTCCAAAGATCAGATCATAGTTTTGCCACAGATTTCTTTGGCCCTGAGTAAGCAATTTAATGTCACTACTTCAAGTTTCCCCAGGTGTAAAAGAGAGCAATAACCTACCTCACAGGATTCTTCAGCATAATCCATTGATTTAATTGAAGCATGAACTCAACTCTGACTGCTCCAACACTGCAAAGTGTTGTTGTTCTTAACTTCCATTCAAAAAGTATAACCTCCATTTTTCTTGTGCAATTACCTCCAGTCTATAGGGAGCAATAAGAGTACATATAAATGCAATCTCTTATTAAAAGTCAGTAACTTATTGATTATATTAAAGTCATTACCTGCTCCACACCAAGCCATTGCCCTGTCCTGGAGCCAGCCCACCCCAGCCCCTCCCTTCACCTTCCCATCACAGCATTCCCACAGGCTGTGCCCTTCCCCACAGGTCACTATCCTGTGACAAAGCAGGCACACCTTCAGAATGGCAAGAGCTGGGGCAGTCTCCTGCACAGAAACATCCCTGCAGTGGGACTGGCATCAGCCAGAACAGTTTCAGCATGCTGGTCTTGGGGAGGTTGCCCAAGGTTCAAGGATCACCCAAGGATGAGTAAGCAATGACAGGCCTTAAGTATCCTGTGCTTGTGAATTTTCCCTTTTTGAATAAGTGTATTAACTCCAGCTTTCTGTTGGATCTCTGCATACAAGGAAAGCTCCCAGGCAGGTCAGCCTGCCCCAAGAACAAGGGGCAGCATCACAGGGCAGCAGAGCCCAGAGCAGCACCACTTGTGTCCCTAGCGCAGGGGAAGGAGCTCTGCGCACTGCAGTCACTGCTGGGGACAGTGCGAGGGCAGCTGGGCTGTCACACACCTGCCACCCCTCCTTCCCTGCAGGGCAGCACTTGCCTGAACAAGTGAGTTCCTATCAACTCCAACAACACAGGGATTTTGTGTAGCTGAGGAGAACAGCAACCACCCACACAATACCTCTGTTTCCTGTGGGAATACACCGGCATTTTGGAGCCTGAATAGATGTTTCTGGCCAAGTTCTGGACACAGGACTGTTTCCCATGAATATCATTGTGTCCCTCTGGAGCAGTATAGCCAGGGTAGGCACAAAGCTCACTCCATCTGCAAGATCATACTATTACAATGAGAATAGGAGACACCAAGTGAACAAAACTGAGATGTGGATAGCTACCAGTGTCATAGGTAGCTATTTAATGCTTCTAAAAAAAGCTAATACAGACAAACCAGCACTCACAGTGATGTCATGTACCGTTAAGATATATGGCTTAATGTTATTTTCAATATATACCATTGGGTTAAAATTGGTTTATATATAAAATCATCTTGACTTGGTAACATCATTAAATTAAGAGTGATTTCTATATTCAGGAGTATCCTGGTTGTATATTATTGCTTGAAACATCCTAAAGTGTGGGCATGAAAACCAGATAGGAATACAATTCTCTTTTACAGGTGGATTATTCTGTAATAGCATCTCAAGCTGGAGCCACCCTCAACAATCTTATGAGCCATGCACAAGAACTGGTAGCAAAGCTTCGTTCGCTGCAGTTTGACCTACGAGAATTTGTCTGTCTCAAATTCCTGGTGCTGTTTAGTTTAGGTAGGTACACTCTAATCTTCATACTTATTGGTTTTTTCTAAAAAACTTTGAAAATATTTTGCTTTTCTTCAATTTTTCGTGATTTTGAAATGTTTAATGAGGTTCTCAGTAATCTGAGGCTAATGTTTTAATTATCAGTTGCAGGGAAATTATGTATAAGTATTAAAAGTGTGTTTCCATGGAAATTATTCCTAAAACCCACAGAATTTTGTGGAGTATTATAAACCCTCTGTATTTTGGTATGTGAATACTGAATTTTCCAGAACAAGGATAAAATTCTATTAGACATCCTAGAGAACAGTGGAAAATACAGATTACCGTGTTCTTCTGTGATATTGAATACAGTTATGTAAAGCACATGGAGTGGGGATATGGTTGAAATTTCCCTCTTATTCAAGGGCATCTGTGGTAAGTATAAACAATCTTCTTTGCATATGATGGCTGTCACACTGTAACCCATAAATCAGGAATGTATCTCATAGTTTTTCAAAAGTGAAAGGAAATCCTAAAGTGCAAATTAATGATAATAGCTTTAGGACAGATCTGGCTAGGAAATAACCTTTAAAGGGAAGATGGTTTTGTACTAGTGGAGAGGACAGAATGGGAAAGATACCTATGCAAGACAAATTAGTTAAACCAGTGCCCTCCAATAAATCAGTTGAGAAAAATCACTGGTGCCAAGAATAAAAAAGATCTTAGGGAGATGGATTCCTATTGACTTCATGGGAAGAGATTTTTCTGCCTGTTCTCTGTCTCAGGTTTGCACTTTGTTGTAAAGCTGATCTAAATGAACTTTGCCCAAGTGAGTGGCTTTTTTCTGGCAGACAGTTGAAAGGAGAAACTTAAAAAGGTAAATAAGGTCAGACCCAGCCATGCCTCCACAGCAAAACCTCCTGTTTTACTGAAAAGGTGTTTTTGTCTACAAAGAGAGCAGGTGAGCCAAGGACACAATGAAAGATATCAGCAGTGGTGACATTTAGTAACGCTTTGCTTTCATTTCCAGTTTTTAAAAAATCCTGTAAATTAATCAAATTCTAAAAATAAATTATTGTGATACAATTTCAAGTAGAATAAAAGAGACACTTTTGATCACACTGTAGGTCTCAATTACAGTCTTAAATATGTCCTTCCTAGGTGTTACAGAATTTGAACCTGCTTGAGAAAATTTTAGATGAAGCTCCCTTTAAATGTAGGGAAGACAAAAGACCAATACTTCAGAGGTACAGGGGACAGAACATGCAGAAGATAGAAAAGATTTTACAAATTATAATGAAATTAGAATGATGCTAACAGAATGGATCATTCTGAGGTATGTCCATTCTGAATCCTAGGAAGAGATGATGGATTTCCTTGGTAGCTATTAACATTTTGTATTCAGGGCTTCACTGCTTGAATATCTTAGATTCAGGGAAGCGAAAGCAAACCATCTGTTGCAGAAATGATGTTTTATGAATTCATCTGATGGATAACAAGAATTCATATTTCCTAATTCCTCATAAGTAGGTTTTTCAGTCATTATACAGTGGCACAAATAAAGCCTGTAGCTTTCTTCTTATAAAATATTTAGCGAATTCATGTCAGTTCAGAAACATTTTAAATTAGCTGAATAAATGAAGTGCATTTGGAAAATTCTCACATTTAGGAGCGTTTTTATTTAATGATTTTCATCAGCTGTTCTGGTACTTTTCACTGATTTAGGAATCCTTCCTACACCTCTACCTCTTCTATTTCTGCCAGGTACTATGCTCAGCTTCTGAAGAACTTGGGCAGGAATAACCTGCAACTTGTACCAAGCCAAGTTAGCCAGTTTTTCTCTCATTTATGCTACTATAAAACAAGCTAATTTTGCTGCTAATAGGAACCTTGTGTTCACATCACTAAAAGTGATGTAGCTAAGACAGGTCCGACACCTTTGAAATCTATTAGTTCATTATTTAGCATACTGCAGAATTCCATTTGCTAGTAGTCAGAGCTAGATGTTACTCTGCAAAGAGTAAAATATAAAGATGCTAGCACTTGACTCACAGGACAGAGGCAAATACTTAACGAGAATGATGACAAGATTGAAATGAAAAACACAGATACCCTTTCCAGCTCAGCACTTAAGTTTCTGCCCAAAAGAACAAATGAATCATGTAGCTGAAATTAATAAAACACCTCACAGCCTAAGAGCAAGTCAGATTTAGAAGACATTGAAGTGTCTAACAATGCTGGTAGGCATTCAGCAGGGCTGTCAGAAATAGCTAAGCATCAAATTCTACATAAATAACTAGGAGCAATTATTCTACCTAAGTATCTAGGTGCATTTAGCACATACCTACATCTCCTAGGCATCTCTACAGAAAACTGGTCCTAATGCCAATAATGTATCACTTAATAAAAAATATATTTCAAAAACCTCAGCTGTTAACAATCTGGCCCTGTAATGTTTCATGGAATAAAAAATGTTTCAAGACATACCCTTTTTACATTTCTGAGAAGGTTCATATGAGTGTTAACCAAGCCACTGAAACCTGTTACTTTTATTCTTTAGTCCCGTGCTTAATTGAAAAATAAATGTTTACTATAAAGCCTCTCAAAGGCAATATGAAGTCACTAATCCACAGAATTAATTTGTTGAGAAGAAGTTGTTTGTTTTTTTATAACTGTATAGATATGAGACTGCCTTGTAAAGCTGTTTGTTATTCATGGCTGTACCATCCTGTCTGTCTCTCTAAAAGACGGCTATCTCTTTTAGGGCAAAGAATTTGGTCTCTGTCTTTTTTCTTAACACTTCAGAAGTGATTATCTTAGTAAACTAACAGTAAAGCCATGTTCAAAACCCAAAGTATTTAGAATAATTTTTCAAAATAGAATTAAACTATATCAGTTTTGCTTGCAAGATTTTAAATTAAAGAGGTAATTGTTTGTTATCTACTCATAAGAAGTTCCAAAGGGTTTATATAGTAAAATCCTTTTGATTTTTGGCAGCATCAAAGAAAATGCTGCTGAGGCTTAGCCAGATGCATATAAAATGGAGCTGTTGTGGCTGGCAGTGCACAACTCCTCCTGCAGTCACACTGCATGGCCCCACTTTGCTGAGTGGGTCCCCAGGCACAGGAGCTCCGGTCCTTTCTCCAGGGCCACCTGCTCTGGCTGGGACCCTCTGACCAATACTGCCAACCACATAATGGTACTGTTGGCTCAGCAATTATTCAATAAGCCAGAATGGTTTGGTAAATAGTCTTTTAACTGTGATATCTCTTTAGTTCAGTGCTATAGAATAGTTAAATATATAGAACTCCATAATTTTTAAATTCCCTCTCTCATCTGTAAAAAGCAAATGTCTTTACAGGTAGCTAGTTCTTACGTCTCTGTACATAAGTGTCTTTCATTGCAGTTCCCATTGCCAACCCTTCTTTGACTGATTTTTACATTATATTTGCAAAGCCCAAAGAAAGTCTGTTTTCTGGGGCATCATTTCTGTGATTTTTCATATGGAGATTTTCTCCCCTTAATTCCACCTTAGAGAGTGAAGCAATCAATATGTCAAACCACAATTTAACTCAGGTATGTCAGCCAATTTTGTTTGCAATCTAAAGATAGGTGGATTAAAAAAACAAACAAACAAACAAAAAACAAACTAAAACAACAAAAAAAAAACCCAAAAAAAACCCAGCAGCTCAAGAGCTATGCAACTATGGATTTTTTGACTTCTTAGTTGCATTTGACAGGTTTCCTCCAATGAAGAAGAACCAACATGGATACAATAATGCAACTGTAGTCACACCATTGATGGGAAGTTAGTGGCCAGGCAAAAATTGCAAAAATTGGAAAAAATAAAGAAATCTTTTACCAACTTGAGTGTTAAACCTACTTTTAACAGAACTTGATGAGCTCATGTCCAACACATGGAATGTGAACATCTCTGATGCTGATCACACAGTTCTGTAGCTGTTTATCAGAATCACCACCAAATACAATAAACATTTCTAGCTTTCTGAAAGTTGGCTAAATTGAGGATAATGTGAATTCTTTACCCTAATCCCAGAGTAAAAATACACCAATTTTTTCTATAACATATAACCAGTACAGCCCACTGTACACATTATCAAAAAGTAGGCCAAAAACTAAATACAAATTATTTATCTTTAATAACTGCTGTCTTGAATCAAGAAACATTATGGATAGAAAAAGCAAATGAGTCAGTTTATCAAGCTCTTTGAATTTTCTTTACCAATTTGACATTAGCTGGGAAACTCCTTTCTTTCCTTGTCATAAATCAGGATTAGAAATATAACAAATAAAGAAAAGCAAACAAATCACCCCACATGTGCTGTTGAATTGTCTAATTCTGGGGCTGAAATAGATTCAATGCTTCACTGGGAGAAGCAATTTTGACCTCGCTAAAGCCAAGAGAATTTCACTTTTTTTTACTGGAGTCAAAATTTGCTTCCCTATCACAAAACAAAATTCAAAAGAAATTTTCATCAATTAAAATTGACAGATGACTAAATTTAAATGATGCTTTAAGAACCAAATGAGTGCCTTAAATGGGATATTTTCTGTCATCTTCATTTTACCATCCAGTAGCTTTATGGGCTGGTCATTTAACCTGAAATCAGTCACTGCTTTCTCTTTACAAAAACTTCCCATTTGTGCTGCTAGTTTTTATTATGTGATCTCAGCAAGGATGATTTTTCAAACTCCCATCAGAGCAGTTTGCAAAGTGAAATGCCAGTAAGAAAAAGTTAGACATAGTTTGACCCATGTCCAGGCACTTGTTGGCTGCGGAGCTAAATGCTGGACTAGGCAGGAGCTGACTGGTACTGCTCCTTATCACTGGCAGGATGCAGACAAATGTACTTCATTTGAGAAATGAAGGCTTTATCAATGGACAAATAATTGCAGAGCCACTATTGATCTCACATCCCACTTAACATGACACAAGAGGGTCCACTAAAAATAATAAACATTTAATTGTGGTAGACATCAAACAATGG